>NC_142317.1:350000-706250 GCF_054855325.1 Carica papaya | reverse complement strand
AACATGATACAGCTATTGGCAGGTATTCAATATAATTTATAACGTTATAACTTTATTATATATCAGTCACGTTATTAACGTTACTAGTTATTGATATATTTTCATAACAACTCATAATTTTATTACCTTATTGTCTCTCGATCACATGGTTAATGTGATATAGCTGTTGACAAGTATTCAATATAATTTATAACATTATAATTTTATTATATTTCAGTCATGCACGTTACTAGTTGTTGACATATTTTTAGTACAACCTATAGTTTTATTACCTTATTATCTCTCAGTCACATGACTAATGTAATACAACTATTAACAGGTATTTAGTATAATTTCTACTATTACAACTTTATTATCTCTCAGTCAGTTGGTTGACGTTATAAGTTGTTGAGATGTTTTCATCACAACCTATACTTTTATTACCTTATCATAGTCACATGGCTAACATGAACAGTTGGTGACATGTTCAATATAATTTCTAACGTTACAATTTTATTATATCTCAGTTACGTTACTGACGTTACTAATTGTTGACACGTTTTCAGCACAACTTATAATTTTATTACCTCGTCGTCTCTGAGTCACATGGTTAATGTGTACAACTGTTGACCGATATTCAATATAACTTCTAACGTTACAACTTTATTATCTATCAGTTACGTGGTTGACAGATTTTTGGGATAACCGCTAACTTTCTTGCTTTATTATCTCTCAGTCACATGACTAACATGATAAACCTGTTGACTGGTCATCAATACAATCTTATGACCGTTTCGTATTTGAAATAATTCTTAAATATAATTTATTTGAGAGCCTTTAAATACCCGAACAAACACACCTTCCTCGTTGCAGTGGTTTCATCGAGTTCGCCGATACAAATAAGTAGAGGAAATTGATAGAGGTTTGAGAGAAAAAATAAAAGAGATGGTGAGAGAATTCTTCTTTACCATCACTATGTGTTTGTTTGAAGAGATGTGCAGTTTCCATCTTCAGCTATTAGATCTGGTAAGTTCACATATACTTTCTTCTAATTGCATATCATATATATATATATAGCATCTATATAATTTTCCCGTTCATGAAGTTATAGAAAATTATTCTTTTCTTTTTCCTCTGTGAATTTTACTATAATGGATCCGTCATTGACACAGTCATAATAATATACATACACATATGTGTATATATATATATATATAGCATATAATTATTCTGTCAAATTTTCCTTCTATACATATATTTACAAATATAATAAACGATACAGTAGATTTTGAACTACATCATTTTAATATATATATATATATATATATCCAATTAATATCTGATATATGTATACAGCAAAAAGACAAAGACTGACTTAATCACATTTTCTCATTAAATACCTTGATTAATATAATATAAAACCCAACGACAACTTGCATCTCCTTATACTAAACATCATTAGAGAATCTTGAACCCATATAATTTGGTAATTAACAATATTTACAAGGTGCTTAAATTAATTAATTAATTAATTATCTAGATTATTGCCTAAGAGATTCTTTAAATTTTCGTAATTAGGAATTAATTAATTAATATTTAACAAAAAATAATTAATGGGAAGGGTTTGACCAACTCTTGTATTCTATAAATAAAAAATAGTTGACCAGAGAGAGTTGGCTGGCTGGGTGAGCGGGAACAGACGGAAAGAAGAAAAATCTAACATTTGTCTCCGTGATTAAAAAAGACGACCAAAACTGTGTCGTTTTGTGGGTTGCGAAGAGAACTGACAACTGTCATGCACCCACTAGAGTGTTAAAAATGAAAATTTCTTAATTTTAAATTTAACAAGTAGGATTTTTTTTTTAAATTATTTATTTGATTAATATTAAAAAATAATATATTTATTGATTTTTTTTTTATATATTTACATTTATATTTATAATTATCAGTTAAATTAATGTGTTTTTTGTGTTTTGAATTTTCAGGAGAAAATTCGGAAATGGAGAAAATTTGAGATGAAAAATTAATTCCCAATTGGAATGGGAGGTATAGGAAAAGAAGACAGCTTCAATTTTGAGGTTTCAGAGTTCAGCTGAAATGGTGGGAGCTGAAATTAAAAAAAAAAAGAGAAGCTAACAAGAATCAACAGCAGTAAAATGCTGTTTGGGCACCGAGAAAGTTTTGGTTTTTGTGATTTTTTCTTTTTTTCACAGAAAAGAAGAAGAAATTTACAGATACTAACAGAAAGGGGAGGGATCTGATTATCCTCCTCTAGTCCCATGTCTCGGTGTTCATATTGGTTCATAAAAAAGAAATTGAAAAAAAAAAATCATGATCCCTCTCATTTCAGCGTAGAAACTCTCCGGCGAAGCTTCCGCCGGCGCTTCAAAGCTTGAAGTTGTCATCTGAAACTGGGCTCCGCCCTACTCCGTCGTCGCAGCTGCCACCGGAACTACCATCGAACCGCACCGTTTGAAGCCTGGAGAAGATGTTGTCGTGATCGTTTAATCTCAGGTTGGGGATCAAGATGTCGTCTTCTTTCTGCTCCTTGGAGTCCAATCCCTCATGAGGGTTCCTTTCCATGTTTCCCTCTTCTCCATTCATGGTCGCTGGAGAGAAACTGTTAGTGGAAAGAGGAGAAGAGCAGGAGGGGTTGGGTTTGCTCTGTTCTGGGTCAGCAGAGCTGATTGATTTCAGAGCTTCCGACAATGGTTTATTCCGGGTACTTCCGGCGAGGGAATTTCGGTGAGTGGGTTTTGGATGGGTATGGTCTCCGGAGTAGGTGACGATGAAGATATTCGGATCCAAATTGCTCCGTTCAACCTGTTTTCGGGCCGAACACCCTTTGGAGCTGCTACACCTGTAGTAGTTCCTGCATAATTTTCCACTCTTACTCCCGAATTTTCCCGAGAAAATTAAGATGAGAAAGAGAAGGAAGCAATCAGCAGAGAGAAGTCCCAGTTTCTACCTCGGGTATGGAGAACCTTTAATCGGCTTTTGCCCGTATTTCCGCCATGCCCATACATCAGCTGAAAGATTCTCAGCGGTAACATGGCAAACTGTTCTCTTCTGCTGGTTCTTCCTGTTGCAAATCAATCAGATTAGATTCATCCGGGAAAGAAAAATACTTTACTGGGTGGATTCAATCTGTTACCTCTTTCTACATCTAGGCTTGTGGAGATGAGCTTGTTGCTGTTGCTGATGCGGAAGTTCTGGATCATGCAGCTGAAATTGCTGAAGCTGTGACGGTGACAGTAACGGTGCGTTTTGTCGACGGTCTCTGCTTGGACTACACGACGTCGAAACGGAAGATAACGGCGTCGTATGGAACATGGACCTTTTTCCATGTATTACTTGTCTTTTTCTTCGCTGCTGATCCTGTGGCTCAAACTGATGTTGCTGTTGTTGACGGTGAGAATCAAATTCTGCAGGAGCAGAAGAACCGACCAGTGGATCATCAATGGCGGAAGGATGAAATTCTGGAATTTGGAGAAAGGGTCTGCACGAGTTCTGCAACTCGCAGCAAGGACTCATACTTCTACTATCAAACTCGCTTTTTTCGAAGCAATACTTTACAAGACTGGGAAAAGAAAATGGATCTTCTTCTTCTTCAAAAGTTAAGGAAGCCAAACAAGCCAAAGAGTTATCATCAGATTCAGTGGCTTTATCAACAGAAGCTTTACCTCTGCAACTTCTAACAATGGCGGATAGATCCCAATCGTCCTCCATTTTTATCACCTCGAAGGTAAGTTATAAAGGAAGCTAATTGACTGTTCAAGACGCTGCATTTTTTTCTGGGTTCTGCTCTGGTTACCGGTTTAGCAACTGGGTTTTAATGACAGAGAGAGGAAAGGAAGCACAAAGGACGGCGCTGACTTTTTGTGGCTAAAGAAAATATAAGAGGAAATATGTATGTATAGACTTGGTAAGAAGAGAGAGATGGAATGGTTCGTAATTATTTAATTATTTATATATGAAAAAAAAAGGGTATTGAGAATTCCACTTTGTAAAAATTTAAAGTGAAAGAAATAAAGAAAATACTTTTAGATTTTTGGTGTTTGAGAATTTGGGTAATTCTTATTTTAATATTTTATATTTAAATTAATTATATATAAGTTATGGAAATAGTAATTTTATTTTTTTATTAACTTAACTGACCCACGTAACAAATATTAATTTAATATTATTGGTGGTGAAAAATATGATTTATTAAAAAAATGATAAATATAATCCATATGCAATTTAATATTATGTATATTTTGATCAAATTCATAAAAATATATTATTTAAATTTAAATCACTCGAAACCCTTTTCTAATAAAATATTTTTCTATAACAATATTATATTTTCTCTACCAACAACGTGTATATATATACACACACACACACACTATATTTATGTATATTTCTTCTCATTTACATAATATTTATTTGTTTAAAAACTAAAAAAATATACAATTTAAATTTAAATCACTCGAAACCCTTTTCTAATGAAATATTTTTCTGTAACAATAACATACATATATATATATGCATATATATACATACACTATATTTATGAGTGATGGGTTATTAGGAGTTTCATGGCGGGATGAGTTCCTATTGAAAGAAAACAAGCCGACCTTTTGCTTTTTCTTTGACTTTTTGAAAAATGTCAAAGGTGGGGCCCATGGAAACGTGGCATTAAAACCCGAAACGGGTTCCTAACCCAGGCTAAGTAGCCAACACGCTTTTATTCTTCTCTGCTCCTACTCGAGATATTAGTGGCTACGTGCAATCAAAACCTCTCTTTGTCTCAATTATTGTCCACGCTCTCCCCCCCACGCGTGCTCTCACTCACTGTAACCAGTCACCTTTAATTATAATTGATTTAGTCAGAAAATTAAGTTATTAATTTAATTAATTATTTTTTAAAAAAATTAAAAATAAAATGAACATCTAAGACAAATAAAATACGTTATATACCAAATTTTCGATAAATATTATCAATAAAAGTATTATAATAAGTATCAAATTTTGGAAAATTGATTTAATAATTTATCTTATATATTATTACCAATATTACCCTCTCTATCTCTCTCTCTCTATATATATATATATAAGTTATTTTTTGTGTAATTAAAGAAATCAATAAATTTTCAATAAAAATATTATAATGAGTATCAAATTTTGGAAAATTGATTTAATAATTTATCTTATATATTATTACCAATATTACCCTCTCTCTCTCTCTCTCTATATATATATATATATATGAAAGTTCTATTTTGTGGAATTAAAGAAATCAATAAATTTTCAATAAAAATATTATAATGAGTATCAAATTTTGGGAATTGATTTAATAATTTATCTTATATGTTATTACCAATATTACCCTCTCTCTCTCTCTCTCTCTCTATATATATATATGTAAGTTCTATTTTATGGAATTAAAGAAATCAATAAATTTTCAATAAAAATATTATAATGAGTATCAAATTTTGGGAATTGATTTATCTTATATGTTATTACCAATATTAACCTCTCTCTCTCTCTCTATATATATATATGAAAGTTATATTTTGTGGAATTAAAGAAATCAATAAATTTTCAATAAAAATATTATAATGAGTATCAAATTTTGGGAATTGATTTCATAATTTATCTTATATATGATTACCAATATTACCCCTCTCTCTCTATATATATATATATAAAAGTTCTATTTTGTGTAATTAAAGAAATCAATAAATTTTCAATAAAAATATTATAATGAGTATCAGATTTTGAGAATTGATTTAATAATTTATCTTATATGTTATTACCAATATTACCCTCTCTCTCTCTCTCTATATATATATATATATGTAACACATATAAGTTATATTTTGTGGAATTAAAGAAATCAATAAATTTTCAATAAAAAATGAATTGACTTTTTTTCATGGTACCAACCAAAAACATGAGGGGGTGGGTAAAGGATGTTTTTAGTGGTTTGATTGGGTGAAGAGAAACAGGCCCAGATATGATAGATTCTGAGAATCATTCTGCTAATCCCACTCTCCCTCTCAAGTTTGGTCCATGGTACACCAAAGTTTTTATATACATACACACACACACACATACACACACACACACACACACACACACACACATATATATATATACATATACATGTACTTTTTAATGAGTTAAATCTAACCCAAAAAAATGTGTCCTTCAAAATCTAATTTATCAAGTCAACATTATCATATTTTAGTATGAAGACATTGCTACTAAAATTAATACATTAATAATATTGGTTTTATTTGCCAAATATGAGTTATTAAGTTCTAATAATTTGACAATGATACCTTTCTATACTTTATTTGTGGACCATCATGTTTATATATATATATATACATATAATAAATATAAGATAAGCCTTTATATTGTTTGTCTATAATGGTATGATTTGTTTCAAAATTATTATTTTTTTATTAAAAAAACTCATTAAATTTAGAAAATATAAGAGAATTAATTTATAGTCATAGTGGAATTATTACTATGAAATTTGATAAAGTGAGAGAGGAGGAAGAATTAGTATAATAGATACCAATATATATATGTGTGTGTGTATATATATATACATATATATATATATAATATTATATGTGTGATGAGATTCATGTCAAGAATTAGAGTTAATGGATGATGATGAGGGTTCTTTTAAATGGGTGGAAATGTTATATATAGATGCTTTTACAATATATAATTATAGATTTAAAGAATTTATTCCTCAAATAAGAAAAGAAAAATTTTGTATAATTATATGGAATTCCCAAAAAGTAATACGTAATATGATAGAGAATAAAACATGAGAATATATGCTTCTAGATCCTTCTTTTTTTTTTTTTTTTGCCTCAAAGGTTTGGAAAATGTAAGCCAAAATTTGTGAAAAAAATATTTTGAATTTCTATTTACTTCATAGATATATTTATGTATATAAAATATGCTAACAGTTGAAAATATTTGCTTACTTTTTTCCATTTTAAAAGTCTAGAGTATATTCTAAATCAGTTTTTGTGTACTGAAAATTGAAATGAAGTCCTTGTACCTATGCACATACAAACAATACACTGCAACATATTATACAGTCATATATATATATATATATATATATATATATGTATGTGAAAGCTTTAGAACAAGATGGTTACCATTGGAGACTATGATTTTGGGACCACCACTTCCACACTCTGTACCACCACCACCACCATTCCTGTCTCAATTTGCCAGAGGAAGTAAATATTTAGTTCTTTCTTAGTTAAGGAAAGAATGAGATATTTTTGCAATTGGTTCTTTATGTTTGGCTGCTATATGAGTTATATGTATTTGTTTTAATACAAATTAAAGCTTACATTTTGGACTAATTCAATCGGATGATGTTTCTGATGCATTTATGAAATAATTCACGAATAACCCTTAATCTATTCGATACTTCTAGATATATAATTTTTTATAATTTAACTCGTTTGATACAAAAATAGAAAAGAGAAATAAAGAAAATGTGTATAGTTTTATACAGTTTTCTAGGTCAACCAAATCGGAAAGCATATATATATACTTAAAACTAACTATATCTTGTGCTACTAAATTTAAAGGTAATGTTAAAATATTTATTTACTAGAAGTCGTTTTATTATTAGAGATTGTTGTAAAAAGTATTATTATTTCAAAACTCAAAAACTGCATATTTAGAGAAATTGACTTTTAAAATTTTACACGTAAATTTTTAGTAAAAGTTAAACTCATTTTTTAAAAGTTATAACATTTGTAGTTTTTAACTTCAGAACTATTAAAAAGTAGATTTTAACTTTGATTATTACCAAATCACTTTGCATTACGTATGTTTGGTAATAAAAAATACTCTAAGACCCAAAAAGTTGAAGTCAAAAGTTGAGTTAAACATCCCTTATTGAGAAGACAATAACCCCATAGGACTACTACCTTTTCTTTTCTCTTTCACTAGATGAGAAGAATTGGGAGAAGAAAGAAGATGATGAGCTTTTTGGTTGTTTGTAGTTTGTAAGACTTTATGGGGGCCTAAAGGAGGATAAGGTAACTGACATGATTGTTATTTTGTATTGATTTTGGATGATGAGAGGGAAGAGTACATTTCCTTTTTTCTCTTATGGTGGGTTTGGCAAGTTTAGGAAAGGTTGGAGGAGAAGCTGAGAGAGAAGGAGAAAAGGACTTGATGGGTGGGAGGCCATTTTTGGTTTTCATGGGTTTGGCAGGTGAAGTGATGATACATTTGTCATTTGTCATTCACAAATGTCATTTTTTCAGAAAAAGCAAAGATTGTGATCTAAACTTATCTCCCACTACACACTCCTTTCCCTCTTTTGGCTGAAAAATTGCTTGTGAATGTAAAATAATTAAGTAAATGAAAAAATAGAGAATACAAAATTTACTTGGTTCAACTAATTTTGTCTTATAATCTTCAAGACAAACTCATCCCCCCACTACTATTGTTTTACTTAAACCAAGATTTCCATCTTCTCTTAAATTTTTTTTTTGTAAGTATAAACTAACCAAATACCAATGACTAATATGTTGGATAGAAAGAGGTATGCTTCATCAGAACAGATATTCGGTTCTCGCAAGCAACATTTTGAGTAAGCTATAAAATGAACTAAACCACAAAAAAGTACCTTCAAAAATTGCTTTAAAAGTTTTAGTGTAAAATAAAATTTTAAATGTATTCTTGACCCTTTATAAAAAAGGAATTGTAAAGTCAACAAGAAATTCAAATTCATTATTATAAACTAGAGAGACTACCATTCTTTATGCTCTTGCTAAAATCCCTACAACATTACACTTGATCTTGCAACATATAAACACACACATGTCATTTGACTACAAGTCATAAATCTATGAAAAATAAAAATTGAAAATGCTAACAGTATAAGGTACAAGTCATGATAATTTAATTGATGTCAAATCCTCCTAAAACGCACTAGTGGCTTTCTGAGGGGGGAGTTGAGAGGACTGATTAGATTACCCACCCCTTAGTGTGGGATGAGATGAGAAACTGGGGAGAGAGGTAGTAAGAGCTGAGACTGTAAGGGGGGGCACCCCAGAGAGGAGAAAAGAGAAAATTGCTACTGTCACCACGTGTTTTCTTCTGGTTTAAAATCACCTATCAGTACACCAGGCCCCCACCACAATTTTTGGCCTTTCTTTGTGCTTTCTCCCATCATTATTATGTACACAAAACATGCTTGAATATTAATATTACTATTAGTACAGGAGCTCTTTTTTTTCTTACCATAAATGGTAATGCTACAATCATTATCTTCATCTACAGTTGTCGAGGTTTTCTTCAGGATTATGCCACTGCCTTGATACTTAAAAGTTTCTAAAATTATTAATGAAAACTATTTCTTGTTATGTAATGTTTTGACTTTGAAGTCCAATCCTCTATTTACAGTAAAGGGAAAATCATAATTTTGTTCTGGTAAAACTATAATTTACTATGTCAAAATTACTGTAGTTGTTATATTCTATTGACCCCAAAAAGTTATTATAAACAATTTACTGAATCTAACAGTAAAAGTATATGAGGACTCAAAAAAAGTGCACCTGTGAATATATATGCCACTGCACTATGCTCGTTGATTGAAGGACAGAGGATGCCTGATTATCCCTGTAAAAAGAAACCCGAAAGTAACTATAAATTGCTGCATAACTGGGAAAGGAGACACTTAGCAGAGACTATCCAAAGACTAATAAAGATCGTGGTTAAGCAGGGCATCCATATTAGTAGACACAGAAAAACAAACATCAACTGCAGTAAGAAACTGAGAATCAGGGCTGATTGAACGACCATAATGTCATGACTGACATTTATCTAATCACAAAAATATAAAACTATATGAAATAATAAAGTTATGAGTAAAAGCCTGCTTACCTCCAAGAAACCTGACACTTACATCCATGCATAACATGGAGAATGGTCAATAAACCACATCAGTAAAATAGCGTTGAGCAACATTATTGTTCTGATTTAAAAACAAAATAGTTGTTCAAAATTACAAAACATGGGCCACACCTCAGACAAAATATCCTTTGCATCCGTTTATCATTTCTTTACAAATGGTACACTTGACTACAAACATCATGCAGCCACATAGAGGAACCGCTTCATAAGCCTAGAAGGTATGATCAGATCAGTCAAAACAATAAAATTCTTACATCCTTTTTTTTTTCTTTTCATTTTTTAATTTACAAAATTGACCAATGCCAAGCATGTATTTTAGTTAGTCAGGCTACTTCAGTTGTTTCCTCCACGTACCCATCGAGGAGAACCTGTCTTTGCTAAGCTGGAATAATAATCACCCACATTTGCAACAAATAGCGGATCCCTATCTTCAACTTTTAACTTGTCATTGTTACTGCCAGAAGCATGTCCTTGATCTGAATGTTCCAACTCCTTTGTTAGATCCTCCATTGTCTTCTTTAGGTTAGCTTTGCTCATCTGCCCAGCCTCCCCGGTTGAGATTCCAACCATGGTAATCTTCGGGAGAAAAGGACTTGGCTGTAAGTTTTGGTTTGTGATATTCATTGATGAGCTATTCACGAAAGCCGAAAGCAATGAGTTAGTGAGCTCTGAAAATGTACGAACACAAAGAGAGTAGTAAATAATTCCATATTCTGTAGTTTAGTACCCTGTATCCGCTAACATCTGATGCTTTTGCCCTTGCTTCAACCATGAATGATTCAACCAATCACCAATAGGAAGCTGGAAATCCTTGGTCTCTCTGTGGTTACCTTGAAATTTATCATCTAATTCAACTCCTGATGTGTCAAGGCCTGCTTCAAAGTCGGTGAGGCAGTTGGTGGGCTTGGAAGCTTTCAGAAACGAAGCTGTACTCCTGCAACAGAATAAACAATTTAGCATAATGAAGAGGCGTAGGAGTAAAACATGCATGTATCATAATGCTAACATTTTGCGCCACTCTGCAATCTAAATAATATCATGCAAAGTACCTTCTCTCAAATGAGTCCACCAAATACGGAAACTTTGGCTGAATGCCAGTGGCTTTCCGCAACCACCTATTGCCCAAGAGTAATTTGTCAACAGCATATAGAAGCTGGATTTCAGCAGCCTTTGAGATAACACTTAATGGTATTCCAGGATGGCCTATCTCATTCAGCACCTCTTGAACCTTGGGACAAAAAATAGTCATAGTTAATAGAGTCACCCCAAGTTAATAAAAAAGAAGTGAAGAAGAAAGAACATTAATGTGTCATACTGAATCTAAATTACTCTTCAAATATTTTTGTTGTCAATTATGAACCAACATAAATACCAGTCTACTTTGGCACACATATGTAACTACGCATACAAACCCCATTATCATCTATATAATTGACAGCTCAAGAATTGTATAAACAGCCATCGAAGACTCTCCAGAATGAACCATAATGGTTTTCTGATTAACAAAAGAGAAAAGACTGTAATCAATTGAAGTATCTCTTGACCAAATTTGCACATTCCACTCTCACATAACTTCAAGTATAATTCTAAGTGCAAGCCTAGACCATTTAGATTCTTTACCTCAGGAGGCTCCCAACTATTATCTCCCATCTCTTCAATAACTTCTGCGGCGAAGCTGTCATCAACTACATCACGTCGCCGTTGGATACGTCGAGTTTGAATCAAGGAATGAAAATGCTGATCAACAGACTCTTCAAGAATGTTGTCGAGCATGTTTTTATCAAAGAAATATGGTGTATACCTGGGGAAGCGCATGGTAACAGTGCAAGAATCAGATGCACCAAAGACATGATTATTATGACTGAAATGCTTAAGGGCAAGATGATGCGCTAAGAGATATGATACTCAATCATAATAAAAAATTGGAACCCCAATTATATGATAGTTATGAGTAAATCAAATAATTGCCTTTTTAACATGACAAGAGATAGACTTAGTATAATGAAAGCAGAACAGAGACTTCCACCAGCTGACACATGGTATTTGCTTTACATTCTCGGACATCTAAGTGACAGTTATTTTATCAAGTTTGAATTCGTGCAAAACTATGTTATGTACAACACCCCAACATTAACTCTCTAAGCAGAAGATGACTTCATTAGTTTCATTCAGAAAATACAAGAAAATGCAGCTAGAGAAAATACCACTTAATACCATCAACTGTAGCAATAGCAATATCCAAGTTCTGAGCACCAAAGACAGGAACACCATCCACCTTTGTCCTTCCATCATTTTGTGGGATTTTCTTAAGAAGTTTGTTGGCTGCCTTTATCTGCAAGAGCAGAAAATTTCCTTTCATTTTACCAAATGTTACAACATAAGCGAATTACTAATCGAAAGGAAAAAAAAAAAGGAAAAACATAAGTAGACCATATATCACCTGTCTTTCATTTGGAACAAACTGAAACATATGAGGTTTTTCCTGCATACCACATCATCAAAATGTTTTGGTAGTCTAGAGAAAAAGATCTGAGAAAACTAAATTTAATCTGAAGGAAATAAATTGATGTCCAACAATGCAACTAGAATTTGCAAATTCAATAAACAAAATGAGCCATCAGTACTTTCAGGTTAACAATACCTTGAAATGCTCATATGCCAAATCAAGACGACAGGCACCAACCACGCCACTTGGAATATTCAGCTGCTTAACGTATGCAACTATGAACATGCATCATAAATGCAAATTATTTCAAAATGAAAAAGCCATCAACTTAAGCTGAGTAATAGTGAAACAGAAATGAAAAGAAGGATACAACAATTGTAAGGGAAAAAGGAAGGGCGGAATAGAACAAGAAAGTTATAGAAGATGAGGTATAGCAGGCTAAATCAGGATCAGACAAACATTTTTGTTTACATATGCCATGGGCAAAAATTGTGAATGCATTTTAAGTTTATTGATCAGCAGGATATATATTGTTTCTTCAACAGAATGTAGATTTTGATAATTGTTGCTGGTGAGTTTCAGAAACCAAAGAAGAAGCTGGTTCCAGAAACTTCATAACAGCAGCAATACTGGATATAATTTTGGGTAAGGTTCTTAAATAGATAACGAAATAGTAAAGTAAAACTATTCTGCAACCGTACCTGCATCACCTAAATCCATGAAAAAGCGAAACACAGGGCCATTCCTCTCGCTCTTAGTAATAGTTGCAAAAATCTTCTTAAGCCATTGAGGTGTTCTACAGATCAATTGTGCAATTTACTAACATAAAAAGAAATCTAAGGAAACTGAAAGAAGAGACTTGTTTGTACAAGCATCCCAATCTACAAGCATATCATGATCTGCTCTGGCCTTGTTATAAGCTTAAAAATCAAATGAAGCTTAACCCAAATCCACTCTATTCACTCAAGAAAATCCACTCAATTAAATAAAACATCAGAGAAGAGACATACTAAAAATAAATCCAATGGTGGACTACAGAGAACACTGCTCAACCCAGTTCTCAAAGCCCTACATAAGCAAAACCCTGGAAAGTGAATGTTTCAATTATAGAGGATAATATATTTAATCCTGGATCCAGAACTTGGGGAGTGCCAGCCTCTAGGCTGAGCTTTTAGTTATATGCTCAACAGTCAATATCAAATCCTAACTCAAACAATACCATTGCTCTTTTCAGATTTTTTCCAAATTCTTAAAGCACAATCGACCAGTCAATATTAAATTCATCAACTCTGCAGAATTCAAAGTTATCATGCATTCTGAAAATATTAATAATTCCTGTAAGAACATGACAATATCAATTTTCCCTGTTAAATCTGTCTTTCTATTTTAATTCTTGCTGCTTCTTTAGCCACAGAGAGCAGTTTAATTTTCAGAATCACCAGGAACTAAACAAGACAAAACAAACCTAAAAATTTAGAAACGAAAAGCCAAACCAACCACCAATATTCACTAACGAAATACCTCAGTTCAAATCCTACAACATCTTCGACACGAGTGCTAAACACTAGAAGTGTGCGTAACCAAGTCAAATAGAGGTAAATGAAAAAGGTAAAGCACGGACCTCTTTGAAATGAAAGGAATATCAAAGTGAGTTGACACTGCCATGAGACCCGTCCCAGTAAGATCGCACATGCTGAAAACCTGGCCAACGAAGGCAGGTCCGCTGGCCTTGCCGTTCGAGTTGAGCCCTCCAATCCTCACTGCTGACGAGAAACCCGAATTGGACTCAGCCGAGGAAACGCCCTTGATTGTTGATTTAGAGGAGACTGAGTCGGACTGGGGGGACTCGAACACTGAAGTGAGCGGGAGGACGGGAGAGTCGGCGAATTTGAAGGGGACGCACAGTTTAGGAGGAGAGGGTGGATACGGTGCCGTTTTGGGGGAGGGAAGGAGAAAAGAGAGAGAAGAGCTGGTAGCATGGAGGAGGTTAGCGATGCGGTGGTGAAAGTTATGTTGTGGCTGGTCAGTTGCAGAGGCCATGGATGTTGGTCGATTGGTTAGAGAGCATTCGCGGTCGTGGAGAGGGACACTGGACTATAGAGATTGGAGTGAGATGAAAAGGGTAGTTTGGGAATTTCAAATATTTTTACTTTTTTTATTTTTGAAACCTAAAATTTTCTCTCTTTAATTTTGTGGGGAAATAAATATTTTAACAAATTAATTTTTTTATTTTCTATTTTATTATTTTATCTCAAATATTTAATTAATAATTATTTATTTTTTAAAATATAAGTGAGTTAATTATTAATTGATTTATTTTAAAAATAAAAAATAAAAAATAAATGTCAAATCCATACTCCTAAAGCATTTGAAATTTTTTTCACTATATAATAACATCTTAATAATAATATTTTTAAAAAATTATTAATTTTATCGTATATCTTAATATTTGTTGTATTAATAATTTTATTTATTTTTTTATTTAAAAAATAAAATGAATGATTTTCGTGATTTTTTTTTTAATTTTTACTATTTTTTTATTTAAATATAATATTCATGAAAAATGTCACAAAATAAAATTATCACTGAAAAAAATTTAATATATTATGAATTTTTTTTTTTTTTTAAAAAATAATTAGATTAACGTGTGTGTATATATTAAAAATATAAATATAATATAATTTATTTAATTATTCAAAACGTTAATAAATTTCGTAAAATATAATAAGATTTTTTACCGGACAGTAACTCAGTTTATTTTGACTATTTTACCCTTCACAAATTTGGGATCACATAGGTTTCTCTCCCTCGTTTATTTCAATTGTCACAACACGCGCACACATTAGTCACAACCCGCTGGGTGCCGCTCTGCCCACCACCGCCCCAGCTCGCGGCTACACGGCCTTCCTCTTTCTGCTCGCTGATCTGACGAGAACCGCTGCGTACTCATCGGCCTCTGCTTCGTTCCTATCACCGGCCGGCGGCTTGTGCTCTTCTACTGCGAAATCCCACTAGTACACATCAGCTGTAGCTCCGCGTTCAAGTCCAGATCTACAACGTGCTGTCACTGTCAACCCCGCTGCTATTCATTCTATTGGATTTTGAACCTTCAGGTATCTTGTGTTCATTACACAGGTTGGGCGGTTCTTATTTAGAAATGGTCTGGCCTTTATAATTACTCTTATATTGAGTGATATTTGAATTGGTATTGTTTTTTGATTCAGTTGCCAATACAAGAGGCGTGTCCTGGATATTTTTAGTTTTCTATGTTTTGATTAAAAAAGTATGGTTTCTGTGCGTGAGTTGGAATTTTGGGTGTATTGGGATTTGGATATTTTGTTAATTGTTCTTTTGCATATTGAGTTCTTCAGCTGTTGCTTCTCTAGTTTCTAAATGATCTTAGACATTAACACAGCGTTGTTGGGATTCTGAGGAGGCCGAATTTTTACCGGGGTTCGGCTGTAATGAAGAGCATCCTCGTGGGGATGGGAGAGGGAACTAAAACCTGTTTCCTACTGAGTAAGGGGCGTGGTGTGGGATGGCTGTAATGCTTGATTATTTTCTTTTTGTGCATATTGACGCTAATATACATGGCAGGATTCCAGAGAAGGTTATGCTAAGGTGTTGGAATGAAATGTATCGTTGTTGGGATGGGACAGGGGACAAAAGTTCTACTAATTGAGGAAGGGGCTGGGTGCGGGGAGGCTGTAATGCTTGGTGGGACACAGATAGAGATCTGATTCTCTTCTTTTTTGGGGTTTGTTTTCTCTCACTTAAATTAAAAAGGGAGATGTTTTGTTTTCCGCAACTCCAACCTAATTTCAATACAAAACATCCGTAATTTTGCTGATGTTTCTATTTAAAAAAGAAATTTTTTTGCTGATGTTTCTAGTTTGAAGAAAACCCAAGGAAACTCACATTATGAGGTGCCTGTGGAGAGATCATGATCTGAGTTCCATCTTTTTCCTGGAAATTTTCTTTTTCACATCAATATGGTTATATTTCATGCTTAGGGTTTTCAGTTCGGTAATTTGTATTCTAGTTCCCATCTTTTTCCTGTGGAGAGATCATGATCTGAATTCCTAGCTTTCCCTAGCATTTTTTTTTTCTCTCATCAATATGGTTTTATTTTCTTGCTTAAGGTTTTTGGTTCAGTAAATTTGTATTCTGCTTTACCATTGGACAATCTGTGTTTACTGGAATTTCAAATTTTTAATTTCATTGATTGAAATCTGTTTAACTCTGGGATTTAAGTTGCATTTAAACGTTTTGAAACTTCTAGGCAGTTTCAATTTTGATTTGACTATATGTTCATTTGATTTAGTTATTGGCTTTGGTTAGGGGATATGATCATACGATTTGACTCAACTAAGGTGGTATTTACCTATATATTCCTGTATATTTCTTGTTATCTTGATCAGTCTGTTGTGCTGTGTGCTACTGTTAAGCAACTTTGATCTGCTGTCAGGATTTAAGCTGTGTTAAATGTGTTGAAACCTATAGCTAGGTCAATTTTGATTTGAGTGTATGTTTGTTTGATTTTTCAGTATGGTCTTTAGTTAGGGTTTCTGGTTGCTATAATGGGATGCAAGCAAGCGGTTTGGCTAAACTAAGCTGGTGTTGACATATAATTTTGTCTCTATTTTTTGATATCTCTATCTGCCTGTTGTTCTGGTACTACTATTAGTCAACTTTCGAGCCGCTGTCAGGAATTAAGGTGTGTCTAATGTTTTGTAAACCTTTAGCCAGTTTCAATTTTGATATGCGTGTGTTTATTCAATTTGTAAGTTATGATCTTTAGTTAGTTTTCCTGGTTGTGGTAATGGGATGCACTCATGAGATTTGGCTTAAAAAGATGGTATTTGCATATGTTTTCAAGGATATATTCGTTGATATCTCAATCAGTCTGTTGTGCTGGGTGCTACTATATGTCAATCTTCGAGCTGTCAGGAGTGATGAATTTGGATTGTGACGGAATAGCATATTAAGGTAGAATATGGGGCAATTTATCTTCGCATAACTGAGATGCAAGCAGATGTAGAAGAGATACTTTGAATTGTGAAGAGTCATTTAGCTTTCGCCTAGTTGGTCTTGCCTTTTCAGCTCTGAGCTTTTATAATAATTAGAAAGTGAACTTTGCAATAAGATAAATATCAGTAGCAGTTTTCGAAAATAGTAGATATGCGTAATATTAGTGTTGAATTCCTGTTTGGTGGTGTTATCTAAATAGTGCTCTTTAAATTCAACTGAGTTCTAAGTAGGGTCGGTTTTACAGGTACAGTGACTAATCAGAAATTGTTTGATAAGAATTTAGAATGGCTGCTTCCGAAGAGAATAGTGCCTTGTTCCCAATTTTTATCTTGACAATAATGGCACTGCCTTTGGTGCCTTATACAATACTGAAGTTATGTCGTGCTGTCTCAAGGAAAACAAGGAGCATACACTGTCAGTGCTCTGAGTGTGCACGTTCAGGAAAGTATAGGAAATCTATATTTAAGCGGGTAAGTTTTTCCAATTAACTATTAATGTATTGATCATTTGAATGCCTGAACCATTCCAGAAAGTTTCTGAATTAGACAATTTTTATTCATCAATCATTTGATTTCTTTGTGTAGATATCAAACTTTTCAACATGCAGTAACTTGACACTCGTACTGCTTTGGGTTGTAATGATATTCCTGGTTTACTACATCAAGAACATGAGTGGGGAGGTAATTGTTTTTCAACTCAATCTTAAGTGTTGGTTCCATCCAGGAACAAGTGGTTGTTTTACTTATTTTGAAATGCTGCTCCAATCATGTCCGGGCTTTTGACTGAGTTTCATATTACGCCAATGCATCCTGAATGTTCTTTTCTTATTTATTCAGATACAAGTTTTTGAACCATTCAGTATTCTTGGTTTAGAACCTGGAGCTTCTGACTCAGAAATCAAGAAGGCCTATAGAAGGCTGTCAATTCAGTATCATCCTGATAAAAATCCCGATCCAGGTTGGAGGTGTTCTAGTTCAGCAGCTTATATGCGCTTGCTTATGTCTCTTTTAATTGGCCTAAAGGATGCGGCTTCTTACCATTAATTTTGTAAAATAACTGCCCTTTACATTTTTATTTTTTCAGAGGCACACAACTACTTTGTGGAGTACATATCTAAGGCATACCAGGCTCTTACAGATCCAATATCCCGTGAAAACTTTGAGAAATATGGCCATCCAGATGGCAGACAGGTAGTTTATTGTTCTTTCTTAAACTGAAAGATGGTTTGTCAGCCATTTATATCTAATATCTTAACATTCTGTTTTAGGGATTTCAAATGGGCATAGCTCTGCCTCAGTTTCTTCTGGACATCGATGGGGCATCTGGTGGCATACTCTTACTCTGGATTGTTGGTGTTTGTATTCTTTTGCCATTGGTGATTGCTGTCGTATATCTCTCAAGGTCATCAAAGTATACAGGAAATTATGTCATGCATCAAACGCTGTCCACATACTATTACTTCATGAAACCTTCTTTGGCTCCGAGGTACATTATTTTATTCATTAGAAAAGAGTTAGCATTAGGTACAAATATGGACACAAATGCATTATGATGAGGATGCATGTTAGACACACAGATGGACATGGATGTATACACATCTAATATATTTAGTAAAAAGGTGCATGCTACCAATGTCAGTAAAAACCATTTTCTTCACAGGTTAGTGTCTTATGTAACTTGACAGCATCACACTACTAGTATAGAAGAATTAGTGATGTCCATATTTGAGAAATGCACTTTTTTCAGTACTTTTTCTTCCTCCAATTTGTGAATTTATCTGCAATATGTTCACATGTAATGCTTATCGAACATGATTTTGATTAAATAGCAAAGTTATGGAGGTTTTTACCAAAGCTGCTGAATACATGGAGATTCCAGTTCGTAGGAGTGATGATGAACCTCTTCAGAAGCTCTTTATGTCAGTTAGGAGTGAGTTAAATCTGGACCTCAAGAACATTAAGCAAGAGCAAGCTAAATTTTGGAAGCAGCATCCTGCTATCGTTAAGGTGATATTTTATATGTTTAGTAATGGAAATATATTTGACTGATTTTGCCTGAAGGCTCATTTGATTACATTTTGTTCACTTTCTCTTCAGACAGAGTTGTTGATTCAGGCTCAGTTAACTAGGGAGTCAGCTGTCTTGTCACCAGCTTTGATAGTTGATTTCAGACGTGTTCTAGAACTTGCACCTCGCCTCCTTGAAGAATTAATGAAGGTAATTTCTATAGCTATATTATTATTATTCTTCAAATGACATCTAGTGTTTCTGCACGATTCAATAGGCTTACACATTATACCCTTAGTTTAACCTGTTCAAATATGTATTTTTACTTAAATGCAAGTGTTACAATTTCCCAGTTGCTTCTGTCTGTTTTGGTATTTATGTACTCTCCCTTTTGATGTTATTAATCCTATGTTTGCAATGCAGATGGCAGTTATACCGCGAACTGCTCAGGGTCATGGATGGCTGAGGCCTGCAATTGGGGTGGTTGAGCTTTCCCAATGCATCGTTCAGGTGCTGATTCTGTCTCTGGAGTTTGTATATTAGTTGCTTATTGACATTCTTTGGTTGGGTCATCATGTATAAATTGTGGTATTCTTTGATTCTCTTTGGATATTGAGCACTTCTGAGCTTATTGACTTGATCCCATGCAATGCAAGAACTATCCTCCTAGAATGCACATTTCCTCTCGAATTGTTAAAATGTTTGTTGAATTATTTTTAGTGAGTAAATAAAGTTCGTCTTTAGGTTCATAATCATAATCGTCTACCTTATTTCTTGACGGTGCTGATTCTTAATAATTAATTATGTAGCATGGATATGGAAATATCTAGGATCTGGGCATGTTGAGTTTATAATATGATAGATCATTATCATTTAAATACTACTTATTAAAATCTTTTTATGCTTTATTCTTTTTTATTCTCAGCACTAAATATAGATTCTGCTTGTTCAAATATATTCAATGCAGGCTGTTCCTCTAAGTGCAAGAAAGTCAACTGGAGGATTTACTGAAGGAATTGCTCCCTTCTTGCAGCTGCCACATTTCAGTGAGGCTGTTGTAAAAAAGATAGCACGCAAGGTAAATAACTATTACCTTATGCTGGATCTCATTATCCAGGAACGCATCTATTAAAAAAAACATGAATGCTAAGTTAAATGTGTCTTTATGGGTGATGTAGTTGGTGCGATTTGTATTACTTCATAAACTTACAGACATAGTGGGATGAACTTTGACTTGATTTTCTGACAAATGTACAAACTATTCGGTGTCATGTATTTACGGTATAATGCAGAAGCACAGTCTGATCTAAAGGCTTACCCACTGTGCTGGATGCAGGAACATTTTTTGTGCATACTCATCTATGTTTTAATTGGAATTTTCTTCATTCGTAGTCCAATAAATTACTTACTGTAACCTTTGGGTTTTTTACAGGATTGATTGAGTTTGTTCAGTCTTTATTATTACACATCATTGCATTCGAATTACCTTCTCCTTTATTCTTTTTTTGCAGAAGGTGAGAACATTTCAGGAACTTCGAGACATGCCTTTGGAAGATCGCTCTGATTTGCTTACTCAAGTAGCAGGATTCTCTACTGCTGAAGTACAAGACACCGAGAAAGTGTTGGAAATGATGCCGTCCTTAACGATTGAAGTTACATGTGAGACAGAGGGTGAAGAGGGTATTCAAGAAGGTGATATTGTCACTATTCAAGCTTGGATAACTCTCAAACGTGAAAATGGCTTGATTGGTGCCCTCCCTCATACTCCATACTTCCCTTTTCACAAGGAAGAAAACTTATGGTTTCTACTTGCCGATCCTGTCTCAAATAATGTGTGGTTCTCCCAGAAGATGAATTTCATGGATGAAACTGCAGCTATAACAACTGCTTCAAAGGCGATTCAGGAGACGATGGAGGGGTCAGGAGCAAATATGAAGGAGACAAGTGAGGCAGTTAGACTAGCGATCGATAAGGTGCGAGGTGGCTCAAGACTGGTGATGGGGAAGTTCCAGGCCCCAGTAGAGGGGAATTATAATTTGACTAGTTACTGTTTGTGTGATTCGTGGATAGGCTGTGACAGAAAGTCAAACTTGAAAGTTAAAATTCTGAAGAGAACTAGGGCTGGCACTAGGGGTGGTCTGCCATCAGAGGAGGGAACTCTCATGGAGGATGGAATTGAAGAGGAAGAAGAAAATGAAGATGAAGATTATGATGATGATTACGAGAGCGAGTACAGTGAAGATGAAGATGAAAAGAATATCAAAAAGAAAGGTCCTGCTACCAATGGCTCTGTACCTAAAAGAGGCTCGAGCTCGGAAGGTTCAGGCTCGGACGAGGACTGAGACAAATTCTGTTGCCACACCAAAAAAAAAAAAAAAGCCTTGAATTTTTATATTTATTCATATATATTGTTTACTTAGGAAGAAAACTTCACAAAGCAGAACACTGATAATTGTCCATGTGCCCCTCTGGCATATTCACATAGTTCTGTTAGTGTAGACATGTGTTTAGAATCCATTGTCATTCACCCTTTTTGAATTAAATTTTTTTTAAAGATATTACCATGTTATTTAAACATGTCTACAGTAATTCAAAAAGTTCCTGCTACCAATGAAGATGAAGATGAAAAGGATACCAAAAAGAAAGTTCCTGCTAGCAATGGCTCTCCACCTAAAAAAGGCTCAAGCTCAGAATGGTCAGGCTCCGACGAGGTCTGAGACAATTCTATTTACCATACAAAAAAAACCTTGAATTTTTATATATATTTATATATATATTGTTTACTTAGGAAGAAAACTTCACAAAGCAGCACAGTGATAGTTGTCCATGTGCCCCCCATGCATATTCACACAGTTCTGATGCCGTAGACTGTTTAGAATCCACTGCCATTCACCCTTTCTGAATTAACATGTCTTAGATATTATTAGCATGTTATTTTTATCCATCCTATGTTGGATTTTCTTTTAAAATTCGTTCTCTTTTCATCCTTCGATAGGGAGATGAAAAGGGTAATTGATTTTGGTAAGAAATTTTTTTGGCTGCCATTTTTTTTTTGTCAAGTTGTTTAATTTGAGTTTCTCTGGTTTCTACCATATGTAAAAGAGGTTTCACGTCTCTAATTCAAGACTACATATAGATATATATAGACTAAGAATAGGATGGTATATAAAGCTTGATTCCCTTGCTCTATGTGAAAGAAACATGTACATATACATATATACACTCGCACCCAGAGACATCCACATGTATGGTATGCACCTGATTTTTTTTTTTTTTTTTTCTTCGGAGGAGCATGTCTGCGTGTAATTTACTAATTGGACTCTACTCCATTGAAGTACTGAAGGTTATTTGCTCTATCAATTTGGTCTGCTTCGTCATGCTTATTTTCAGCTACTTATTATCTCATGGCCTGTTAATCTGGTGTGTGTATATATATCTGTGTGTGTGTATATATATGTACACATACACACGCACGGTTCGAGTGATGGCAAGTTTATTTGTATATATATATATATATATGTATGTACACATACACGCACGGTTTGAGTGATGGCAAGTTTACAGAGTTCTCCTTCTGCTATTTTCGTGAACTATAAGATGAAAATTACTAATGAGGTGCTTGGCATCTGTCCAGGGTTCTAACGATGTACTTGCATGCGTGTACACACACATATATATAATAAAAACACACAGACACACTTATATACACGGTCGGAACGATGGCAAGTTTGCAGAGTTCACATTCTGCAACTTCAGGTAATTTTAAGACCAAAATTACCATGTACGTGCGGGCACATGCCTTCTGCTAATGTGTATTATATCTTCTTAAAGTTCAATTTCAGTGTTAAATAACAACTGAGCACTTACAGGGAACATATGAAATATATAACTCTTGGCACGGGCATACATATATATATATATTATTTGATTTTTACAAATTAAAAGGAAAGGAAATGAAAGTAATTTCTTACAACTAAACAATACCATGTAGATTAACTTTCTCATAAACCCTTGTTCATAACTTGGGAATTCAGTGGAATTTTCATCCATACTCTTCATTACGAAATTTACTTCGGTACAATCAAATTCAGTCCTAGAAAGTACAAGAAGGCGAGAATGACTCTGCTTTCCTCCTTTAAGTCTCAAGCTGTGAAACAAGAGATAAGCAGTAGTACATCTACCAGCTAGGTCTGATCTCTTAATTTACACCCACAAGTGATCAAACTAACAATCAGAGTTTTCATATATCACCTTCATTATCACAAGAACCAAATCAGTATTCCCTCACCTGTATATGACTGCAGTGACTTTCCACAGAGGACAAGAACAGGATTTACATGATGTGGACAATTGTGTAGCTTACTAAGAAGAGATGTTAGCTTCAATGCTTTCTGCTTTTAAACTTGATTGAGCTTGCACATATAGATCATCATTCTCGATCTTTTCCTTGTTATTGCTAATTGCTCCTTTGTTGTCCTCAGTGGATTCATTGAGCTGCTTCGCTTGAATCCTGACACGCTTTCCTTTGATGTACCTATACTCCCATTTCGGTGGGGGGTATTTTTTCACTAGTTTGTCATATTTATCTAACATACCCAGTTTCTGGAACACTTTCCCAACCATTGTCACAATTGGGGCATTTGGTCTGATACCAAGCTCCTCCATGTCAGCAAATATCTGCAGAAGTAAATAACTAGAAGTTAATAGTTGTGGATACAGTAAAAGAACAAGAATCCAGTATAGCAAGTTCCGATTTGCAAGCAGATTTAAATATATTGCTGCAATTAAATTATTTTGTTGCTCATGGAAATGCTTAATAGGAGCAGGAATCCTTGAGATGCATTACTCAAACAGTTGTACTCTATTCTTTTTCACTCAAAAGTCATCTTAAGAAAACGTGTAGTACTATTTGGGTAGATACGCATTACTAACGGAAGAAACAATTTTTTTTTGCTATGACTAACTAGCTGTTTATAGAACGGTCTAAATCTCGGCAGGCATCTTGTTTGGAAGTATTAGACACTTAAGTTTTCTGGTACATTGTTTGGGCAGCTCCTCAAATATACAAAGATATACAGCAACAGAAGGCATAATGCATAGTGATGGGGGGCTTGAATAAGAGTTGAAATTGCAGCAATTTTATATTAGGTAGTAGAAAACAATAGTTGCAACAACAAAGTTTAAGATAAGATGGCAACACAATACCTCGAACAATTTATCATGCATTTCCCTTTTATAGTAAATAGAAACCATTTTCTGAAAGAAAATACGGGGGGTGCTCTCTATGTTATCGGAGAACATCTTTGTCCATAGCTCTTCAGCCTCATCAATTCTCCCATCCTCTGCCAGAGCATTCAATAAAGTGAAATAAGTTGCCATTGTTCTCCCCTGACCTTTGCTTAACATCCATTTCGTCACCTACAATCCCACACAAGTATTCTCCTTAACTAGAAATTTATTATGCAGATTGTCACCAATAACAAAAAATAGACTGGATTTCTACCCTACTTCACAGAGAGGGCAAAGTCTGCCAAATTGTTATCTACCTGAATTATTCTCTTCCATTCTCGTTCATACTCCAGAGTTTTCAAGGCTTTCTTCACTACGATCAGAGGAAATTCTAAATCCCAGGCGATAAATGAGTCAAGAGCCCCATAAATTTCCTCTTTGACATTTGATAACCCTTTTATCTACATAAGCATACCCTAAAAAGATCATATATATGGAACAAAAATTCATTTCTACTCCATTATTATTGTTTATTTAAATATTATATTCCACCAGAACATCAAGCATAGAAAGCTCCAGATTGAAATTACCAGCTGTTTGTATGTACTTTAACAAAAGCTAACTGGCAGAATGCAGAATTCACAAGCAATAAAGAAGGAAGTGTTTATGAACTTACACAGGTAACAAGTTGCGCTGATTTAGAGATAGTCCCAATTTTCTTTCTTGATTTCCATACCCGAGGATATCTCGGTCTTGGACCTTTAGCAGCACATACCTAAGTTGATCGACAAGCTTTCAAGGTCAACCAAAACTGAAAGAACTAAGTTGCTAAAATTTGAAAAAAAAAAAGGATAAGAAAAAAGATCTGAAAAACCATCACTTCTAGTTTTCTAAATTTTCTACTCTTCAGAATCAATGAACTAAAGCTTACAAACCCAATAAAGGAAACTAGTAAAAGCAATGGATTATAAAGGCAGATTTCATAGCACTACTTTAACTGAAAAGGAAAACTCACCACAACAGTGCTAAGACTCCTGGGGACTTCAGGTGATTCTGGTTTTTTATTGAAAAGTGGCACTGAATATCTCAGACAAATCATCCTGAGAAAGCATAAAAGATAAACTGCATTCACTTTTGAAGTTCCTTAAAGAAGGCAAAACTACCAAAGTGAAGGATACTGTGACGTTGACTTAACAGTCAATAGGCCATGGATTTGCCAATGTAATGTTACTGGGGAGCAAATTTTTCTTCCGAAACCAAAAGTATATGCAAGAAAAGTACTTCAATCAACCCTTTGTATACCAATCAAGACTAGTTTGAAGAGTGTAGCAATGGAAATAAACGAAACAAAAAATGAATTATTCCGTGATCAAATTCAAGTAGTGAAGATTGCAAAACATGAAGAGGAAATTGAACTCGAAAACCTACAATAATCCCGAACTAGGAAAATACTCTAGTTCGTGTCGTGCAAATGAAAGAATCCGGCTTCGTGTTCTCTAAATTTATAGTAGCAGTATTAGTATTTGCTAAGATGCTCCAAAAATCGAAAGAGCTTTAAAGTTATTTTTCAGATTCATAAAATTTCTCAAGTAACCAAACTAGCATCGACAGGGATGAAGAGAACGATACCGGACAGCAGGAGTAGTAGCTGAGACCTAACAGAGCTCACAACAAGGAAGGTTTCCTCGAATCGAAACTGTTGAGAACAACCTCATTTGTTAGATATTTCTCTTCCTTCTCGACTTTCCGTCTGATTTTCTCCATATCCAAACAGGTAAAAACGCTGCGTTTCATATCGAAATGCAAACAAGTAAGTGGGTAGTATGGGGTTTCTTGTCTTTTCACAAACGTCAACGTGGCCACTTGTAGCAAAGCTGAGTGGTATAAATGTCAAATTGGCAAATATTACCACAGACCTCATCCTCTTTTAGCTCGTTTTTGTAAGGGAGGGAGTGCTTGCTTGAGCATCATAGATCGCATGAAAAGTAGAAATGATTGAATCAGCCATGGCCGTCCGATTCCCCGCCGGCGCAAGTTTCCGATCATCTGCCGACTTATTCCGTAACTTCTCTCTTTCTCTCTCTTTACGAGGACGTTTTTGTTTCTGAGAAATTTAAGCAAAGAAAACAAACGTTGCTGCCTTCCTCTTAGTTTTATTTATTTTGGTGTTTTAGCTTCTCTGAAAGTGAAAACTATACTTGAAAACCTCAAGCGAGCAAGAAATAATGCTCCGTGCTTCTGTTTTCTTTTCGAGATTTCCTGCATTTTCTCAGCCACCAAACAAGATTTCTAATTATTTTTTTTACTTGTGGCCTTGTAGATTATCGTCGTCTATGGAACTCCGACGAGGTTTCCTGCGGCCAAGTGGCGTCTAGCCGACGTTTGCTCTCTGGCTGCTTGAACACAGCTTGGTAATAAAGCTGAATACGTTTCCTTTTCTTGTTCTTCTTTATAGTTTGTTGCTTGGAAAACTTGCAAAGAGATAGAATCTAATTCTGTGCTATGCGAAACTTAATACAATACTTTTACTTCTAATTTTCTGTTGAGTGCGCTTAGGCAGATTTTTGAAGTAACATAGTTTTAAATCTTTACTTGATCAACCATTACTCATGTAAAGAATCTACATGGTATAGAAAATGATGCAACTCTGACTTCAAACTGTCTAAATTATACTTGCTCATTTAGGAGCCTAAATGAAGGCAATTTTATCCTTGGAAACCTATGACGTATGGAGATAAATCTGCATTTTGGATAGTGTCAATTTCGAGGTTAAAAATCTGCATTTGTTGAGTCAAAATAATGGTAGAGATACCGTATTTACATGTGATTTTAGCTTAAATTGTTTCAGAAGTTTTTCATCAGAATTCTTGTATTACTTCACATATATCTGTAAATATTTTAATATGTTATCAATGAGTTTGTTAAGGAATTTAATATTAATATTCAGGAATAGATTTCAGAGGTTTAATGGTGATTCGCTGTCAAGAAGAAGAAATATTAAAAGGAATAGGACTCAAGCAACAGCAGAACATTTGGGCTCAGCGTCAGATCCTATAAAACAGAATGAGAGGCCACATTATCATCCATTTGAGGATATTGCTGACTCAATGTCAGAAGATGATGGAGATGCAAGACTTACAGCTGCAGAAACTACTAGGACAATCATTGAGGTATTATATTGCATTCTTGGCAACCTATAAGAGTCTTTTTCTTTTCTTTTTTTTTTCGAGAAAGGGAATACAAAAGAGTTTTACTCGCTTATGGCCATTTTACTTACGTATGCTCGTGCATGAATAAAATAAAGTTCCTGCTCAGAGTGATGCAGAACCTTCCATGGACCTTCAGCAATGAAATTATTATATTCATTATATTTCCGCTTAGATTGGTGTCTTGATGGCTGTATGTAGGATATCCTCCAAGTGAGTAACGTTGATTGGTGTAGTATTAAAACTTTTGATGCAATATTCCAATTTTCTATAGAGAGATAAGTGATTGTTAAGCTCTTTATAAGGATTTAAATGACATATTACTAATAACTTAAGCTTAAGTTTTTTAGGACCAGTGGTTTAGATCTGAAAGCTGTTTTTTTTATAGATGAATTTGGATCTGAAAGCTGTTGAGCAAGTAGGATTTGGACATGGGACATTACAAGTAGTATCGGACCATATGCCAGCTTGATGCTTTGGGTTGGTGTTATCTTGAACCTTATAGATCTTTAACTTGTGATCTTGATGAAGACATTATGGATTTTATTTATGGAGATTGTGATACCTTAATCTCACATCAAATAATAGTGGTTGTTGAGCGTTGTATAAAGTTTTAAGTCATATATTATTAATAACTTGAACTCAAATTTTTGAGGATGAATGATTTTCAAACCTAGAATATTACATGTGATTTTCTTAATGTTCATTGAAGAAAGCAAGGAATGAGTTACCGCTGACTACACTCCAATATTTATATATTTTTCTATAACACCACTGCTGAAGGTTTAGAAATCTAATCTGTGCAGCTTCCGTCATCTAAAGTTGCATGCTTATTTCTGATTTGTCTTTTTAATTGTTTGCATACCTAATGTTACCTGTAGTCTGTTGTTTTCAGGTGAGCAGTAAAGCAACACTGATGATTACAGGTTTGATCAATGATGAAGTTCATGAGAACATTATTTGGCCAGATTTGCCATATCTAACTGATCAACATGGAAGTGAGTCGATTATTGGGAGTTTTTTACATACTTGTCCAGGTCCTCTTTTTAGAATGTGGTGATCCCATCCATTTAACTGAAGCATCAAAGTGCTTCTATGTGTTGCAGATGTATACCTTCAAGTGAAGAATGACGAAGACATTTTGCAATCTGTCACTTCAGATAACAACTTTGTGGTATGAAATATTTTTTTCTTTATTCTCTTTGTTTGGATATCTACACTGTAGCTTATAGGCACAAAAAGAGGATGCAGACCGTGAGTTTGTGTATGGATCATACATCATTTTTCTCCTTAATGCAAAAGCAGGCATAATTCTTTTCGCTTTGTCTTATCATTTGGTAAAAGAAAATCAAGGCCTCAATCAAATGTTTGTAATACACTATTATCGTCTTATTAACTTAAATTTTTAGAAAGATATTGCTAAAAACTCACGTCAAACATGGGTGTCTTTTCGCTTTGTCTTATCATTTGGTAAAAGAAAATCAAGGCCTCAATCAAATGTTTGTAATACACTATTATCGTCTTATTAACTTAAATTTTTAGAAAGATATTGCTAGAAACTCACGTCAAACATGGGTGTCTAATTGTCTAAAAGTATGTGCAAATTCATGTCTCCCTGAATGTAGACAAGTTTAAAACAATCTCCTGTACAATTTCTGCATTACTAGGCTTGCATATGCAGTTGTGTCGTGTTAGACAAAATCCTTCTTCCTTCATATATTACTTTACTAAAATGCTGCAAATACTCTTATTTAATTGCGAATTTCTCAAGGCTTTAATCAGTTCATGCACAATGTTGCAGCAAGTCATTATTGGGTTTGACACCTTGGAGATGATGAAGGAAATGGAATTAGCCGGTCCATCAGAAATTGATTTTGGAATTGAGGAGATTGAAGATGAAAATAGTGATGTTGAAGATGATGATGAAAGCGATGAGGATGATGGAGATGAAAATTATGAGGAAGTCTGAGTTTTTGTCTTCCTTTCGTGTATAATTAAGTGTTGCACTAGAAATTAAAGTTTCTAAAATAAATGGTGTAATTACCTACATGTCTCTCATGTATTAAATTCTTGTCTGTAGGATTGGGTCGCTGTTCTTGAAGATGAAGATGATCAAGATGATTCTGATGGGTTGCTTGGAGGCTGGGGAAATTTTGAGACTATGCGGTCCTCACATCCAATGTATTTTGCCAAAAAGCTGGCGGAGGTAGTTGTCAATAGAATTACATATACCAAGTGATATAAAATCCATGTAGTTCTTAGGTTCAAATTTCATTGAATGAGTCCCATTTACCCTCTTATGCCATCCATTAGGACATCTGGAATGAGTTTTCCCACCTGGCTGCCAAGTTTGCTTCAGATCCATATTATCATAATCTGTATTAGAGGATCTTTATGCTATGTGTTGTTCATCCTTATAATCAATCCATTTCTTTGTATCAAGTAAATTTGCTCCCCTGCTGTTTTAATCCTTGCTTCTTCCACTTAGGTTGCTTCAGATGATCCAGTAGATTGGATGGAGCAGCCTCCAGCTGGTCTAGCTATTCAAGGCCTTTTAAGACCCGCCGTCATTGAGGAACACTCTGATATTCAGAGGCGTATATCGAGCCATAGGTTGCGTACTTCTGAAATAAAGGAAGCAGAGGACAGTGCAGAAAAGAGTCAAGAGGATCTTGATATAATCAATGATGACAGACTTGAATCAGGGTCTTCTGAGGACAGTACAATGTCGGCAGAGGAAACAGGGAGGGAAGTCCCAATAAATGGTACTACGTTCTACAAGCTGGAGATGATTAAAATTCAATTGATTACAGAGCATGGCCATCAGGTAAGCAGTGCAGTTTCATACTTGTGTTATAATATTGGATTGGTGCTAGTAGACCCATAATTTTTTCTTGCTTTGGATATATATTTGTAACCTTTCAAATGCTGAAACTGACTTTTCATAGTTAATTTGTTTTTCCTATTGTATGGTTTGTTATCTCCTTCCTCATTGAGTAAACTATGGCATGCAAAATCATATGCGACCGACACCTGTCTTTGCTAGTCCACTGGAAAATAACCCACATGAGTTGCAAGAAGATAACTGTTGTCTCTGCTTGTCCACAGGCTGTTGTTGAAATGGAAGACTTCAGGCGGGCTCAACCAGATGGCGTTGCTCGCTCATCAGCCAAAATTATATCTCGTCTTAAAGCTGGTGGAGAAAAGACAATAGAGGCTCTGAAATCTCTCTGCTGTAGGTGTAAGGGTATTCAAGTGGAGGTAAATACAGGAACTTGCACATGAAGCATCCTTGCAAATTTTTTAGTTTAGTCAGCCTTTGAGGGTTTGAGTTGCTGCCTTTGGTACATATGATTGGTATCCAATTGAATGGAACACATTCTTAAAATTTCAAATATCCTCTTGATTTTGTACACAGTATTGAAGCATTAGAAACACGAATGCCAAAGGTCTTAGATCATCCTCAACTACTATTGCATCACCGTATGATACTTAAACATTTACAGTCATAAAGTGGGATGAAGTATAACATTTGAATCATTCTTGCCTTCTCTGTAGTTTATATAGAACTTTGTTGGATATCTGAAGCCTTTTGTCTGATGTTTCTAGATATATGATATTTTCTTTTTGCTTCCTTTTTCAGGAAGCAACGGTTATCGGTATTGATTCCCTGGGCTTTGACATTAGGGTTTGCTCAGGAAGACAAATCCAAACATTGCGGTTTGCATTTAGCACTCGGGTATATCAGTTATCCTTCAAATTCTTCTTTCCTTAACTAATAGTTTTAACATTTATTTTCTCCGTTTTGGGAATGTGATTCTACAGACCAAACTATTTGATTTGCTCCATTGACCTTCTAAGTAACAGATATATTGCCCATGAACAATTATTAACTTTGCCCGTCTTGTTCCTATTGTTGCTCAACCAAGTTCATGAATTTATATTTTGGGAATTTCTGCAGCATATGTATTTGTCCCCAGGTTACCTTCTGTTTAAGATCTTGAAGTCATTAAATTTCTAATTACCCCCATTAAATTGTCTCTGCAGGCTCCTTCAGAGTCCGCCGCCGAGAGACAACTCAACGACTTACTATTTCCAAGGGCCCATCACAAGACACAAAGAAAGAAACATACTCATTAAAATGAATTTTGATGTTGTCAAATCAGCCCCTATTCCAGCTTAGCTCAAGATTGTGCTATCCCTCTTTCGCCATGAAAATGGAAATGCCAGTTTGCCAGGTTATATATTTTACCATCACTGCTTATTAATGATCATCGAAATCCATTTTTTTCTATGCATTTTCTTTGATTACATTTGACTCGGTAATGCTGCTTCATACCACTGGTGGTTGACGCTAGGATGCCAAAGAATCCATATGTACCTCACATTGAATTCCTAGTGGAGGAACAATTAAAATGCTGTAAAATTTTCATTAATAATTCGAGGAGCATTTACTTTCATGAATTTTTACCGCGTGATAATACATCTAAATACACTCCGTTAAACAAGTAATCTTCCATCAATAAACATATATGATATGTAGCATTAGGATGCTAAATTCTTCATAGCCAAAATGGTATCAGTCAAATAATCAGAAACTTGAACCCATTTGATAGAATGGTATCAGTTTAGACTATGAGGATGCACTTCAAAGTAAAGATTTGAACAAAGTTCTCAGTTAAGAAATTGTTTAACATAAAATCGCAAGGTTTATTCTGCGATTAAATATATAGGTAAAAAATTACTGAGAATTTAGGTACTAAACTACCTGTAAACTTAGACATTAAATAGAAAACATCTTTAGAAATTTAGAGCAAATTTGCCTATGAAGAATCCCATGTTGTTACCTCTAATTTCATTGTGACTCATGGCAATCTCAATGCTTCGTACACTAGTTGGGCTGCAAGAAGATCTACAACAGCAGAACCAACGGATTTAAACACTGTAACCTCCTCAGCATTCCTCCTTCCTTCTCTCTCTCCTTTAATCAACTCCACCAAGTTACCACAAACATCTCCCTGCTCAATCACTCCTCTCTCAAACGCACCCACCAGCTCCCCGGCCTCCACCAATGCCGCCTCATTGTCAATGAAAACTCTCCCCCTCCTAATCGCCTCGTCATCACACTCCCTCATCGTATGCGTGAATGATCCAACCAAATCCAAATGCGCCCCTGCCTTAAGTCTCCTTCCTTTCACTAATGGAGCCTGAGCGTTGGTGGCGCAGCTGATAATATCACCCAGTTCACAAATTTCATCCAGCGATCCACTGGTCTCAAAACAGACCCCGCCATGGTCTTCGCTTCTACGGAGAGATTCAACCAAATCCTCTGCTTTCTGCATTGTTCGGTTCCAGACAATCACTCTTCGCAGGCTGGGTCTCGCCGCTAGATGGGCCTTGATCAGGTGTGGTGCCAGATTACCCGCGCCGATCATGACGAGGACTCTGCTGTCTTCTCTAGCTAAAAACTTCGAAGCCAAGCCTGATACACAAGAGGTTCTATAAAGGGTCAGTTCGGTTCCGTCCATGGAAGCCAGGGCCTGACCTGTAATCGTGCTGAACAGATTGTAACTCGCTTGGACACCGGGTAGGTTTAGCGTTGAGTTTTGCGGGAAGTGGGTGACGAGCTTGACGCCAATGTAAGGAAATGAAGGGGAGGAAGACCAAGAGGGCATGAGGAGGAGAGAGGAGGAGGGCGAAACGGCGTAGCTTTGGCGGATTGGGGTGGTGATAGTCGCTGAAACTGCGGGGAGAGAATCGTGGATGTGGCGAATCAGGGAGTGATGAGTGAGCACAGAGCGTAGCAAATCGGTGGAGATTAAGACCGGAGAGGAAGCTGGTTTGGTTATGGCTGCCGCCCTGTTGTCCTTAGGATTTTTGTCGTCCGTATTCGAGGTTAAAGAGTTGGTAGCGTTCGAACTGGATGCCATTGAAGAGGATTTCTAAGATTGAATTGAAGCTTTATTTAATTTGTTTGTGCTGACTGACACCTGACCAGGGTTGGGGAAGAAGACGAGAGTCCAGCAACGTGAACTTACAGGGAAAATGAAGAGTTGAGCAAGACTTTCATCAGGCAATAAAAAAAGGTTAAGCTGTTCGCCTTTCGTTGCTTCAAATACTGGGAGAAAATGGCAGTAGGAGACAACAAACAATAAATTATGGGCTCGCCTGGAGAGCCCAACGCCTACTGAAAATCACTGGGCCAACTTCACCAACACCGACCCACTTGTTTGGGTACATCATTTGTCTCCTAAAAAATATGTTTATTCCGCGTGTCGTCATGAATACCAAGTTCAGTCGGTCTAAACAATTTTTCAGGACCATAAGAATAAAATAAAATACCATTTCAAAAAAAAAAAAGAATAAAGTAAAATATATAAACCATTCTCGACTGAATACTTAGTAATTCAAACTCTCTTTGAATGCATGAATTTGAGCTCTGTGCTGTAAGTCCCTTGTCGTATGACAATTAACTTTTACAGAGAGAGAGAGAGAGAATGGAATAAAATATAATAAAATTATTAGTAACATAATCTATTTTGTCTGTCATCCTATCGATTTTAATCATCTATTTAACAACCGGATATTCTACTGCCTTGGAGAAAAAAATAGGGAAAAGGCAGTGGCCGACTGAAGACTTGAAAAACATGTTAAGAGACACAGCTCGGCTATGGAACATCAATAACATGACCTAAAAAATGACTCTTCATGCTGTTAAAACATACGTATCTGCCCAAAAGGAGCATCAATAAAATGACTTGAAAAATGATTCTCCTCCTCTCCATGCTGGTAAACATTTCCTTGAGAGTATGTACCATTTCCACTACTCTCTCTTTTTCCTTCAGCTAACCTTTAGCTTCTAGATTTTCTTTTTTGACACTTAACGAATCAGTTCGAGTGCGTAAGTTCAGCCTGGGACAGGGTCCATTCCGCAGCCATCCACCAGCCGTCATCTTCATCCTCGGTGATCTCCTGTTGCAATAGACAATCAAGTCATAATAAAAATGTTCTGTAGATCAGCAGACGGTAAAGTCTAAGGTTAAAGACTGTGTTTGCTGAGCATCTTATCAGCCAATATGAAGGTAGACCGTACACCAACTCCAGTAGAAAACAATAGTGATATCATCATTACTGCTGCTGGTATTTATCTTTCATATGGGAAAGGTAAAAGCAAAAAAACAGTTGGCTCCAAGAAAACAAAATTCGAGATTAAATTATATGATCCGCTTGAGAGCCCCCAAAACATGTTAGAATGTATAACAAATATGGTCTTTTTTACTGTGAGATAGACAGAAAGGTATGGATTCCTCTTAACACTGGTTTGATCTTTTCCGATCTTTTCATTTAATGTCATAAGCTTCTCGAAAGGCCCAACAACTGATTTCTGAATCGTGGCATAGTGGTTGTGTCTATGGCATCAAGAAGTTAAATTAAATAGAGTGGTGGTAACAAATATTTATTTAGTAAACTAACCATGTTGATGAATCCCAATTCCTTTGGTTTACTTTCGAGATCATCTGCAACTTTTACCGCTTCAAGCCACCAGGACTTCTTACTGGAACACTCTACACTGTGTCCATTGTTGCTTTGCGAAGAACCCAATTCCTGTTCAGTATAAACAAACTGGTCTTTGAAGTTATTAATTTGTTTTTTGTGATGACCTGTCTGCCCCGAACCAAAACAACATGAAGGATCAGGAATGATATCCATCGGCACTAGACACAATGGAGACCGGTAGCCTGGTGAATCAATAAGATTAGCTTTTAATTGAGCTTCATTCAACCAAAAAATCTTCACCTTCGTACCAATTTCTGAAATTAAACCAAAAGAAGAAAAAAAAAAAAAGAGTAGGCACCTCTGCAATCTGGGTCATGACATTTCTGGTAATATACAGCTCTTCCCAGGTCAACAACATACATCACTGCGCCAGTAAAAATTCAAGTGCACATTGGCCTATCTTGTCTTTAAAAAGGACAAATAATGGAAACTTGAAGGAAATTACAATAGATTTACCATGATTGCTTTTATGCTGTCGACCAATTCGCGCACAGTATCTATTTCTCAACATGCTGTAGACAATCAATCTATATTCCGAAAACCAATACCAGCATCTTATTTTCCCTAAAATCGTATTAGCAAGTGATTGAGTACCAAGGAAATTAAATAAAGATACCTAGCAGATGTGCTTGCATGCCAATATAACTTTCCAGTTGAGTCATCAAGTTTAAGAAAAAAGCTGGAGAATGCCTAATATAAATTCTTCAGTAAAGTATAAATAACAAAAGATACCATGATAAATGGAAATAAGAAAAATGGCAGTTGGTGGCTGATTGATGAAGTTCAAATATTGAGAAACTAACAAATAAAAATGATGACAATAAATATAAGATAAAACCAGAAAAATAATAGCATCGCATTTATGCTTCTATAGATTTGCTCCATAATCTAAACAATCAGAATAACATGGAACCACCTGAGACGTTCCCAATGGTAGCAATAGATTCTATAAAATGGTCCAACACTGGGAAAGGTGATTTTCCCATGAGGTATGATGATGGAACATCACTAGTGCTAGCATTTAATTGAAATTCCTGAGAAGAACTGGACCATCTTCCAATATTATGGTTAACCTGCATTACGAATAAGACATCATAGTGGTTTATCCTCAATTTGAATAACATTGCATCAAGACACTTCATACCAAATTGGCATTATATACGCATGAAAAAACTGATCAATACTTCAAAAAACTGAGCTACCCAGGGTATGGAAGATTACAAGAATGCACAGTTCTACTTAACTATCACTTAGTATTGCATCCCTTCATATCCTTGACTCTCCTTATATGAAAGAGTGTATGCAACAAAAAGTAAGCCCAAAAAATGCTAATAATTGTGTCCAAGTACAGCGATACACTACTAGAAAGAATTCTTGAGTCTGGATTACCTCTGTATCAAACTGCAGGGTCTTCACACACTCTAACTCCATTTTGCAGACAAGAAATTTCTCACAATCAACATCCATATTGCAGATCAAGGATGCCATGAACATGTCTTCCTCATGCTGACATTCAATATGATGGAAATGTTCAGCAAAACTACTTGAGTGCAGAGATTAATTAATAAAGTGTCAAAAGAACCCAAATGAGCAGCTCTCTGCATTAGAGGTGCTTGCTTCTAGATGATTGGCAAATCACCTTGTTGGCATGTTATTCTACACCTCTAGGGACTGTTCAACTCTTCCTAGGAAGTGAAGTAGTTGCGCCCATGCACGAGCAGATGCATATTCACACAGAGGAGAAAGGAAGAGAAATTCCCAAAGTCCAAGCATATACATCCTAACCAAATACTTGAAAGTAGAGTGCCAGTGGAAACAGTGTAGAGCTTCCAAGCACTCGAGAACTAATTTGTATGGTAGCAAATAAAACCAGCAACCCATAGTTTGGCAGCTACAAGTACTACAATTGAGAATCATTCTCAAGTGGAAGTACACATACCATGCCTTTACATTTGAAACGCCCCGTAGGCAGAAGGACAGACGTCTTTCCTGCCTTTGAAGATAGTGGTAAACGAAAGCAACGATTTCTTGAGTAGACAGCAGTGTCCACAAAAAGGTGGCTTGACAAGTCAGATGAGCAGGAATCTTTTTTTATAAACAATTTCCCAAATCTTCCCCCTTCCCCGGTGCTTACTATCCGTGAGCATATCTGATAATATGTCATCACATGACAATAATTGATATTGCTACAAGAGAGAAGAAAAGATAGTAACTAAAGCAGATTTTTCTTTTTGTGGAGAAACTATATGCAATAGATTTCTCTTCTTGGAGAACGAATAAATAGTTGATATTCGCAGAAGAATACCTCAGCAACAAATGCACCCGTGTGAGAGTTGTCCTTAAAAGCAGTTTGTGGTATACGGACAATTAAGTGACGAGAAAACTTATCTGTGTATGAAAATTGATGTAATGATTAATTATAAATACACTCCTTCAAAATATTCAAGCAAAACCAATAATTTTACTAGGACTAGCAACATATTCTCGAGAGACATTAGTGGTATCAATCAGCTTATTCGAACAAGCTGCTCCATTTTTGTGAGAATGTTAAAAACTAAAACAAAAAAGTAAAGAAAACCACAATTGAATTGCTAAATCAGCAGAGTTAAATAAACACAAAAGGAAGCATGGAGCTCATAAAACCTGCTGTAGAGGAATCGAGCTCAACTACCCAATCATGATTTCCTTCAATAGAGTACTTTTCGAGCAAGGCTTCGAGAGTGACTGCAATCAAAAGATCAACCATCTCATCACCATCTTTTCCCACATTGTCTCCTTTATTGAACTCCAAGTCAAAGTAGAGATGGCATGGTAAACCCTGGAAGCAACACATCATCCCACTGTGATGATTCCACATCTTTTGTAGGATGCTTTTTGTAACTAGAGGAATAAAATTATTCTTGTGCACAGTTTCAGCTTTTTTAAGGTTTTATCTAACCCTATTACTAAACACAGACAAGGATAAATGACAAGAACACAAATTGAGATGCAGATAATGGGGAAAAGACCTCCTGAACCACTTCATAATGGTGGCGGTATTTTGAATCCATATTTTGGTACCTGGATTTAAAAAGAAGAATAAGCACAACAAAAAATTGAGAAATAAGTGATCAAGTTGTCTTTAAACTCATCTAAGTACACAAGAATAAATAGAAAAGAAAACCTCTTCCAGAACTCCTTGTATGTAGAGGCAAGATATCTTCTTTGTCCATTAAAATGATCTTGATAACTAAAAATACGTAGAAGTTCATTTCCTTTTGCAAACTTCATTGCTTCCTCCTGCCTTGGAAATGTGGCCCACACTTCACTGCTAAGTGGATAAGAATGGAACCACATAACACTATAAATAACTACAGTACATTAAGAGAGACAAACTGAAGGTATTGCCTAAAAAAGCATTATACTTGATTCTAGGGGAGAAAACAAGAGTGCAAAACCCAAGCTATACAAGTACCTTAAGGTTGATTTACTTTGTTCTTTGAGATCAACATGTATTTCACGTAACAATCGCAACAAACTCAATGGCCTTTTTGGAGGAACTCCATGTGGCGACCCATAAAACACGACTGGAGAGATCTGAGTGCGGTGGTTAAATTTGTCTGTAACCATTGCAGAGCCAGACTGAAGGGAACATAAATATCGATGAGAGCATTGAACCACCTGGTATAATAAACATGGATGTCTGGCCCCATAATTCAGGTATTAACTCAGGGACCAAACTTAGTTAGACATGAAATCTAGCGAATGCACCAACACAAAAATGCATGTTCCCCAAACAATAAAATGAAGAATGCTTGATTGCTGCCCTCTAACAAATAATGAGCACCTCATCCGCCCTAAAACAGCTAAATATAAAACTTCGAAGACAACAAAAGTAGATTACACACTTTTTCCATGCAGAGATGCGCGCCTGCTGCATTTGCTTGTCCTCCTCCTGCTGATACCGGAGATTTCATACCAACGGAAGCAGAGACTTCGCATGTCGAATCTTCTTTGTTCAATTTGCTTTTGCTTCTTTTTTTTTCTCTCATAGCAGATGCTGAGAAGTAAGTAGAACAATGACGTTTTAAAGTTCCAAAGCACATACTCTATCATATGAACGCATAAAACACAGCAATCCAAACAACATCTCTTCAGCATACTTACAGCAACCACTTAGCTTTTATAAAACAGCACTTGCATTTATTGAGATCAAAATTCACACCAATAGTTGCCATTTTTTCCTTTCTCTGCAATTTTCAGGTCTAATTTGGCACATTCTAAACGTGCATTAAATTGATTTACACACAAACATAAACCCTAACTCAGCGTTTTATTTATGAAGAAACCTGATAAACATAATCCATAAACACAGGTCAATACTCCCTCCGCGACTGCCAGATTAGAGACAACAAAAGATCAAGCGGAAAACATTAAACGTAAAATTTTCACTGATATTTTCCAGGAAATTTTCCTGGAACCACCAAACAAAGAGCGGCACTAACGGAAAGGAAAGAAAACGAAACGTACCAGGAGGAGAAATGCCGCACTTGAAGCATTCGAACAATCGATCAACATCTTCCTTCGTATTCGTATTTGCGTTCCCTGACATTTTTCTTCTGGATTCGTCCTTCTTCACTGTTTAGGCGGGAATTCCACTTCCAAACTGGAAGCATCGCGAGCAGGAAAATGCCCGCGGTGTTTACTTCTTTAAAAAAGGCGGAACCAATAAAAACATATAAATTATCAAATAATTATTACAAATTGGAAAAAAAAAAATATTTTAAAACATATTTTATTATTCTTATTTATATATTATTATTATTATTCGTGTAACATAAATAAAATAAAATAATTATTCTTGGTAAATTTATTGAATTTAAATTGTTTTATTTTTAAAATTCTTACATAAATCATAATAATATAAAATAAAAATTACTCCTTTAAAATTTGCTGTCAAAATTTTTATAATTAATATAATTTTATTTATTATAAAAATAAATTGTACCGAAAAAAAATTTAAAATTTTTATTATAATATAATAATATCATGTATACATATATACATGCACGTAAGTATATATAAATATATATCCAAATTTATAATAATAATATTATGCACATATATATATATATATATATGTATGTGTTGTATAAAATTAAAAATGTATATAACATATTTTATAAAAAAGACATGATTTTTTATAAATTTATAAAAAATATATTTTTATTATAAAAATATATAATTAATAATAAATATATATAAAAAATAAAAAATTTATTTAGACTTGAATTATATAGTATGAATATTACTCGAAACTCTAACAATATTTTTTAAAAAAAATTTAAAAATATTAACAATTAAAAATTATTCTTTTCGTATTAAGTTTATTCGTAATATTTACAAAAGTATATATACATATAATATATATATATATATATATATACACACGTGGATTGTTTTTTTAAGTGAAAACTTGTACCTCATCCTCCCTCTTCTATGTCTTTTGCCCCTTCGTTCAGATCGTTTTGGGCCATGCTCTTGAGGGGTCAGCATCCAATCTAACCCTAACCCCTGCCCTTTAACGAGTTTTTTTTATTTAATTTTTAAATTTTAATTATATATAAAATACGTAAAATATATTTTTAATACACAAATTAACCAATTTTATTAATATATTTAATTTTATATTTTTATTTATTATAAAAAAAAAAATTCGATTTGAATATAAAATTAATTTAGAAAATATAATTTCAATTTAATGACGTATGCATTCGTCTGCCATTAGACAACTAAAACAACCAAACTCAGCTGGTGTCATCTTTGTCTACTTTCACCTGCTCCAATCCACTCTGATTTTTTGTTCTTATGTTCTTGTAAGCATCATTTGATTGATGCATAGTTAGATTTTGCACAGCATCATCGGACAGAAAATGAAGGGTACCATTCAACGTACGGTTTCGAGATATATATATATATGTATATGTATATGTATATGTATATGTGTATGTATGTATGTGTGTATATATTTGTATTACGTTCGTTTTGTGGTTCAAGTTTGCTTAATCCTTTTTTTTTATATTTTGGCTGCAGTTGGGAGTTTCAATTCTAAATTCTAATGACGCTGGAGCGGGTGTCATCATTTTTCACTTTCCCATTTTATATCATCTCCTCAAGAAGACCTCCTTGAATCAAGCATTCCCTTTTCATTATCTCCCACTACCTATACGTATAGCTACAGACGTATATAAATAGTACAGCAGGATACTGAATGCAAAGGAATTTGTTTGGAATTAATTGAAGGAAGCTGATCCAAACCCAAAATGGCTGCAAATGATGTGCCATGTTGTGAGCCCATGTTCTGGGTGTATCTGGTTATATGTACAGCTCTTGTGTCTTTTGCTGGTCTCATGTCAGGCCTTACTCTAGGACTCATGTCCCTCAGTTTAATGGATCTTGAGATCCTCGCCAAGGCTGGTCAGCCTCAGGACCGTAGAAACGCAGGTTCGTCCCTTTCTCCATTATGGACTTCATCATCCTAACATCTTCAATTCAACAAAGTTACTGTTGGTACCTTGCATAAGATAAGATAAGATAAGATTCCAAATCATATCACTATAAAGATTCGTATAAGAATTCTCGATAATTTAAGTTCAAACTTTCCAAAATAGTTATTTTGATCTAAAAACTTGTTGAACTAGTAGTGTTCGTGTTCGAAACATTACATCGATACTAACTATTCGAACTAAATACGAATGGGTAATTGTAGGTCTTACCTTGAATTGGTACCAAATCAACAATACATCTTGCACTTGTCTAAAAAATTTTACCTTGGCAATTATGTTTGTTCTTTTTGTAAATTGCAGAGAAGATTCTGCCAATAGTAAAAAACCAGCATCTACTCCTGTGCACGCTTCTCATAGGCAATTCTCTGGCAATGGAGGTACATATACAGATAGACATACATATGTATAAATATAGATAGATTGCTTATTCTGTATATATGTTATATACTTTTCAAGCTTTAAATACTTATTCCTATTTGTGTTCCACAAATTTAGGCTCTGCCAATCTTCCTTGATGCCCTTCTTCCAGCTTGGGGTGCCATATTGATCTCAGTCACTCTCATACTTGCCTTTGGTGAGGTAAGAACTCCCACTCCCACTCCCACTCCCTAAACTTGTTATCTTGATTTATCAACATGATTACTCCTATTTTCTCTTATAGATAATCCCTCAAGCCGTATGTTCTCGTTACGGACTTAGCGTCGGGGCAAAATTATCGATCCTCGTTCGATTGATTGTCATCGCCCTCTTCCCTTTAGCCTATCCAATTAGTAAGGTAATTCGCTTTCATCGTTCCCTCATGAAATATTGAATATACTTACAATATATGATTGAATTCAAATCGCACGTATATAAATAATTTCAAATCATATACAAAATTTAATATTTATTATAATTTGATTTATTTCTTTCATTTTCTAAAGTAAAAAACTATACTATCTTTTAAGCTGTTGGATTGGCTTCTTGGGAAAAGGCATTCAGCACTTCTAAGACGAGCAGAGCTGAAGACATTAGTAGACATGCATGGAAATGAGGTTGGCCATGATCTCAAAATTTTTTTTTTTTTTTATAAAAAGGCAAAATAAATATTTACACGAATATAAATAAATAAATAAATACAGAATATAGTATATTACATGTTAATTTAATTGAATAAATGGAAATTAAAATTAGTATAATTGTGTAAAAATATAGGCAGGGAAAGGTGGCGAGTTAACCCATGAGGAAACAACCATTATTACTGGAGCTCTGGATATGACACAGAAGACTGCTAAAGATGCAATGACACCCATATCAGAAATCTTCTCTCTCGACATAAATTCTAAGCTCGACGGGTATATTTATATACTTATGTAGTTATAAGTATATAATCAATTGTAAGCATCCATTAAAGTTGTTTTTTTTTTCTCTCTGATTACTGTTATTAGGAAAACAATGGCAGAAATAATTAGGAAAGGGCATAGTCGTGTTCCTATATGTTCAGAGAGCCCTACAAATATCATTGGCCTCATTTTGGTAAGCACCCTCTGAAGATTTCTAGCTTGTTAATAATTCTGTATATATTTACAGTTTTAATTCTTGTTTTATAGGTCAAAAACTTGATCCAGTTTCGTCCAGAAGACGAAACACCCATCAGAGATCTCACTATAAGGAGAATACCAAGGTATTACTGTTGACGATATACAACTTGAGTTATAATATATAATTTTGTTGGACTTTTAAGAAGAATAAATTTATAGGAGATGAGAAGAAAAATAGATAATGTGGATACTTACGATTTGTTAAAAATATGTGCAGGGTGCATGGAAATTTACCTCTTTATGACATGCTGAACATATTTCAAAAAGGTCATAGCCATATGGCTGCTGTTGTCGATGGTGAGAATGAAGAAAATGAGATTAATGTAAAAGGTAAATATATATATATATATATATGTATATATATTACCTGAATTTACCCATTTCATGTTTTCAATTACTACAGTAACTATTTTCCACATGAAAGTTAACCAAAGTGTTAGGTTCATGGTTTATTGTTTTCCAGGAATCGATCATCAGTCTGGAGAAAACGAGCAATTCAATATATGTTTAATGAATTCTTGTCTTTGTAACTCGAAAATAAAGAGTGTCGAGAGGGACTTAGACAAAAACCTGCAAGCCCAAGTCAGATTTCAGGAACAGCAGGAGCAATACATACATGATTTTTCTAATGAGGATGTGAAATCTCTTCCAGTCCTAAGTGAGGGGGTGATTGGCATTATAACACTGGAAGATGTCATGGAAGAACTGATACAGGTCACTATAATTACATATATGTATATATTTATGTGTCTAAGTAGTTTCATATTGGCACAGGAGTTTAATGTAATCACAGAAAAAGTATGGGAATTTATGCAAATGCTAATCACACCTGTTTGCTTTTGCAGACCGAAATTCTTGACGAAACTGATGAATACGTTGATGTTCACAATAGGTAATGAATGTTTACATATCATTTTTTTTGGCAAGAAGTACTAAAAATCCTTCTCGAATGGTTTTAAGATCGTATTCTCTTGTACTAATTTTATTTACTTCGTAGTTTTTTTATTATTAACTGTAAGATAATTTTATTTTACCGATTCTTATATTTAGGATTAAAGTCAATATGTCATCTCCATCGATGAGGTCTCCTAGAGCAGCATCAGCATCTTATCTTCCCTGTAGAACTCCGATTGCATCCCCGATCTCTCCATACCGCCAAAGTCCGCTATCTTCAAGCAATCATACTTCTATTTTGCATTCACCGGTTTCACCTTATACTCAGTCACCATTTATTAGACCAGTTCTTTCTGCTTCCCCTGGAAAATCCACTCCACATTCTCCAGCTATCTATTCAACCACTGCTTGCCATTCGCCATCCTCACATCGGGTAAATAGATTACATCTAGCTTAAAGAATCACTGAGCTACTCGAAAACATTCAAAAGTTGTGTTATAGTAGATTTATAAGTTCATATTTATGTCAATTTTTGTTCTCTAAATGATAAAAAATTTGAACAGGTTTCAAGAAAATCATATGAGAAGCTGAGAAGGCCTGCAGGTGGGTTTTAAACCAGCACCAAGTAAAGCATAGAACTTCACTTGAAATTATACAAAGATGAGTAATCAAACAGTGATGGAACTTTTCAATTTCCAAGTGTCTTTCATATTAAGAATCAAAAGAAATATGATTTGCTGTTCATAAACATGTTAAGAGGAGCCAAGAAAGCTTTCTATTTCTTTGTTTTAACAAGATTTTTCTTGTTTTGTGTTTTTATATTTCCATACTATAATGTGTATATGATGGGATATTGTTATTTCTCTGTGTTACTCTATTTTCCTTCCCTGAATTTCTGAAAAAATGTCAACAGAAGAAATAGACAAATATTATATATATATATATATAGTGTTTTCAAGATAATAATGATATGCAAAATCTTGTGAAAAATATCATAAATATCTCAAAAGCTATTACCCAAAAAGACACCAAAACACCACCACACCACACATTGCCTTTGGATAAGGTAACTGTCAATAAGAATCCAATAAACTTTGTTATTTCTAAAGAAGAAAAAGTTGAAATCAAACATAAAACCCAAATCCAAGAAGCCATGAAAACACTCATTTGCTCAAAACAATCCCCACAACTTCTTCCCCTTCCAAAACCATATCCACGGAACCCACCTCTGCAACATAAAATCAGCCAAACCCTAATCCAACCCACACCCACTTGGAAACTCCATGCCCAAACTAATGCCAAAGGCTTTAGCAGCAGCAGCAGCAAATCACTCAGAGCCAAGACCAGGAATCCCAACAACAACAACGGTAAGGAGAGCGGTGAAGAGGATGAGCCACTTCCTCAAGTGGTGTTTAACAGGATGATAGTGAGGATTTTGGTATCTGTTGGGGCACCTTTGGCTATTGGTATTGGACTGTTGAACCTTTTGGGTTTGATCAAGGACCAGAACTTATGGGATGTTCCCATGTGGCTGCCATTTCTTACTACTTTGCTCACTTTTGGAGCATCAGCTCTTGGGATTGCTTATGGCAGCTTGTCTGCCAGTTGGGATCCAGAGAAGAAAGGCTCTGTTCTTGGATTGGAAGAAGCTCAGCACAATTGGGCAGAGATGTGGAGTGAAGAAAATGATAGCTAACCTCTACTTCTGAATTTGTATGTATATGCACACATATTTTTCTTACATGCATATATTGTCTGTTTTATGTTATCATGTTAAGTTAGAATTGATTCAAATCCTAACCTCAATCCATTCTAAAGCATATTTTGGGACAAAGCAAGTTAAATTACCAGTAAACCAGAACTTATCTAAACCTAAAGTTGATCGAGTATCGACTACTAACATCATTTTAAAGTAGCAAAAAGGGTTAACAACTAACTAACCCAAATTTCTAACAATCATGCAATCAGAATTCAAAGAACACTTAAAATCACTAATGACTTCGGTAAACCTCAGTGTCACATAGAAGTATTTATCAATTTGTGAACCCAAATAACTAATCTCAAATACTCTTACTCAAGTTCTTGATGGTAAGTTATGAACGATCCAAACCAATTCTAAAAATCAACGAATCACATGTTTTTCTAAATATCGCAGAAATCTATAACAAAAATCAACCGCACAAAAAGAAAAGCAAATTTGAATCAGCAAATAACACAAGACTTGGAACCATCATTATCATTATCTAAAGCGGTAGCATCAGTTTGTGTACTTGTTTGAGGATTAAAACCTTTGAGATTCCTAAGCTCACCACCACAGTCAACTTCAACTGTACAAATTGACATCGCCGTATCATTCTTCTCACCAAATTTCTTGGCCTCTTCCTTCTTCTTCTTCTCAGGCTCATTTGCAGGTCCAACATAGACAATTTCAATGGGGCAAATCTTCCTCAATTTGCTTTCAATTTCCACAACATCAATATCACCAGTCACTGTCAATTTCTTCTCCTCTATCTCGACTAAAACCGAATCCACACCTGCAAAAATTTACATGAATAATGTAAAAAATTATGTACTTATCATTTTACTGAGTTTAATTTACAGACCCGATAAAATTGTGTCCGATTCAGTAATGTTATTAAATTCACAGAGTTCATTACCTGAACTCCCACACACGATATCCAAAGCTTTTGTCTTGTATATATCATCATCCGGTAAATCGAACTTCAACACTATTTTCTGCCCAAAACAACAACTTAGTTTTAATATCGGTGAGGATAATCCATCAAATGATTCCAATCTCATAGATCCGCAAAGGGAAAGGATGGGAGACTCCAAAATAGAATACAGAATAGATTTGCAGAAGAACAACTTTTTATATGCTTAAATTTAAACCCAAGAGAAGTAAATACCAACCTTCATGTTTGAAATCTCTAGTGAATTTATATTGCTAGGTATAATCGCTGGTAGAGAAAAGTTTCTTTCCCGCTAGAAATAGAGATCTTCGCTGCAAGAATTCAAGGTTAAGCAGAAGAAGAAGAAGAAGAAGAAGTTCAACCCTTTTCCTAATTGTTTCCCTTTCATGGATACTGTTCAAATTATTGCAACTTGTTGCAGGGGTCCACCCCTTTTCATGGATACTGTTTCACTTCCATGGATAAAAACTCTAAGCCCGACGAGTATATATATATACTTATAGATATGATATATGTCTCATTGATATTAGCAGGAGAAATGTAATTAACTAATTGTAACCATGAATTAATTTTGTTTTTTTCTTCTGAGTTTAATTATTATTATTAGGAAAACAATTGCAGATACAATTAGAGAATGACATAGCGTGTTCCTGAATATTCAGAGAGCCCAGCAACTCTCATTGATCTCATTTTGGTAAGCACCCTTTAAACATTTCTTTTTATAGGTCAAAACTCTGATATGTTGAACACATTTCTCAGAAAGGTCATAGCCATATGGCTGTTGTCACACTGATTTTTGTAACTCAAAAATCAAGAATGTCAAAAAGGTATTAGACAAAAACCTGCATGCTCAACTAAAATTTCAGGAACAATACATACATACACGATTCTTCTAATTAGGATATTGAATCTCTTCCAGCCCTAGGCGAAGGGTTGATTGGCATTATATCACTGGAAGATGTTATGGAGAAATTGATACAGGTTAATATATGTATATATATATATATGTCTAAATAAACTTTGTTCTTTCTGAAAAAGAAAAAGTTGAAATAAAACATAAAACCCAAATCCAAGAAGCCATGAAAACACTCATTTGCTCGTTACAACCTTCACAACTTTCCCTTCCAAAATCATTTCCATGGAACCCAACTCTGCGACATAAAATTGGCGAAACCCTAACCCAACCCACACCCACTTGGAAACTCCATGCCCATGCTAATGCCAAAGGCTTTAACAACAACGGTGAGAGTGTTGAAGAGGATGAGCCACTTCCTCGAGTGGTGTTTAACAGGATGATAGTGAGGACTTTGGTATCTGTTGGGGCACCTTTGGTTATTGGTGTCGGATTGTTGAACCTTTTGGGTTTGGTCAAGAACCATAGCTTATGGGATGTTCCCGTGTGGCTGTCATTTCTTACTACTTTGCTCACTTCTGGGGCATCAGCTTCTTGGGATTGCTTATTGCAGCTTGTCTGCTAGTTGGGATCCAGAGAAGAAAGGCTCTGTTCTTGGACTGGAAGAAGCTCAGCACAACTGGGCAGAGATGTGTGAGGGAAGAAAATGATATAGCAAACATTTTGTATTTGTATGTATACGTACATGTATTTTTCTTACATGCATATGCTGTTTACTTCATGTTATCATGTTAAAGTTAGATTTGATTCAAATCCTAATTTCAAGAAACTCCTTCTCTGATACTGATTTGTCATAAAATGACTACTCTAATAAGCATATTTTCTCAGAAAGCAAGTTAAATTACCATTAAAGCAGAACTTATCCAAATCCAAAGCTGACTGGGAATTAACTATTAACATCATTTTAAAGTAGCAAAAGGGGTAATAACTAACAACTCCAAATTTCTAACAATCATGCAATCAGATCTCAAAGAACACCCAAAAATCACTAATGACTTCAGTAAAACTCAATGTCATGTAGAAAGTATTCATCCCAGTACTATTTACTCAATTTTCAGGCTCAAATGATCAACTTTTGAACCCAAATAGTTAATTATACTCGAAGTCAAGTTCTTGATAGTAAGTTATGAATGATCCAAACCAATTCTATAAATAAATGAATCACATGTTTTTCAAAATATGGTAGGATATCTCAAGAATCTATAACAAAAATCAACTTCACAGAAAAAAGCAGAACTGAATTAGCAGATAACACAAGTCTTGGTACCATCATTATCATTATCTGAAGTGGTAGCATCAGTTTGTGTACTTGTTTGAGGATTAAACCCTTTGAGATTCCTAAGCTGAGTATCATGATATGGTCCATAATAAAAAATGGGTGCAGGTGCCACCTCTTCCCCCTTCTTCGCATCTGGTTTCTTGGCCTCTTCCTTCTTCTTCTCAGGCTCCTTTGCAGGTCCAACAGAGATAATTTCTGTGTGGCAAAGCTTCCTCAATTTGCTCACAACTTCCACCACGTCAATCTCCCCTATCACTGTCAATTTCTTCTCCTTCATCTCTACTGAAACCGAATCAACACCTGCCAAATTTACATGAATAACCTAAAAGATTATTTTATTATCATTTTTACTGAGTTTAATTTATAATTTTGTCCGATTCAATCGTGTTATTTAATTCGCAAAGTTCATTACCTGAAATACCAGTCACTATCTGCATAGCTTTTTTCTTGGATTTGTCATCATCCCGTAAATCCAACTTCAACACTATTTTCTGTCCAGAACAACAACTTAGGTTTTAACATCGGAAAGATAATCCATCAAATGATTTCAATCTCAATAGATCCGCAGAGGGAGAGGATGAGAGACTCCAAAACAGAATGCAGAACAAATTTGCAGAAGAAAAACTTTTTATACGCTTAAAATTAAAGCTAGGAAAAGTAAATACCAACCTTCATGTTTGAAATCCCTAGAGATCCCTTCAATAATGGTGAATTTATCCCACTAAGTACGATCTCTGGTCGAGAAACTTTTCCTTCTCGCTAGAAAGAGAGGTCTTCGCTGCAAGAATTCAGTTGTAAAGAGATTAAAAAGGAAGAAGAAGAAGAAGAAGCTCGGGAGAAGTCGGTGAGGGAGGCTCAATAATGGAGTACGACAGAGAAGACGAGTTACGAGTCAATGGTCAACTAAATAGTAGAATTCAACTAAGCTTCCATTGCTTATCTTAATTTTCATGGATACTGTTCGTTCCAATCACTACAAATCCTTGCAAGAGTTTCACCCTTTCTCCTAATTGTTCCATTTTAAGTGTTTTTAGGATTATCTTACATGTAATTTCTGGGCTTTTCTGATAAATCGTTATGTTAATTTTCCTATTAATTCTTGACATATAGAATCAAAATACTCCAACTAGGGTTCTTAGAAGATCTAAACAATATTATTATAATTTAGCCTTTAATTTTTTTTGTTACTGTTATACATGTGTGTTTGTACACACACACACACACACACACACACACATATATATCTAGAATTCACTTTTTATATATAATTATAGAATTCACTTTTGATGATATCAATATTACCTTGTTTCATATACATGATTACAGATAATTTTAAATGATACAAAAAAATTTCCAAGTATTTATTAGCTTAAAGAAATACAGATAAAGATCAAAATAGTATTAAGGGTTTAACCTTTCAAAGAAAATAAATTACATTACTAGAATAAAATTGATTGATGAATTCCCAATTATGACTCTAAAAGATTCAAGAAACCAAATATATTCATTAACCAAAACCTAATCCCATGGCAACTTGAAAACCAACACTGACAGAGAAAACATAAGTTTTCCATTAAGAAGATTCAGCAAACAAACACAGACATCATCATCTTCTTCTACACTTCAGCCAATAAAAGTATGGTCTCATCTCAGGACAATGAATTCTGAAGAAGTTTGCAATCTCAGTGACTATTTCATTTTTCTTGGGTTATTCTTTCTTTGATTCTTATTTCTTTGGTTCTGGTTTTTTGGGTTCTTCCTTCTTTTTCTCAGGCTCTTTTTGCAGGACCAACAGAGAGGGTTTCTGGATATCAAAGCTTCTTCAGTTTGTTCACAATGTCCAGCGGATAAACGTTTTCGATCACTGTCAGTTTCTGATCTTTCATGTCAATGGAAATAGATTCCAAACCTGATCAAAACCAGTTTTGGGATCAAAGTTGGTTCAATATAACACCTGGGTTTTTCTTTTGGTTTTGTTTGGTAAACACCCAGATGGAAAAATAAGAACATAATTGAACTCATGTATGATGGACCTTTGAAGATTCATATGGTTGTTAATTTTCTTCAGTTTTTCTAGAATCCAAACAGAGAAAGCTGAACACGAATAAAAAAAGCACTCTAATTAAGCATACCGGAAAGGCCAGAAACTTTCTTCATGGCTTTTTGCTTGTGTTTGTCATGCTATGAATTCAGTTTCAATACCACTTTCTGTAACAAAACAGGATCAGACAATCAAGATCTACGCTAAAACATAATCAGATCGAAACAAAGAAACAGTGAAAATTCAGCAAATAACACAGACAACGTCATCTTCTTCTACACTTCTGCGATAAAAGTATGGTCTCATCTTCGGACAATGAATTCTGAAGAAGTTTGCAATCTCAATGACTATTTCATTTTTCTTGCGTTCTTCTTTCTTTGGTTCTGGTTTTTTGGGGTTCTTCTTTCTTCTTCTTAGGCTCTTTTGCAGGACCAACAGAGATGATTTCTGGATGGCAAAGCTCCTTCAGTTTGTTCACAATGTCCAGCGCTCCGATCGCTGCCAGCTTCTGATATTCCATGTCAATGGAAATAGATTCCACACCTGGTCAAAGCCAGCTACGGAATCAAAGTAGGTTCAATCTAACACCAGGGTTTTTCTTTTGGTTTTGTTTGGTAAAGACCCATATGGAAAAATAAGAACATAATCGAACTCATGTAAGATGGATCTTTGAAGATTCATATGCTCTCAATTTCCACCACATTAATCTCACCAATCACTCAGCATTCCAGTCAGAAAAGCTGTTGTAATTAGTTAAAGCAATTTGGATTAGCTGGTGAGTTAATTTCCATTAGTGTAACTAATCAGGATTAGATATTGTATACAAATACTCAATTCATCTCACTAATGGTAGAACTGTTCATTTTTCTTTTCCCAATATGGTGTTCTCATCTTCCCCGTTCTTCCTCTCTCAAATTAATCTGCATGAGAAATCTCTCGATGTTGAAGTGACTTCAGAGCTTAATAAAATCCACACCTGCCAAAACTCTCATGAGTAGTCTAAAAAACTATTTAATTATCATTTTTCTTGTATTTCTCATCATCCTGTAACTCCAACTTCAACACTATTTTCTGCCCAAAACAACAACTTAATTTTAATATCGGAAGGATAATCCATCAAAGGATTTCAACCCCAACGGATTCGCAGAGGGAGAGGACGAGAGACTCCAAAACAGAACGCATAACAGATTTGCAGAAGAAAACCTTTCTATATGCTTAAAATTAAACCCAAGTAAGGTTAAATACCAACCTTCATGTTTGAAATCCCTAGAGATCCCTTCAATAATCGCCAACTAAACCCACTAAGTACAATCGCCGGTCGAGAAAAATTTCTTTCCCGCTAGAAAGAGAGATCTTTGCTGCAAGAATTCAAATGCCAAGAGATTAAAAATGAAGAAGAAGAAGAAGAAGAAGAAGCTCGGGAGGAGTCGGTGAGGGAGGGCCATAAACGGGAGTAATGACAAAAAAGACGAGTCAATGAGTCAGTGGTCAAATCAACAGTGGAATTCCAGTGGGAGGAAGTTCCATTGACAAATTACAAAAGAAAGCTTCCTATGTTCAGCTGAAAACAATGGTCAAATAAACAGTGGAATTCAAATGGGAAGTTCCGTCGACAAATTACAGAAGAAAGCTTCCCGTGTTCATCTTAACATTCATGGATCCTCGCAAGAGTTCATCCATTTTCCTGACTGTTTCACTTTCAGGGTTTTTAGGGTTATCTCATATGTAATTTACCGGCTTTTTTTTAATCTATAGAATTACAATTTTACAATTAGGGTTCTTAGACGACTCAAACAACATCATTTACAGAACTAGAAGGTAGATCGATTTTTCTTCAAAGATAAATGGGAAGAATAACCAGAGAAAACCAAAAATTAGCGCTCAATCAATGGAGTCCAATCAGTTCATATTAAATATTAATATTTAATAATATCAAACTTTTTTTTTATTGTTATTAATGTATTAATGTAACTAATTAATTAAGATTATTTATTTTAATTATTTTTTAAATCACGTAAAATGATATAATTATTTTAAACTGTTCAAAAAATTGAAAGTTTAAAATCAATAAATAGAAAAATTGGTATTTATTAACTTCTACCGTCAGAAATATGAAAAAGTTTTCGATCATTTTTAACTCGTTTAAAATATTAGACATCATAATATTATTTTAAAAATATAGTAGAAATGTATAGATTATTTTTATTCGAAAAATTAAGAATTTATTTTAATATAATTGACGTATTCGCATATAACATATTTATCGTGAATGAAATAAATTACAAAAATTAGTTAGTAAATATTAATTTTTTCTTATAATTAGGTCTACGTCCATATGTTCGCATGACTAGTAATTTTTAGTAGCTTTTTATAATTGAATCTCCGTCAACATGTTCGAATGACTTAGTAATTTCTAGTAACTTCTCGTAGATAATGTCATGAATATTTTTTGGACCCAATACGTATGAAAAACTCTTTTATGTATTTTTGCATTTCACTCTCTTGTAATAAAAAATTATGTCATGGGTATCTTTTGGGTTGTATGATTGATATTATATATTTGTGTACACCCACATTTATATATATATATATGTGTGTGTGTGTGTATATGTACATGTATATGCATAGGTGGTGGTTCGGTTATGGTGTTGGATGGTTTTTAGAGATCACTTTCAAGTGTTCAATTATTTGTCTTTGGTGGTTTAGTTGGGTCACTCTCTTATATAATATATACATATATATATATATATTATAGTCAATCTCATTCGTGTACTTTTGTTTTTCAGCAGACGACAGTTTCTATTGTTCTTATCGTTTAGGTTTCTCAAAGCCGCCGTGCTTTTCTAATTTTCTTGCCGTCAAACTACGTATCACGTCGTGTCTTATCTCCATTCGTACAGTACATATATTTTGAAATGTCAATGTTTATATAATCACGTACATATATATATATATATATTGCATCATTTTCATACAAATGATTATAGAATTCACTTTCTTTACACTTCTCTGTGACTTTTGCAGCTTGCGTGCTGTCCAGAGTTGTCATCATACATCCCAGAGAGATTGTTGGTTATATATTGGGCTCAAAAAAAATTAGGGTTGCAGTTCTTTTTTGATGTATGTATGTATATATATATGTGTGTGTGTGTATGTGTGTGTGTGTGTTGCACAGGAAAAAAAAAACAGAGAGATGAGAGGTTGTGCTGCAAGAGGAGAAAATGAAGAAGAAGAGAACTATACATATATATATATGTATATATAAAAGTTGAGTGGTGGTAGAAAAGCAGATGGCTTCCACTCTCTCTCCCTGATGACATCGTTGATGACATCATTGCCGACATCATTGCCGACATCAGCAATTTTGTCCCTTTTTAAAAAAGGAAGTTTAGATTTAATTTTATTTACTCTTTTTTCTAATTCTGCACACACAAAAAATGTTGTTCTTTCTTCTTGATTTAATTTTTATTGGATTACTTTGTACTTATTTTATTAATAGTGTATTTGATTCGTAACTTCATCCGTAATTTTTTTCTTCGCACTGAATGATTTTTTTTTACGTAAAATTATGTATCTATTTAATTTTGTGATTATTATCTACTTATTATTTTTGTTCTGTTGTGTATCAATTTGGCTTTGGGTTACGGTTATTAGTTCCTGCTAATTAATTTGAGATTGACTTAATTTACACAATTAATTTTATGTCTGTTCAGGACCCAATAAGTGGTATCAGAGTTTGGTTGACTGATTTGTTGATTGATTTGTGGTCTGAGATTAATTGTGTGAATTAGGATTGAGAAATTTGTTGGTACTATGATAAATTATTTTCTTCAAATTATTCAATTTGAAAATCAAAGATGGAGGATATTCTTTATTACAGGGATTTATATGATTGGATTAAGTTAGAAATTGCTAAACTAATGAGAAAATCATATGATGATTGGGAGAGAATGCATACAAAAACTATATGAACTATTCGACAGTATGTGGATAATCGTGTCAACCATTATATAAATAAAGAAGTAAATGTACAGGTTTTGTGGAACAAATTAAAAAATATTTATAGGAGAAAAAATGTTCATAATAAGACTTTTATTATTAGAAAGCTTGTTAATATGAAGTTGAGAGATAAACAATCACTTGCAGAACACTTGAGTAAATTTCAATAGTTGGTAAATGAGTTAAATACGATGAAAATAACTCTAGATGATGAATTGCATGTGTTATTGGTCTTAAGCTCTTTACCAGACAGTTGAAAAATCTTAGTAGCATCTCTTAACAATTCTACTCCAGACAATATTTTATCTTTATATGTGGTAATAGATAGTCTACACAATGAATAGATTAAAAGAAAATATATGGGTACTGAGACTTCACAAACATTTGTTACAACAATAGAGAGCAGAGGTAGAAGTAAAATTAGAGTTCCTAAGGGGCACTATAAATCCAGAGGTAAATCACAAGTGAAAGTTAAATTCAGTTGTTATCATTACGGTAAATATGGACAATGGTGATGAATACATTTCAAAGGAGTTTGAGAATTACTGCCTACAGCATGGAATTAGACATGAGAAGACAGTGTCTGGTACTCTTCAATATAATGGCGTAGCTGAAAGAACAATTAGAATTCTCATTGAAAAGGTTAGATGCATATTGAAAGTGGCTAATTTACTAAAATCATTTTAGGGTGAAGCCTACACTGCCTGCTACTTAATGAATCGATCTCCATCAACTCCTTTAGATTTTATATTTCTCAGAGAGTATGGTATGAAAAAGACGTCAATTATTCTCATTTAAAGATATTTAGCTGCAAGATATTTATACATGTACCTACGAAGTAGAGACAAAACTTTGATGACATGACAGTTTTATGTATTTTTCTGGGTTATGAAGATATGGAGTTTGGATACAGATCATGGGAGCCAGTAAAAAAAAAGTTGTAAGGTCCAGAAATATGATTTTTGACAAGCACAAGACCCTATCAAACTTTGAGACATCAGAGAATATTATAAATGAAGATATTCCTTTTCCTACACTAATTTATCATTTGATCAGAGATGTCACATATAAAAGAGAGTTACATGATAATAAAGGATTTGATAATATGTCAACATCAGATGATATTGAGCAGGAGCAGCAACCCCTTGCATCCTAGGTTACAGAAGAATATCAGCTTAGAAAATCAACTAGAACACATCATCCTTCTACCAGATACCCCAGTTTTGAGTATATTACAGTTACTAAAGAGGGGGAGCCATAAAGTTTTCAAGAATTTCAGAACCATCAAGAAAAGGCATAGTGGTTAAAAGTAATGGAAGAAGAGATGATCTATTTAAAGAAAAATAATACCTATGAATTAGTTAAACTTCCAAAAGGCATAAAAACTTTGAAAAATAAGTGAGTATACAAGCTTAAGATGATTAGTGAGAAACTAGTGAAATATAAGACTCGTTTGGTAGTAAAGGGTTTCATTCAGAAGAAAAGAATTGACTTTGATGAGATATTTTCTCATGTTGTGAAGATGAGCTCCATTCCGGTAATTCTTGATTTGACTGTTAGTTTAGATCTTGAGCTTGAACAACCAAATGTGAAAAATACATTCTTTCATGGTGATTTAAAGGAAGAAATCTACATGGATTAACTATAGGGATTTTAAGTCAAAGGGAAAGAACACATAGTTTGCAGGTTGAAAAAGAGTTCGTACGAATTAAAATAAGCTTCGAGACAATGGTACAAGAAATTTGATTCTTTCATGGTTAGTCATGGTTACACTAGAACAAATACAAATCATTGTGTGTACTTCAAGACATTCCCAAATGGTAAGTTTGTCATTCTATTACTTTATGTTGATGATATATTGATAGTAAGATAAAACACTACAAAGATTAATGCTTTGAAAAAAGAATTGTTTGACTCTTTTAATATGAAAGATATGGGACCAGTACGACAGATTTTAGGTATGCAGATTACTCATGACAGAAAAGCTAAAAAATTATGGTTGTCATAAAAAATGTATGTTGAACAGGTTTTGAACAGATTTCATATGAAAAATGTTAAGCCAGTTAGCATACTACTTGATAATCACTTCATACTTAGCAAGAAATTATGCCCTGCTACTCAAAAAAAGAAAAAGAAAAAATGTCAGTTGTCCCTTACTCCTCTGCAGTTGGGAGTTTGATGTATGTTATGGTTTACACTCAATCAGATATTGCTCATGTTGTTGGTTTGGCAAGCAATTTTCTTTCGTAAGAGTCATTGAGAAGTAGTAAAATAGATTTTCAGATATTTTGAGAAGTACTTCTAAAATGTGCTTATATTTTGGAGGTTTATAACTAATTTTATAGGGATATGCAAATACAGATATGGTAGGTGACCTTGATTGCAGAAAGTCTACTTCAGGGTATGTGTTTACTTTTGCAGGAAAAATTGTATCATGGCAGTTTAAATTGCAAAAATGTATTGTCTTATCTATAACTGAGACATAGCATATAGATTTAACTGAAGCAAGTAAAGAAATGTTCTGGATGAAAAAATATCTCAAAAAATTGGGGTTAAAGAAAAATTAGTATATAATGAATTGCGATAGTCAAAATACTCTAGATTTGAGTAAGAATGTCTATATCATTGTCGTACAGAACATATTGATATGAGATACCATTTAATATAAAATGTGGTAAATAATAAAGATATGCTATTAAAAAAGATTCACACAGATAAAAATTTAAGTAACGTATTAACTAAAGTAGTTACTCATGACAAACATCAGTCTCGCCAAAAAAAAGGGCAAATCAATAATTTAAAAGAAAAGAAAAAAAAGAATTAGGGTTAGGGCTGCATTTCTTTTTTGGGATATATATATATATGTGTGTGTGTGTGTGTGTGTGTGTGTGTGGCACAGAAAAAAAAGAAAAGAAGAGAGGTTGTGGCACAAAAGGAGAAAAAGAAGAAGATAACTATACATATATATACATATATATATACACACATATATATATATATATATAAATTGAGTGGTGGTAGACAAGTAGATGGCTTCCATTATCTCTCTCTCTGATGACATCATTGTCGACATTAGCAATTTCATTTTTTTTTTCAATGTAAGTTCAAATTTAATTTTGTTTACATCTTTATTCTAATTATGCACAAATAAAATGTTATTCTTTATGTTCCCAATTTAATTATTTGTTCGCTATTTTGTAAATTATTTTATTAATAGTGAATTTGATTCAGATAAGTAATTTCCTTTTTAATATTAAAAGATTTTTTACCAAAAAATTTATTTTTATTTAATTTTATAATTTTTACTGATTAATTTAATTTATATAATTAATTTTATCGCTATTCGAAACCTATAAAAAAATCAACCAAGTCACAATCTTACAGGAACCACTATAAATACTTTATAATAAAATTGATTACACTACTACAATAAAATTGATTGAAGAATTCCCAATTTTTATTCTAAAAAATAAAACCAAATATATTGATTAACCAAAAACCCAATGCCCATGACAACTTAAAAAACCAACAGCGACAAAGAAATCGTAAATAAGAATCGACCCACCACCATTGCCGACTGTACATACACCATCTGTTTCTTTTTCCTTTATAAATTTTCTTTTCCGCCTGAGCTAAAATTTTCCATTAAGAAGATTCAGCAAATAACACAGGCATTGGGATCTTCTTCTACGCTTCTGACAAAATAGTGCTGAGTCATATGAGGATTCCAAGCTCTGTGGAGATTTGCAAGGTGAACGGCTAATTCATCTTTCTTGGGATCTTCTTTTTTTGGTTCTGGTTTTTTGGGTTCTTCTTTCTTCTTCTCAGGCTCTTTTGCAGGACCAACAGAGACGATTTCTGGATAGCATAACTTCTTCAGTTTGTTCACGATGTCCACGGGATCAACGTCTCCGATCACCGTCAGTTTCTGATCTTTCATGTCAATGGAAATGGATTCCACACCTGTCAACACACTTTAAGGGATCAGAGTTGGTTCAATAAGACCTGGGTTTTTTTTCTTTTTGTTTTGTTTGATAAAGACCCAGATGGGAAAATAAGAATACGATTGAACTCGTGGATGACGGATCCGTGAAGATTCATACGGTTTTTAATTTTCTTTAGTTTTCCTATAATCCAAACAGAGAAAGTTGAACACGAATGGAAAAGGCACTCGAATTCGGTACATACCTGAAAGACCAGAAACTCTCTTCATGGCTTTTTGCTTGTGTTTGTCATCGTGTAAATTCAGTTTCAATATCACTTTCTGCAACAAAATAGGATCGGACTGTTAAGATCTAAGCTAAAACATAATCAGAACGAAACAAAAAAAAAAAAACAACGGAACAATCAAAGGTCTAGGAAAAAGAGCAGAGAAAAACATGAAAATCAAACCCATCTTTCACGAACGGATATTTCCATGTAGAAAATTAGAACAGAGTTCGTAGAAAGTTAAACAGTTAATCAAAAAAAAAGAAAATACACAACGTATACCTTCATTTCTTAAAGCTTGAGAGACTTGAAGGACGATTTAAGAGCGAGCAAAATAAGAAAACAGAGGAGGACGAAGAAGAAAAAGAAGAAGAAGACGAGGGGTTGGACAAGCTCGGTGACTGATGAAGTGTTCAATTAATCCATAAAGCTATTTAAATATGGAGATTGATGAAGGGTGATGAAACCAAGTCAATCAACTCTTGCGTCAATGGTCAACTACAAGCAGTTTCGTGAGGCAAACTTTTTCTGAATCTTCCGCGTCTGAAGAAATCGGGTGGCCACCTTCTGGATACGACGACGTTTAACACTGCAGCTTTATTGAAAGTTCCACTCCTTTCCTTATCTACTAGGCCTCGAATTCCAGGAAATTTCGCAGTATTATTTACTATGATTCACAGCATTAATTATAAATAATAACTTCAATTATATATATAATTTATATTAAACTTTTAGGAAAATATTAATTATTTAAATATCAACATTAAAAAACTAAAGTTTTATACTCATAAATATATTTACAATTTTATATTGCTTCCATATAATCACATGGAGCCGAAACATTGACAGCAAAATGGTCATTTTCAATTCCCATTTTAACTTAAACTAATGGGTTTCCTGGTTCCTTCACAGATCTTCTTTTACCAGTCAAATAGTCCAAATACAGGGGTACCATCACCAACCAGTTACTGAACAAAGCATAAGTCAACAATATATACATATATTATGTGTATACATACTATTGTCTGTGTGAATCTGTGTGAATGTATGTATGTTATTTATGTATATACACAATTCATATGTATGTGTATGAAGTTCACATGGAGTTCATGGGTATGTGTATGAAGTTCACATGGAGTTCACCATATTTTATATGTTAGTATCCAAATAACATATTATTAATAATGTTATATTATAAAGAGGGTATGGTATTATAATAAAGAACGACGAAGTCAAACTGTATTATCCGATCAATTGAATCGCTGTCGAACGCGATATCTAACAGAAATATAAGGGTGTCATCAGACGTTGTTGCACATCATATATAATATCTGCGGGTCAGAAACTGTCGAAGTTGACGCTCGTAATGTTTATAAAGCCCTGGCAGTTAGGGAGGACGGTAGTTCAGAGTTTGAATGCATCGTGATCGACTGCATAAGACTAGATATATCTCTTAGATGGGTTAGACGACAATGTAACGTAGTTGCTCGCGAATTAGCAAAAGCGGCTCGCTTTACCCGCAGTTTCGTGTTTGAGACTCTTTTACCTCGGCTATTTACGCAGTGCTCTAGTAATTAAATGCAATTGGTTATTTTAAAAAATAAAGTTTGAATTTTTAGTAACCAATACCATAACCCAAATTTCTATGGTTCAAGTGTGAGGAGGATTTGGGCAACTTCAAAGTATCCACAGGGCAAATAGAAATAGGAATAAATAAATTGGGCCTCCATGGCTCACAAGTAAATTATTTACACATATATTTTATATTGTAAAATTTTGCTAACAATATATTTTAATAATTACAAGAAATTATTTTTAATGATATTTAAATAAAAATTCATTTTTAAAAATTATTAACTTAGGGCATGCCCTAATTATGACATAATTATTATGTAATTTTACAAAATTCAGTATTTTTTTTTAAACATGGAAAATTTTAAGAGAAACTTTAGTACTTCCCTTTGATTCTAAATTGTAAATATTCGATAAGTTTGGTGTCAAATTTAAATTTTAATGATAAATAAAAAATGGGTTTTTTTAAATTATAATAATATAATATAAATATAATAATTTTTTTGAATAAATTTTTATATTCATTAATTAAATTATAAGTACCTACAAATTTTATTATAATATAAATAATTTATAAAAATAAAAAATATATTGTTCGATTCAAACCCACAAACATATTATATAAAAATATAAAGTAATTGCATCCCATTTATGTCGTTTTGCTATACGTAGCTCATTTTTTATTTAACAATTTCAGATCAAAAGAATCAGGTTTTAGAGTCTGATCCGCAAGAGAATTACGAGTAGATGCTAGTTTTATTTGTTTTTAACTTATTTTCTTATTTCTTGTATTTTTTTAAAAAAAATAAATTTCGTAATACTGTTTAGTACTCTTAAGTTATTGTGCAAAAAATATAAATATTAATCATTTTATTTTACTTTCGCACTTAAATTATTATCTGTTTTCTTTGAATATTTTCGAAGTCGTTACAATATGTATGTATATCGGCCAGCTACGCGGAGATCTGTTTGTGACCACAAAATCTCTTCTACAATACTCACCAAACAAGCCCAACTTTTACCTTTGTCATTCCAATCCTAAGATCTTGCACGTCAATAATCCTTCCATCATACCTTGGACAGAATTATATACATACACATATATACTTTACATATATAATATTATGTCTTCTTCAACTTTTAATTACCCTTTTTTATTATTTTAGTTCGTACATGAATTATAACATCAAATATTAATTGAAAAGTCAATATTAATATAGTAAAAAAAAAACTGCCCGAACGAACCCAAACACTATCAATCAACAAAGAAAGTCAAATTCCAAGAAAGAGGATTCGGTGTGAGCGAAATGTATGGAAGACTAAAAAGGCGAGAAAATATCTGGAGGAGAAAAAGCAACGTTTGGTGGGCGCTAAAAATACGTACATGTAAAAATGGTATGGTGGGGCCCATCTTTAAATATCTTCTTGCTACCTGCTTTGCCCATCATGGGGGACTCACCATTGGCCACTTAAGCTCCCTGAAAATGCACCAAAACCTCATGCCATATCTTCTCTCCGATGGTTGCCACGTGTCGTCTAATTAAGGGAAATGCCTATCGCTTCGGACGAGAAATTATCCGGTGAGGTCGAGTCTAAGTAAGCCGCGCAGTCAGTTAGTCAACGTGTTTTCGTAGTATTGGTTCATTTCACCGTTGATGTGGTAGAAATAATTTCAGTGTATCGTCTCTGCTCTTCCTCTCCAGGGACATAAAACGCACGGTTCACCGGCTATTTTAGTCTTCCAAGGTTGGTCTTGGTAGAAACTTAAGAAAAGGGAAAGATTTAATCAAGTGCTCCGCGGTCCACCATTGGCAAGTTTTTATTTTTATTTTTTAAATATTAATAATTTTAAAAATACAACAATTTATTTATACATATTAAATTTTGTAATAGTTAATAAATATTTTAAATATTTAGATCCTCTTAACATTTTAGTATTAACAAAGTTGATTGACATATTATTTAATAAAATAAATTACAATAATTTAAAATGATAAAAAAATTTAAAATATTATTAAAGTATATAATTTTTATGCACAATTTTAAAAAATTTATGAAAATAGTTAACAAAATATTATAGAAATGTATTAACAAAAAATTTTAATCGTATAAATTTTATAATTTTTTCATATTTTTTGAGTAAAAACCCAATTATTTAAATAATAATTTCAAAATAATATGCTTAGATTTATATATTAATTTAATTTAGCATTAAATAAATAATTACAATATTCTAACAAAATTTAAGAAAAACCAAATATTAGTAATTGAGATAAGATAATTTTAACTAAATTATTTTATTGTAACAAAAACTTAGGAGTTCCAAGTTTTTAATACCCTCGATCTGATATTTTGTGTATTTTTATGATATTATGAATTAGTTTAAATAATAAAAATTATTTTTTCAAAATTATAATTAGACTTATAAATTAATAAAAAATATAAATATATAAAATTGTACATATTAGGATATATTGTACTACACCAAAATGATTTGAACGAATAAATTCATTGAACTAACTTACAATATACTTTATTTGTGATATAAATATCTTTAAGTTATTATATTTAAGTTTAAGTAATACTATTGTTTTTATTAATCATTTAAAAAATTATGATAAGAATTAAAAACTAATTTAATTTTGTTGATTAAAAAATATTTTAAATTTGAGAACTAAAAAATATTGCGATTGAGATAAATATTTTTCATTAAATAAAATTCGAAATTTTTTATCAATTTTGCAAGTACAGAATAAAAAAAAGTTTTTCTTTTTAAATAAAAATTTTTTTAAATTGACACGTGGCAGGCAATGATTGGATTATAGAGACATGCCCAGGGAAAACTCACCGTAGGATATCATTACTCCCTCAATAAGTCCATCTATTAAAAGCTTTTGCCGCCTCTCTTAAAAGCCACATCCTCTCGTATTTCCAAAGCTAAAAACCCACCAAAAACCATTTCAGAAATCCAACAACAATTTATGGTATCAAAAAACCCGAACCCGGCAGAAGGATTCTACTTGGATCCGACTGGAATGGCGCTACCCGGCATCGGACCCTTCGCCACGACTCCTGCCACTCCGGCCACGAAAGCGGCGGCATCGACCGTTTCCTCGTCGGAGGATCCGAGCAAGAAGATTCGGAAACCCTACACCATTACCAAGTCCAGAGAGAGCTGGACAGAACCCGAACACGACAAGTTCCTCGAAGCTTTACAGCTGTAAATTTCCCCATTTCCTTTAACCTTAATGATTTGCTGCATAATTCAGTTAGGGTTTTTCTTCTGCTATAGACAGATGTATGTGTGTTTTTTCTTGAATTAAGGATATCGAATGGGGTTTTGCGGGTGGAGATTTGGTTGGTTGGTTCATTAAAAGGGTCATGAATGGGGTTAACTTGTGTTTGGTTAGAGATTAGTTGAACAGAAGGGTTTGTCTTGAGGTGTTTTTGTGTGATTATGCAGATTGTGCAGGTAATCGTGTATTTGAATTGAATGTGATATATGTGCACTTGCGGTTCATTTCGAAATAGTGTTTGCTGAATGGAGAGGAAGAATAGTCTGTTTTTCTTCCTCTTTCTTCTTTCCCTAAGGAACCAAATAAGCTGCTAGGATTTTTCTTATAGGACTCTAAAGTGGGATGTGGAGTGCATTTTGAAGCATGCTTACCCTAATTTTCTCGAAATTATTCATTTTGGGAGAAATTTTTAAGGAATTTCTTATGTTAACTTCCCTTTCAGACTCCAGGGTAATATAATAACACTGAATCAACCTGATATAACAAATGATGTCTAGTACTTTAGTGGACCAACATAGAAGGTAATATTATTTTAATTTTCTAAATGTTAGAAGTCACAGACTAGACACCTTTGTTGGTTCTTTTCATGGAAACATGCCAAATATGAGAATTGTTCGGCAAGGCTAGAGGCACAGTGTCTTTTCTGAAGAGTTCTGAATTGCAGAAATTACCCTTGAGATGAAGTTGGTTACATCTATCATGTGATCGTTGTGAAAGGAGCACTTTATACTTTGAAATTGTAGTGGTAATTTTGAAAATAAAAATAACTGCCTTACAAATATCATTTTGCATGCGTTTTTGTTTTTTGTTTTTCTCTTTTTGAGAGTTTTATTTAAGATTGAAACTTTCATTGCTATTCTCAAAGATAAGTACTCTTAATACCTGTATCTTGAAGTCAATTTTGGGTATTGAAGTATATGTTTTCTGAAGAATGGTTTTTGAACTGATATAATTTAAATTCAATTGGTTCTTTTCAGCTTTGACCGCGATTGGAAGAAGATTGAAGCATTTGTTGGGTCGAAGACAGTTATTCAGGTATATTGGATGAAGATAACCTCAACCGCTTGCTGATTTTATTTGTCATATGTGTTTTTGTTTGCTTAATGAGTTGGCACTTTTTTACCCTGTCTTATTTTCTTTTAAACTTGTGCAAATTCTTTTTTGAAATTCTTTTAGTCATTCTTTTCTCGGATAAACCAGGTTTTACTTCTTTTGTTAAGAAGAATGCCTCTTCCCTTGGTTTTTTTTTTTTTTTTTTTCTGAAGGATTGGAGGTTGGTTTTAGTTTAGCATTCTGCCACTTATTTCTCCCAAATTGTTTTCTTATGTTCAGGTTTTACAATGCTAAGAGGAACGAATGTCAAACAGATACATAAATTGATGTGGTTTTTATAATATTTGACATTGTTTTTGTGATTCCATATCTCATTGAGAAGGTCTTAAATGATATACATCTGTTTTCAGATACGAAGTCATGCGCAGAAGTACTTTCTTAAGGTTCAAAAGAGTGGGACAGGTGAACATCTTCCTCCTCCCCGGCCTAAAAGGAAAGCTGCTCATCCTTATCCTCAGAAGGCTTCCAAAAATGGTGAGCATGTTTATTTTTCTTTGTTTTTTTTTTTTTCCTAAAGTAGTTGCAGTTGTTACACTGCAAAAACAATAATATTGTATTGACGTATTGGATATCACAGCTACAGTGCAGACACAAGTTTCAGGTGCCTTTCAATCATCTGCTCTTGAACCTGGATTCATTCTCAGGCCGGATTCCTCAACAATGTTGATGGATCCTGCTACCAGTCCTGCTGCGTCTTCCTGGACAAACAATGTGCAAACTGTCAGCTTGTCACCCCTGCCAAAAGGTTCCTAACCATCACTGATATCAGATTGGTAATGATGACCATGACCTGATTTCTAGCATTAGTCATTTGACATTTGCTTTGCAGGGACACGAATTGCAAATAACTCTTGCAGTAGTACGGAGAGTACTAGGAGACCACGATTGACTGGTGAAATGACTGAGCAAGGGAATCATGGTCATCCATTAAGAGGCGAGATCCCCAAATTTTTGTCAACGCTTATTTTTTTTTTTAATCATTTGTGGTTTATTTGTTCCACTAACTTGTTATTGATGGTTAATAACTGCCTTTTTTTTTGTTGCAGTGCTGCCAGACTTTGCTCAAGTTTACAGCTTCATTGGCAGTGTCTTTGATCCAAATACTACTGGTCACTTGCAGAAACTTAAGAAGATGGATCCAATAGATGTTGAAACAGTATGTTCTATATCAAAGTCTTGTGAATTGGTTGAATCATATGTAATGTTGTGTATTTTTTATCATATTATCATGCGATTACTAACCTTTCCTTACATTTTTAGGTGCTATTGTTGATGCGAAATCTCTCCATTAATTTGACCAGCCCTGATTTTGAGGATCATGTGAGTGCTCCTTCGACTAAATTCAAGTTCTTTTTTGAATTTTTAGTTAATTTCCTTTAATCATGATGAAGTCAATTTTCTCTCAATCGATTCATTGTGATATCAATATCACTAGAATTAGGAAAATCAGCTGCGGTGGTTCTATCATTATCATGTCGTGAAGATCGTTATTATTTCATCTAGACATCTATAGATTCCACTTGCGCCCACCCTTATCTATGCTTCATTCTCTGGTGCTGCAGAGAAGGCTATTATCATCATACGAGGTTGACATGGAACCAACTAATTGCTTGATTGAAGGCCGGACAGAGATTATGTAGGTACATATATCGAAGACTTCCTTTTCGCATACCTCATCTTCATTTGTCTCCTCCAGAGCTTAGTAACGACTCCTGCAAGGTAATATCCCAGGTGAAGTATAGAGCTCGAATAATGAAAAATTGAAAATATCTGCGACAGGGTCGACTTTGGTAATAGGACCATATGGCGTCATATATATATATATATACAAACAAACAAGGAGGATGAAAAATATTCATGACGCAGGCATGTATGGTGTAATAGTTGCCCTAAGCTGTTTTTCTATAGATATCATGTACAGAACGGTGCTGGGCATTTGTGTTGGAAGTTTTGGCCCCATTTGTTTTGGTGTAATGGGTTAACAGGTGATTGCATATCACTGTATGTTTAGTTTCACAGGTGGCTCGTACGCGGCTGCTGTAGTTTCTGGAGATGTGTATGTATACGAACTTCAGTTTTTCAAGAACTTGCTATATACCCAAATTGTTCATGGCGTTTTTGCCGTGTTTGGCTCTGTCCGTCCGTCTGTCTCTGTTCGGTGGGTTCAGAAAGGCACTACGCGTTTATATATAGTGGTGTTACTTACGAGTTGTTTGGATGATTTTAACCCTGTATTTTTAATGGGTGCTTTTGTAATAATTTCTTGAAAGTTTTTCAGTAATTTTATATAATAATTAATTACTTAACGTTATTTAATTATTTAGAAATTCTTATTTAAGGCAGTCGTGTAAATAAATAAGCTTAAAATAAATAGGAAATTAATTTAAAATAAGAATAAAATTAAAATAGTCGCCAAGGGTGAATCTGGAAGGAAACCGTGCGGTTGGGGGGCAAAACTGCAAAATTGGAAAAGTCTCTGGCTCCTGACCAATCAGGAAGGCACACGCAATGGAAAAGATGTCAGACGATTCTGGCACTTTACGGACGGGTGAGATTTCGCCACGTGGACGTGACATAGGAGATCGGATGTTGGGAGGGGGGGGGTAAAACGAAAGATCAACGGCTAGATTTACCCTCCTCAAATCGACGGCTAGAATTGCATCATGGCCGCTATATATTGGGGAGGGGCTTCGAAAAAAAAAAGCACCCTACTTCGAATTACAGAGAGAGAGAAGAGGAAGCAGAAGCGGAAGATAGATAGAGCCGCCGCGACGGGAGGTAGTCTTCTTCTATGTGAGTCCCGCCTACCGCATTTTAATGCAAATCAATGTAGACCGAACCTCCCTTCGGGCTTCGAAAGAAAAAAACCCTAATTCGAATTACGGAGAGAAAAGTGAAAGCAGAAGGTAGACCGAGCCTCCTTTCGTACGTCGCGAACACCGCCGCGACGGCAGGTAGTCTTCTTCTATGCTAATCCCGCCTTCTCAATGTTAATAAGGTTTTTAATTGTAAGAAAGAAAAATGTTTACTGCAAATAAGATGAAAGAAAATAATTCACAACGGAAGAAAATATACAGTAGCAATATAATTCTTCTAATAAATTTTCTGAACCAAGTTAAGAATGCATCAGGAACAAAGCAGAAAAGATAATAAATTGTTGTAACAATTATAAACCGTTTGACCTTATATCAAGGAGGAGAAGGTGTGTGAATGTCTGAAATATCCGGTCGATCTGACAGTGGAACTTATCTCGTGGATAATTATTTTCTTTCTGGATTATGTGGCATCCATTTTTGCATGATTTGTATGTGACTATTGTGAATTTCTTATCCATTGAGATAGAAGTTAAAACGGCATCATGCGATGAATTGTAAAAGTTTAACTGTCAGTATATAGAAATGGATTTGTGATTGGAATCTATAAATATCGAACCATAAGGGACTATAACACACTAATGTTATATAGTGTAGGGGAAGTTATATGTATTTTCATTCAGTTCAGTATGTAGGGACTCATGAATTTTCTTACCAAGCATTTTGTAGCTCTTACCACTCTTATCAATTCTAGAACAGGGTATCAAGATTGACTCAAAACCAATAGGAAAAATAAGTAATTGTGAAAAAGTGATCAGATTTGTAGTGTCATCTATTTCCATTGATTTAGTATTTCGTACATTATGTAGCTACTTAATATATTAAAGATGGAAAATTCTGCTTTGTGAACTTTTAGTTGATACTTCCTTTGAGGGAATATGAATGTTAGATTGAGGGACTACAATGACAAATTCTTGTTATCCGTATTAAATTTTAGTAATATTTAAAGGAAAATATAACTCATAGATTCATTAAAACGATGGTTTATTGCAGGTGAAATCGCCATGGTTGAAATTCTTGACTCCATAGCATATGGATGATCTGTTTCCTTTCCATCTTGATATGAAAGACGAAGATCTCTACAAAGAGGGTTTCACTTCATCGTTCGCACAAGAACAGAAGTTAAATATTGGATCTTGCTATGTGGATAAGTTATTTCCTCCTACCTATATTTCGTTTGATACGGTATTTCATCTATTGATCTCACATTTGGTTTATATATCTTATGATACAAGTTTAAGTAGATCAATGCAGGGTGCTTCGTCGAATTGTGAAGGAGATTCCTGCGAGGTTCTTATCAAGGACATTAAAGAAATGATAAAAAAATCTGGAGCCACCCACATCGCAATGATTGTTCCATATTTAGTCCCTAACAATTTTTGCACTTTGAATGAAGAAGCCTACACTTCTATGGTGGTGTCCGTTGGCAATTTTCACTATGGTGAGAAGAAAGAGCTTCAACTCATGGAAAATTTTAAGTTGAGATGTGTGGAGAAAGTCCGTCAATGAACCAAAATCACCACTCGAGAATTTGTCGATGATGTAAAACATAGAGAATATAGAGTCAACGATTGCTATGCAAAAGCCATTAACAGAATAAATAATGGGTTGACCAAGATCGTTCTAGTCGATGTTATATTCGTCATTGCTCGCATTGTTTAAGTATATTACGATACTAAAGACAGACATGATAGCTATCTTGAGATAAAGCTTTGACTGCCCCCTGATTTGTTTCATGATTTGATTCTACTCAAGAATCAACTTCCCTTCTTTGTCCTCGAATCTTCTATAACTTAATCTTTCTATCTCGCTCAAATTACAACCTCTCTCAGTTTTAAAAATTGTTTTTGTTTTTTAAGTATTTCAACTCCTAGATAATAATGCATTTCATCGATATAGTATGAGCATTATCATACTAAAATTCTCAAGTTTGTTTTTAAAGAAAAGAAAAACCATGGGCAAATTTAAAGTTATGTAAAAGAGTGCTCAAAATTTCTTAGTCTCACATTTTTTTATGTAGTGAGTAATAGCTCTGGTTGTTCGCTGTTCAAGAATTCTTGTTTAGGCAGTTCATACCATCCATACATAGTGTTTTGATCTAAGATTTCAATTCTTCTATGTTTCAGCAGTAGCATATTGTTCCATGGAGCTAAGGTCCAAAATATGGAAGAAACAGGTGTTTCCACGACTCTACCACCCAGTCAATTCCGTTCCACTTAATCCCTATTTCATGGCCACATATCTTTCCGGCTAAGTAATGGGAAACCTTTCTCCTGTTACATGAATCCAATTTTCAATTAGAAAACATTATAGAATCTTTAATTTGAAATCTAATGGCTTTGGATTAGTGTCACTATCAAAAAAACATGTAAGTTTGTAATTATATGTCGGTGATGAATGAGTTGATCAAGACTACCAGAGATGTTGATTTACTCATTGAGAAGGTAAACTGGCTAGGCAACAGCACTGCGGCCAGTTACTTTATTTAACAAACTGCGCTTTAGTGTTGCTTTGAAGCGGTACACTTACTATGCTAAGCTATGGAGAGATTTAAAGGCACACTATGATCACTCTTAACATGGTTGGAGGCGATCTTGAAACATGAGTATTTCAGGACTTCTTAGAAAGGTGCTTTCACCATTGCAGCTGAGGTATTGCTGGTTATAGATTTTATTCAAATTGTGTGTGCTAACATCGTAAAATAAAATATCTTTTTATTTTTTATGATAGCACACATAGTTTGAATGAAAGTTAGAGCCAATAATACCCCAGCGGCAACGGTGAAAACACATCTAAAAAGATTTTTGAAATACTCATGTTTCAAGATCGCTTTTTAACTATGCTAAGGTTGATCATAGCATGTCTTTAAATCTCTTCACAACTTAGTATAGAAGGTGTACTTGTTGAAAGTAACACTAAGACATCGTTTGTTAAATATAATAACTGGTGAGCCACTTTATCTTCTCAACAAGTAAATCAACATCTCTGACAGTCTTGATCAACTCATCCATCAGCAACATATAATCGCAGATATACATGTTTTCTTGATTGTAACACTTCTCCAAAGTCATTAGGTTTTGAATTAAAGATTTCGTAATGTTTTCTAATTGAATATGAGGAATTTTGAGCACTCCTTCATCAAACTTTATATCCAGCAAGTTTGTTTTAGGATTCAACTCAATCTTCACCCCTGCCTCTTGTAACTCTGTCATGCTGTAAAGGTTTTTACTCATGGTTTTTCCTTTCTTTAAAGACAAACTTGGGAATGATAATGTGGGAAATGTCCATATTATATCGGTGAAGTGCTTTACTTCTCTTTCGATGATTATTCTTTGGGAGTTGAAGTATTTAAAAAACAAACAAACAATTTTTAGAAACTGAATGAAGTTGTGATTTCGAAGAGATAAAAAAATTAAATTATAAAAGTCTTCGAGAACAAAGAATCCGAGAACCTGTCACTGCTGTAAAACAAAGAGAAAATAGAATCCGCAGTTGCTATGCAAAAACCAGTAACATAAGCACCAACGGGTTGACTAAGATCATTCTTGTCGATGTTGTATTTGTCATTGTCTGCATTGTCCAAGCATATTATGGCACTTAAGGCAGGCATGCTAGTTTGTTTTAGAGAAATTTTTAATTTTCTCATGTTTTGATTGATAATTTGATTTTACTGGAGAATAAACATCCTTTATTTGTTCTTCAAGACTTTTTATAACTTGATCTTTCTATCTCTCCCAAATAATAGCCTCTTTCAGTTTATAGAAATTATTTGTTTGTTATTTAAAAACTTTGTATCCAGTAAGTTTGTGCCAGGACTTATCTCAATTCTCACATTTGCCTTCCATAACAGTGCCATATTATGAAGGTTTCTGCTTGTAGTTTTTCCTTTCTTTAAAGACAAATTTGTGAATAACAGTGTAGTAAATACTATTATCATATCAGTGAAATGCTCTACTTTCTTCCGATGATTACTTTCTAACAGTTGAAGTATTCAAAGAACAAACACAATTTCTAGAAACATAAAGAGGTTGTGATTTGGGTGAGATCGAAAGATTAAGTCGTAGAGGTTTTTAACGAAAAAGAAGAAAAATTGATTCTCCATTAAAATTAAATCGTGAAACAAAATAGTGAAAAATAAAAAATTTCTCTCAAGAAAACTACCATGTCTGCCTTCAATGCCGTAATATGCTTGGACAATGCAAACAATGATAAATACAACATCGACGAGAATGATCTTGGCTAACCCGTTACTACTTCTGTTAATGATTTATTTACAACAACTGCAGATTCTATCTTCTCTCTGTTTTACAGCATTGACAAGTTTCTGTATGATGATTTTAGTTCGTTGATAGATTTTCTCCAAATATTTCAACTTAACATTTTCAATGGCTTAAACTCTTTCTTCTCGCCATGGCGAAAAATGGCTAATGTACACCGCCATAGGAGTGTAGGCTTCTTCATTTAGTTTACGAAGATTGTCAGGGACTCTATGAATCAAACAATATGAAGATGTGAGTGACTCAATATTCTTTATCATTTCTTCAATTTTCTTTATCAGAATCTCGCAGGAATCTTTTTCACAATTTAGTGAAGAGTCTTTCGTTTATTTACGTAAATTTATAGCCCATTTAGACTTAGCTAAGGATCTTAGCATCGGGTTTAGCCCATTCAGGGTGTGGTTTTCAGCCCATCTTCAACACCCTGGGGTTTCTTTCAGGTCCCAACCGCCCACTGGTATGCCTTACAGGTACAGTGCATCCATGTCGCAAACTTACGTAAAACTCACCATGATGAGGAAGCATTAAACCTACGCTCTAACTACAGTATCTACCGTATGGATTTAGATGCACAAATTTCATATCCGGGTTAAGAATGTTAAATTGATCTTACCTTATCGGTTGCGGATGATGATGTTGGATCGTGGTGTGACGGTGTTTCTTCTCCATGAGCTGCAAATACATACACCATAACCTGTTCGTCACAAATACTAAATCCAAAGGGTGATTTGTTTCGACTTCTGGATTTATGAACTGGTAAAAGAAGGGACTTACCGAAAAGCTTGCCTCTCTCCGCGTCGGAACAGTACGCCGAAGTGGCTTTCTGCTTTCAGCCTTTCGCTGCACAACCTCTTCCTCTGGTCTCTCGAATCTCACTTGCTCCGCCGTGACCAGGATGCTCGCAGGAGCTGAGTGTCCCGTTACTTCCTCTGCCCCAATGATATTCTGCCGAAATAAATGGAAATTGTTGTCTTTAATCAGTTCTATCTGACAGTATTTTAAATCAATCTCCCATCTTCTTGACCAAACCTTGATGAGAATCCATCACCGTTCCTCATAATTACATAGTCAAATGAAGCAATTTGAAGTCAGAGTATGTGATGGAAATTTGAAGCATCGGGAAGATAGATCAGATTCGGCTGATAACGTGGGATCCTCATCCCCAGAGGTTGATTTTGAAAAAGTTTTTGCCAGTGCGTTCAGCAGATATTTTGAAAAGAAAAACCAGAGGTTGAAGATGAAATCAGTGCATTCAGCTCATTTCTTGTGACTGGGAAAACAAATGAGACACTTGAATTGATTCTCGCTGATAACTGGAGATATAGAAACAGTTGCAGACCTATCAGATACACATACCTACATGTATATAGATTATATCTTCATTGACAGTATACAATACATATTCATTGATCTGATTAATGTTGTATAGACGAGTGAAGATAACAATTTAAAGGGAAAATGAAAAGACAAGGTTAAAATTGGATTACTCTTGAGATTCTTGAGTTATATCATCCGATTTCGAAGTCGTCCTCACTTTCTGCTACCATTTTCGCTGGAAAACATTGCTACTCCTTCGAGAACTCTCAAATGTTACTTAGCTTGCAAGTTTAAAAGCATAATGCCAAATTCTGTGTTTGTGTATCTCCATATTGTGCATGCTAAGTTAGTTTGCATGATCAAAATAACAGAAGACAAAGGCTAAATGCATGAACTACATTCTATAGGAACGAACTTGAAGGATTTTCAAGGAGAACTTTTCCCGGAAAAGTTGTTGGGTGGAGTGTTCTTAAATGTTCTGTACGTGCTTGGCAATGTAGAAAGTATGGGAAAATGAAGGCGAGTGGGTATAGATAGCGGTAGGAAGAAGTTTCAGCCTTGCCCTAACACGCATATAACGTGTCTGCATGCAGAGAGAAGAAGAAAGAGAAGGGAGAGTAAAAGAAAACAGAGACAAGAGAATCGTATCTACCCTAACACACATATAACGTGTCTGCCCGCAGAGAGAAGAAGAAAGAGAAGAGAGAGTGGAAGAAAACAGAGAAAGAGAATCGTATCTGCCCTAACACGCATATAACGTGTCTGCCCTAACAGCCAATGGTTGACACTGCGTGAAACAAGAGAGAAGAAGAAAGAGAAGGGAGAGTGAAAGAAAATAGAGAAATGTTCATGATGCAAGACCCTAACACGCATATATCGTGTCCGCCTGCAGAGAGAAGAAGAAAGAGAAGGGAGAGTGAAAGAAAACAGAAGAAGGTTGAAAGATACATATAATATATACATACACTGGTATTTATATATATATATATATAAAGCTTCAGCCGCAGTAAAGAGAAAAAAGGGCCATTTGCTTATGAGCTCTTGCTGTTTGAACAGGGTAAGGCTCAAGTTATGTCATTCTCTTTTGGACCCATTTCGGATATTCAAATAGATTTAAAAGACTCTTGAGGATGCGGGTTCGACACTCACTGGCCTCTTGAGCCCGAATTTTTAAAAGGTTTATTTAAAAATTCGGGCTCAAGAGGCCAGTGAACGTCGAACCCGCATCCTCAAGGGCCTTTTAAATTTATTTGAATACCCGTAAAGGGTCCAATAGAGAATTACATAACTTGAGCCCTACCCGGTTCAAACAGCAGTCGCTCATATATATACTCATCAATTCGCGAGTTCGCGAAACCCTACTGCCAAAAAGCACCATTGCCGACTGCCGCTACTGCGAGAAAGGGGCTGAATTCGACTTCGATTTGCAGCGATGGTACCTTGTTTCTCTATCTTTTTGAATATCTATATACTATTAACCTAATGGAAGTTCACTTGCGATGTATGTATATGTGATGATTTGCTGCATTTAATTTGCTAGATCATACCAGAGAAGAATCGTAAAGAAATCTGCAAGTACCTCTTCCAAGGTTAGTGTATACTTGCGTTTAGTTGGTAGTTGTCATGATTTGCTGTTTGTTGCTCACTTCTCGCGTGTTTGGTTGACGAGAAAAAGGGAAATTTGGGATCGTTATATTAGTTGTTGTGATTTTTCAGCAAGAACCAGAAAGGTATAGCCTCAAACGTTAAAGACTGTTTTAAGTAGTGTGAGGTGGAAATTGAGTGGAGAGTTTGTGTTACTTGTTATCCGATTGTGGAACTTAACCATCTAAATGGTAGAAGAGATGCTTATATTTCTTTTAGATTTTTATTGGGTTCATACTTAAATTTAAATTGATTAAGATGTATAGAGAGGTGGAGAATTAGATTTTGTTCTGATTCTTTTGTGTTTTTTTATAATAATAACTATTGAATTTACAGAGGGAGTTTGCTATGCTAAGAAGGATTACAATCTTGCAAAGCATCCAGAGATAGATGTTCCCAACCTGCAGGTGATCAAATTGATGCAGAGTTTCAAATCCAAGGAGTATGTCAGAGAAACATTTGCCTGGATGCACTATTACTGGTACCTTACCAATGAGGGAATCACATTTTTGAGAACTTATCTCAATCTACCTTCAGAAATTGTGCCAGCCACTCTGAAGAAGGCAGCCAAGCCCCCAGGTCGCCCTATGGGTGGCCCACCTGGTGATCGCCCCAGGTAATGTATTTGATAGCTTTCCACCATTGAGGGTTTTCGTATACCATTACATGTGTTTCTTTTGTGGCTGAGAGTATATTTTGGTTGTGTTTGGTTAGGGGACCCCCTCGCTTTGAAGGAGACCGTCCAAGGTTTGGTGACAGAGATGGTTATCGGGGAGGTCCTCGAGGAGGTGACTTTGGTGGTGAGAAGGGAGGAGCCCCTGCTGATTTCCAACCTTCCTTCAGGGTAACCCTCTTTCGTGCTTATTAGTTTCTATGGGATTACATTCTTCTTGTATTTGATTGCACTAACTTGCATGCATTATAATTTTTTTTTCAACTTAGAGTCGAGGTTGGAAGAATTGACTTAATTTTTCTATGTATCAAGACAACTATAAGTTTGTATGGTTGAATCTCCTAACCCACTTATCTCAAACCATGAAAAATTTTAGCCTACCATGTTACTGGTTCACGGAGTACTGGAATCATAGGTTGGTAATTGACTTCACCTTTGCCCGAAAATGTAAGAAGTCGGTATATGTTTAGAGCCTTCTCTTCCTGATAACCATTTCACGGTCCTCCCAATGTTTTGGTTAGACATGTAAGAATTGGCCCTATACATGGGCATATCAATTGAGAAGAATTTTGTATGCTATTTTATATGACTTTCACAGCAACTTCGCACGAGGAAGCCGAAAATCTGTCATGTTAAATACTACCTTCACAACAATCATCTTAGTTACTAGACGCCAGTCACTAAATATCTGTGCTCCCCTCCCTTGCAGGGATCTGGTGGAAGGCCTGGGTTTGGCCGCGGAGGTGGAGGCTATGGTGCAGCGCCTTCAGGATCAGGTGGTTTTGCTTGAAAGGCAATGCTAGTGTTAGTGTCGGAATCTTCCTAGTTTAGCCATTTAATATCTCAGAGCACTTTGTATTGAACATCTGTAACTTTAAATACTATATTGGCCTTGCAACGTGATCACAGTTTTGTTTTAGTTTGTTATTTAAAGAATTGAACTTCTATATGTCTGGATTGAATTTTCTAGATTGTAATTCCTGAAAGGTGAAATGGGGTAATGGAATTATTGAGCACGAAGCAACTAAGGTCTATATGATTTCATCAAGTCTTTTATTGGAGTTCTCTTAGTGCTTAATCTGCCAATTTCATATAGGTCTTGGATTTCTGGTTTTCTGTTGAAACTGAGATCTGTTGAACTTTAACCGAAAGATTAAGCCGGATATTAATTGATCCAGCCTAATGTTCAGTTTGAGCCAGGTAATGTTGGCTGTTATAATTAGAAATGGAAGGGAAACATCTATCTCTGCCATGGGCATGAAAGTTTAACTCTTCGGCTTTTCACTCTTCACATATTTGTAAGCATATTCTTCAGAGATACCAAAAATGAGATTTTATACCCTTTAAAGTCAGCTTTGTTTCTCTGGTATTGTAATTTAATTAATATATCTCTTTAGAGTTAGAAAATACATAATTTTACAAAATTAAATTGTAAAATGTTCTTATGTATGAGAAAGAGCTTATGATTTTCTCAAGCAAATGGAAATTTAGAAGTGATATCTGTTTGGTGAGACCTAACTTGTGGAGCTTAATTGTTTTCGGGAGGAAGATTAATGGGGAGTACTGTTAGACTTTTGGAGTAATGAAATAATAATGAAATGAAAAAACACAGAATAGAAATTTGAGTTTAGTTCTTCAATTTTAAATAATATATTTTGTATTTCTTTTATATGAAAGTGGAAACTTGTAGTTATTTATTAGAGATATAAATAAAATTTGTTTAATTGAGTAAAATTGGTAAATTTTGATTATTTTTTATGTATGATTATTCAAATTAACTACTAATAAAATGTAACTTTGGATTAAACATAACATAAATTAAATCAAAACAATTCAAATTTCACCAATATCTTGATCAAATTCCATTTGCAATTTACTGGAATGCTGCTGAAATACATACTCAAAGTAAAAATAAGATAAATTGCAATTTATTAAGTCAGGAGATGTATTATTTTCTTGTCTCTTTTATCAGGAATTTTTTATGGTAAGCCGAAAATTAGTACGGTAACAAATTGCTCCTTGAGAAAGAAATATTGCAAGGCAAGAAATATGTGCAAGGAGGCCATACATATTTAACTCCATTTGTAGCATACAGACGCGCACGGAGACTCTTGAAAAAGTAAAAAAAGCTACAGTAACACAAACAGAGACACAAAAACAACCAAGTTGAAAATTCACTACCCAACGCCCTCACCCCCACAAAAAGCCTCCAAGAGGAGGCACCATTTCTAGTTTTTAATCGACCTCCTCCATCTTGCTCTCCTCAGCGCCATCTTCCTCCAGAGGCGGCATGTCATCATCATCACCAGCAGTCTCCTCCTCATCAATGCTCAGACCCAACTTCAGCATTCTGTGAATCCTAGAAGCAAATGTGTTTGGATCATCAAGGCTGAAACCAGAAGTCAGGAGAGCAGTCTCAAAGAGCAGCAAGACAAGATCTTTGACAGACTTGTCGTTCTTGTCAGCTTCAGCCCTCTTCCTGAGCTCCTCCATGATGCCGTTGTCAGGGTTGATTTCCATTGTCTTCTTGCTCGACATGTATGAACTCATGCTGCTGTCTCTAAGGGCCTGAGCTTTCATGATTCTCTCCATGTTGGCTGTCCACCCGTACTCTCCGGTTACCAAACAGCAAGGAGAATCCACAATTCTGTCGGACACTACCACCTTCTCCACCTTGTCTCCTAATATGTCCTTGATTACTTTGCACAGGTCCTCGAATGATTTTTTCTTCTCTTCCTTTTTCTTTCTCTCTTCCTCTGTTTCATCGTCCAGCTTCAGACCTTCCTTGGTAGCGGAGACGAGCTTCTTCCCGTCATATTCCTTTAGTTGGCCGACAGCATACTCATCAATGGCGTCCACCATGAAGAGCACTTCGTATCCCTTCTTTTTGAGTCGCTCCAAGAATGGTGAGTTCTCAACGGCTTTCTTGCTCTCACCTGTAATGTAGTAAATATCTTTTTGTCCCTCCTTCATTCTGGTAACATAGTCCTTCAAGCTTGTCCATTCGTCTCCACTCTTGGTTGAGTGGTAGCGAAGGAGGTCTGCCAGTTTCGCTCTGTTCTGGCTATCCTCATGGATGCCCAATTTCAGGTTCTTCGAGAATGCCTCATAGAACTTGTTGTAGTCTTCTTTGTTCTCTGCAATCTCATTGAACATTTCAATGCATTTTTTAACAAGGTTCTTTCTAATTACCTTCAGAATCTTGTTCTGCTGAAGCATCTCACGAGAGATGTTGAGTGGTAAGTCATCAGAGTCAACGACACCCTTAACGAATCCGAGGAACTCGGGGATGAGTTCCTCACAGTTGTCCATGATAAAGACTCTGCGGACATAGAGTTTGATATTGTTCATCTTCTTCCTGCTGTCGAAAAGATCAAATGGCGCCCTTTTCGGTACAAATAGAATCGCTTTGAACTCAAGTTGACCCTCGACAGAGAAGTGTTTCACGGCAAGGTGATCCTCCCAGTCATTGGTCAAGCTCTTGTAGAAGGAGGCATATTCCTCCTTGGTGATCTCCTCGGGCTTGCGCAACCAGATAGGCTTCTGCTTGTTGATGAGTTGCCACTCATGAGAAACCTCCTTGATCTTCTTCTTCTTTGATTTGGTCTCTTTTTCCTCGTCAACCTCCTCAATATCTCCTTCCTCTTCCTTTTTGGGTTCATCATCCTCATCATCACTAATTTCCTTCTCGGTTGTCTTCTCAGTCCAGAGATAGATGGGGTAGCTGATGAACTCAGAATGCTTCTTCACAAGGTCCTTAATCCTTCTCTCCTCCAGGTACTCCAGCTGGGAGACAAAATAACGCAAAGCCATGTTAGTAACCTTCACAAGACAGAAGGATTGCAACATTTAAAAAAAAAAAAATCATTTGTACGAATGCGATACCTGGTCCTCCTTGAGGAAGAGAGTGATCTTCGTTCCCCTGCCAAGTTGCTCACCATTGACATCCCTGGTAACTGTGAAGGAACCGCCAGCTTGGGATTCCCAGATGTATTGCTCGTCATCATTGTGCTTTGTTGTTACGATCACCTTCTCTGCAACAAGGTAAGCTGAGTAGAAACCAACACCAAATTGACCAATCATGCTCACGTCAGCTCCAGCCTGCAAGGCCTCCATGAACTCCTTCGTTCCTGACCTAGCAATGGTACCCAAATTGTTGACCAAATCTGCACATAAAGACGTAAATCAGTCTTAACGCCCATATTACACTCCCGCGTTGAGGAAATAGTTGATGATAAGGCTTATATTAGCAATGTCACTTTGGAAAACACTAAAATTGTACCTGCTTTGGTCATGCCGATACCGCTGTCTATGATGGAGAGGGTCTTGTTGACCTTGTCAGGAACGAGCCTAATGAAGAGCTCTGGTTGAGCATCGAGCTTGCTCTTGTCAGTTAAGCTCTCGAATCGAATCTTGTCAAGAGCCTACATGATCACAAAGCATTAACCATAAAAGTTATTGTCGAAACTAAATCAAACCAATCAAGTGCTCCCTAATGCAAACCGAATCACAGCGAATCCTGGGGCTAGAAACTTCTGCAACTATAATAAACAGTAAAAAGTCGGGGAAAATTATTTTCTTTCCAGAACATTTCAGTTCTGTTTAATAGCTTGTCCGACATCAGTCCTAATCCTAGACATACAATTCTCGCATTTACTACAATTGACAGTAAAAACTCAAATCATTGAACAATCTATCGCATAAAAATTTAGCGACAATAAACAATTTGTAATCAGCAAACAAAACGAAGCATAGCAGCCTACGAAGCTACATATATACAGATTCTATTAGAAAAATACAGAGATAAGAGAGTTTAGTTACGTACATCAGATGAGTTGCTGATAATCTCACGAAGGAAAATCTCCTTGTTGCTGTAAAATGTGTTGATAATCAAACTCAGAAGCTGGTTAATCTCGGCCTGAAAGGCGAAGGTCTCTGCATCAGCCATCTGCACATCCGCCATTCCTCTATCCTTCTGCAATACAACCAAATAAGCGAACGCAGCGAGAGAAAACAACGAGGAGCGCGAGAGATTTCAGAGATTTGCGATTGTAGCTTCGAAAATTTTTCGTTGATCTGAAACACGGAAAGGGATGTGTATTTATATAAGAAGCATAGAGGTTCTAGTCCCTTCTCTGGTTAACGAGGATAGACCATACAGGTGGAAATGAATTCTGGATTGTTCTACGAAACGTAGTCGTTTGGTTCGATCGCTGGAGTTTGTTCAGTTTTTCCCCCTTGTTCTTTGCGTGCGTGGGAGATTTTTCGAGGGAAAGTGATTTTTTCGGGTTACGGGTGGGATTCGAGAAGGTTCGTACAGTTATAGCGTCTGGAATGTTCCTGTCAAAGTGACCGTTTCGGGCAAACCAGGATCTCGCACGTGCCGAAAAACGTTTACACGTGCGCAGTTTGACTTCACACTCCCGAAAATGATGATTTGATTGGTTTATTAATTTGATTATTTAAATTTTTATATTTATTTACGTATAGAAATTAACTAAAATTAATTAATTTAATCAAAATTGACTGGCGCTTTAATTTGATTATTTAACCTTTTATTTTAATGTATTTTATAACAATCAAATTTAACTATTTATCGTAATAATTTTATTTTAGATTTTCTGTATCAAAATTATTAATTGTAAATTATTAATTTATTATTTTATATATAATTTTTAAATTATAATAAATAATTGAAATAGTCTTATAATTCATCTAACTTTAATTTAAACTATAAATAAAAGTAAAAAAGAGAAAAAAAAATATATAAAACGGCATTTCAGTAAACATAAAACGGCAGTTCCGAAAACATAACCCACCTAGTTTATGTGGACTTACAAGGCTTTAGATCAAAGGCCCAAATTAGAATCACCTAAAATTGTATCCATTGGGGGCGTAAAACTCGTTATTCTTTAAATATATTAATATAATAGCGGTGGATAACTTATAGTAATTAATACAATAGTATTAATAATTTATTTTATTAATGTATTTATAAGATTATACTAGTTTAAATTGAATTTTATACAATTAGGTTTGAAATTCATTACATACATAGAACTTGTCATTCTATTACTGTATTATAAACTGACTATAACCGACACATAATATTTAGTACATCAATATCAATGATTTATCCATTAGAGTGCTCGTGAAATTGAAAACTAAATTAAGTTTCATTCCAACGAGTCATGTATCAACTTTCAATTAGTTATTTTTATGATTTTTACCAACATTCAATTTCTGTATCGGTGAGTAGTGTGATATTTTTACTGAATTAGTATAACTCACCCTTTCATTAATTATTTCAGATCAAGATGACCAAAATCCAGATCCCGATCCACAAAGAAGTTGTGAATAGTTTACTATCCGGACTCCCTTCAAAAGTTAGTGAATGTAGTCTAATGATGCTCAGTTGTTTACTTTTCGTTTGTTTTTTTTATAGAATATATATTTTCGTAATCCTACTGGTATTCTAAACTATTATGTAAAAAATATAAAACTCCACTATATCATTTCGTTTCTGCATTCAATTATGAATTTTTTTTTTTTAAGTTCCGAATTTTTATACCATAACTGACACATAATATTTGATACATCAACATTAGTAATTCATCCATTATGGTGCTCATGAGACTGAAAACTAAATTGAATTTCATCCCAACAAATCATGATATACCAACGGATTTCTTAAAGTAAAATATCTACCGATGGATTAAAAAAAAAGATCTAATCTTTTTATTACTTTTAAAGGAGTTATAGGAATTGAATTTCTATCCTTTCAATCATTAATATACTTGGTAATATTCGATACAATGAATTAATATAAAAAATTAAAGTTCATCGTATTAATAATTATCGTACTACTTAATTGAGTAAAAACAACTAATAGTAAGTATACATCATAGTTCCCAAATGGCCATGGCCATATAATAATATCCTCTCTTAAGATGATGGCCATGGCTTCTTCTTCTTCTTCTTTTTGTTTCAAAGACGACAAAATGTCTAGGCGTAACTTTGTAGTTCTCTTAATTTTGGCTTACGGTCTTGTCTTAACGACTTGCTCTCGACCATCGTCTCGAGTTTACATCGTTGAGGTGCTCAATGAGTTTCCTCATGATCCCTATGCATTTACTCAGGTGACTCATTTCCTTCGCATGTTTGTACACACAAATACAGACGAGTATACGTACATTTATGATAAATTATTGAATTAGTTTTTAAATTTTAACATTTATTAAATTAATTATCCACAATTTTAGAATTTCATTTATGTATTTTTATATCGAATCTTTCTTATTTATTAAAATTTTAATTAAGAAAAATAATTATTTATTTCAGGACTCAAATAAAATAATCTAATAGAATGGTAAATTATAATGCATGCAGGGTCTGGTTTATGCAGAGAATGATACCATCTTCGAGTCGACTGGTCTTTATGGCAGGGTGCACCATTTTTTTTAATCCTCTATATATATATATATATATTTTTTTTTCAGCTTAAACTGAAACTTATTATTATTACTAATATTATTATTATGGGTAAGAAATATTGTGTATAATTAATAAAATTTTCCAATTTTTACTTTTGATTTTAAAATAATTTTGTGATTTTTCTATGAAATTCACTCTTTAAACTTTATATTACGAATTATTGTTTCAGTCATCGGTTCGACAAGTAGCTCTTCAAACCGGGAAGGTAAAAATTACATAATGCTAAATTTTTCTTAATATTAACTCTTTTATCATCCATCGATCATCTTTAAATAATTGTATATTCGTATATTATAATTACCCGTATTTAAAAAAAATAAAAAATTACTTCAAATTTTTAATGTATTACAATTATTTTAATTAAGATAATATAATCAGTTTATAATATTTATTTTATAAAAGAACGTAATAATATACTAACACTTAATTTAAATTGATCGTCGTAATTCTAACAATACGTTAATACGATAAGTTATTATATATTTATATTTATGAAAATAATGTATACCATATTGTTTGTTATTTACAGGTTGAGAATATTCATAAGATGGATGATTCATATTTTGGGGAGGGTTTAACTCTTCTTAATGAAAAGTGAGTAATATAAAATGTTGGTAACAATTTTTTTTGAGAATTTTGTCTTTAATGTGCAAGGAATTCAATAAGCTGAATTGGGATTAATTATTTAATGTGTAACCTTTTTTGGATTTTATATTATGTTTGGAACTATAGGTTATAATTTCACATTTAATAAAATTTAGAATATATTTTCCAAAATTCACATATAACGATATGTAAATCTACTATATAAATTCATACATACATACATTTTTACACAGTTTTTGTATTAATTCCAAATATAACCTAAGGTAATTTATGGATAGCTATTAATAATATATATACTAATATAATGTCTTTTAATTTTTTTTTTTTCAGGTTGTACCAAGTAGTTTGGTTGAAGAATATTGGTTTTATATACGACCGTCGTACCCTAAGCAATGTTCGTATTGCCTCTACTCTACCACTGTTGCTTTAATTAATTAATTAGTAAATTATTCAGAAAATAATTTTAACTAATTAATTAAATTAATAATATTTAAAGCATTCAAATGTGATTTAATTGTAATAAATTTTTAGTTATAAAATAAAATAAAATTATAGATAAATAAATATTAAAAATTAAATTGTAGTAAGAATTGGATTATAATAATTAATTCAATAATTTATTCTCTCATTAAATTGTTGAATTAATTATTTAATTAATTTATTAAATATATGGAAATGCAATTTTTGCAGATCAAGAATTTTACCCATCAGATGAAAGATGGCTGGGGACTAGCAACTGACGGGAAAATCTTGTACGGAAGTGACGGCACTTCAATATTATACGAGATTGACCCTCACACCTTTAAACGTTTGTATTTAAATTTTCTGTCTTGGTTCCGTTTCATTTAGTCTTCTTTTTTCTGTTTTAATTTAATTAATAATAAATTTTTTAATTATTTATATTTTACGTATATCTTACGTCATATTATAACGTATTTACGTAGTTATTAAAAAGCACAATGTTAAATACAATGGTCATCGAGTGATTCGTCTCAACGAGTTGGAGTATATAAACGGTGAAGTTTGGGCAAATATTTGGCAGGTATGTATTTTCTTTCTTCTTCAAAATAATTAAATCATAATATCGTAAATTTTTCCGTGTACTTAAAATAAAAAAATATATATTTATTTATTAATTAAGTGATATACATACATCAATTATAATATAATATAACAAAATTTATAAATAAAAAAAATACGTAATAATATAATCTGACTCAAACTTATGTCTTTATTCTCCTAGGAAATACCTATACTAACTTGAAAATAATATTTGGTTTATATATAATATATATTTAAGGTGAATTTTGTATTTTTTTTTAACAATTTATGGGATTTACATTCTTAATATTGTGTTTCAAAGAAGGAAAGTAAGAGACAATGATAGAAAATATTGAGAGAGAAGGAGAGAAATATAAAATTGTTTTAATTTTTTTATTTTTAAAATAATTTAAATTTTTTTAATCAAAACTAAATACTACGTTAAACGACACGTATAATTTGAAATACAAAGTTAACATATTAAATAATATAATGTGTTCATTCTAATAATACATAACATAATCGTTAATGATATCAATAATCACTGTTATAGATTAATATTATTTTTTTTTTTTATATCGGACAAATTTAATATCCAAAGTATAATATATGTTATCTCTTTGTAGACCGATTGCATAGCTAGAATCTCAGCAAAAGATGGCACTTTACTCGGGTGGATACTTCTTCCAAATTTGAGGTTTTTCCACTTAGCTTTTATCTTACCAAATTTATCGCTAAAATTTAATTTTTACTGGGTTAGATTATTCATAAAATAAGTTGATTAAATAAATATTCTTTTTTACAGGAAAAAACTGATTGACGAAGGATTTCGTGTAAGTATTTTTTGTAAATAAATTTATATATTTATTAATTAAGTGATATATATACATCGATTATAATATAATATAAATAATTTATATAAAAAAATAAAAATCTAATATCAAATATAATTGTTTAAATTATTTTCCACTAGTCAAATTGTCAAAATTCAATTATATAAAAAAATATTCAATTTTTATTGTGTTATAGGACATTGATGTTTTAAATGGCATAGCATGGGATCAAGAGAATAAGCGCATTTTTGGTAAGCTCTAAGTAATATGAATGTTTTATATAGGGTCGTATTTTGGATTAATTATTTAATTATTTTAATATATATTTACATATTTTATAAAATATTAAAAGTTTTTAAGTAATGAATTATTTTGCAGTCACAGGAAAATTATGGCCGAAGCTTTTTGAGATCAAGTTGCACCTAGTAAGACATCGAATTCCCGATGGATACATCGAACGACATTGTTTGAACTTGAGAGACAACACTCTTTCTTTAAAGACAGACATCGACTAATTATAGCAATTAATCGAGTTCCTCGAATACGAATAATGGTTTAAAACTTTGTATTATACGATATAAAAATATTATTGTTGAATATATTATTACGTTATTTTCTCTATACTATATGTAAGAATTATTTTAAAAAATAAATAAATTAAAATTTTATATATTTATAAATTTATACTTAATAATGATTGTATTGAGATATTGTTTGCTATGAATTGAATTTTTTTATAAAGTTCTAATTTAAGAAATTTATAAAATTTTGAAAATCAAGTAAAAAAATATTTAATTAATGTATTTTTATTTAATATATAAATAAGAAGTGACCCATAAATTATAATTGAGTTTTATTGATGCTTTAGTTATTTTTTCATTTATAGAAAAAATAAATTAGAATTTTTTATTAATTTACATGAAAAAATAAATTAAATTATTTTTAGTAATTAATAAAAATAAGTAAATGTATATTTTCATTTAATTATATATTTTAACAAATATAATTAAATATTATTTAAAATATATATTTAAAATAAGATTATAGTTCGCATTAATGGAAATCACTTTCCGTTTAACACTTTGTTAAGAACTAGTACAGTAAAAACACTATCATAACCTGACGTGAGCTCAGATTCCAAGCTAAGTCAAGACCATCCAGGGAGAACCAAAGTTCCGCTTGGAGAACCGAGCAAATTCCAGTCCCCCCAGGTCACTGACCGTTGCAATTCCTACCCAACGCACCTGCACAAGCAATGTCGCTACTAACACGGAGCGCCCCGTCCGTGGTGATCTTTATCCAATTCTGGGGCGGTGGAATCCAGCTGATGAGGTCTTCCTGTTTCTGAAAGTGTTGCACCCGTATTTAGAATAATTTTTAATCAATATATAGGTTATAAAATGCAGTGAATTAATCCATTTACCCTTTGATTCACTTAAGCGCTGAAAATTAATATAATTCGCTCTCTCTTCTCTCCCGGAGGAGTGAAGGCCTCATCTTCATCTTCTCGCCGTTCTCCCCGCCGGTCTCCCCCTCGGACGTGATAATTCTTCATCGTGAGTCGCTGTCTTCGTCTTCCACTTCATGATATTCAAAGATATTTCGTGCTCGCGCAGATGTTTTATCCATTACTTTTTCATCCATGACGCTGGAAGAACTGCCGTTTTAGTTGCCCGCCGGACGCTGGAAGAGCACCGGAACGGTGGAGGAAGACCGCGCGGCCACCTACTTCGGCGAGACTAGTGGTCAGGTCGATCACTGTGAGGAGCAGTTGAGCTCGAGGACATATCGGTCATTTAAATGTTATCATTCCGTTCATTTTTCAATTCCATTTAATACATTTCCGAAAAAGAAAAATCTACACCTTTGAAACGGCGCCGTAATATATTGTAAGTCAAGATGTCGCCTCTTTCTCAATTAACGACGACATCTCGGATAGTCTCAGATTGTCGTCGTCACCTTCAGATGCCGCAGCCTCAGTAAGACCGATCTTATTAATGGCTTCCAAACGGCACAACAAGCAGATCAATAAACGATTTGGCGCTAAGAGCAATACGACAATGAATACTCGTTTCAGTTACCGGAAAATCTCTATACTAATACCAGTTGTTTTCGTCTTCGCTTCTCTTCTTATCCTTGCAATTTTTTTGAATATTTGGAAAACGCCGGTGAGTTCTCGTCGGGGGCCGCAAATTTATACGGCTGAAATAGTGAACGAGTTCCCTCATGATCGGAATGCCTTTACTCAGGTTCGTTCAATTTTGTTGTCTGATTTTGAATTTAGGAAGAACGTGATTTGGTTAGGGATCTGAGGTTGTTTTGCTTGCAGGGTCTGCTTTATGCTGAAAATGATACCTTATTCGAGTCAACTGGGCTTAACGGGAAGGTAATGATGATACTGGTCTCTCTTTGAAATGGAGTAGAAATGTATAATTGATGTTCAATGTGCCGTATAGTCGTAGTTTCTCTTTGTATTCTGCTTCAATTTGGCATGTTTTTATTTCCTCCATCATGATTGGCGAGATTAAGAGCATCTGTTTTTCTTTGAGAACATTTTAGATTACACACTTCAGTTGCTGACTTGATGTTACTCAATTATATCTTGATTGTGTCTATCATTTTGATAGATCATATTTTTCTCTATGATTCATTTCTGCTCAGATTCATCATATGCAATTTTTTTTTTCTAACTTCCCATTATTGTTTCAGTCATCGGTTCGGCAAGTAGCTCTTCGGACCGGAAAGGTAGATATTCCTGTTGCTAGTTTTAAAAGTTTCTGTTTGTTTCAATTTCTAGTATAAGGATAGCGAATTTATTCCTAGGAAATGTGAAATTATGGGAGGGCAAGTACATTCACTGGTGTTGTGAAGAGAGACTTGTATTAGTTGGGGATAAGCTATTTGGTACCAGGTCTAACAGGATCGGTCAACATATTTGTCGTACCTTTCTCAGCTTTTTGGCTAAGATCAACCGTAGTCAATTATATGTGTCAATTAGATTATTATGCTATGCATGCTGATGTTCCATGGGGATAAGAGCTTATTCAAGTCCAAATGATAAAAGAGTTTTATCAACCCTTGGTTTTAATCTTGGAACCCGCCATTTTTAACTATTTGTTTTTCATTTCAAAATTCATGAAATGTCTAATACAGGTTCAGAATCTTCAGAAGATGGATTACTCCTATTTTGGCGAGGGTTTAACTCTTCTTGGCAAAAGGTTAGTCTGGAAAACTTGCTATTTGCTCTTCGTTATGTTTTCAATAAGAAAATAAAAAATTGAAATTCAATTAGCTCTTGGTGTTTTCTTATGTGATCACAGTTATCTATTTAACTACTGGCCAGTAAGAAAATGAATCTGCGCTTTTCGTCTGACATTCAATATCTGTTAAGCCTTTTCTTTCAGTTCTTATATCGTACTTATAGGTGCCTTCTTTAAATAAGTGTTGGTTTCATGTGAGGTTTCCGTGCTTGGAAAAAAAAAAAACACTTGGGACGTATTGCGCAAATTGTTGGTCCTGTACTTAGATGTAGCCTTTTTCCCCGGCAAGATGCATTATAATTTACATCCTTTGGGGATTGAGGGTTGAGATATTGTCGGTGAACAAATTAATATGACTTGTGAAATACAGCAATTATCAGGAAATAATAGAGTTAGACCTGTAGCTATTAGGATTCTAACCTGCAGTCTTTAGGTCATAAGCCTAACGAGTCGACCAATTCCTCTATCCCACTTCTTCTCCTTCCATTTCTTTCACTATTCCCTTGTACAAATATTTGTTCATGAAACATTTGGTGGGTTGATTGGATGGAGTGTTGTTTCTCGAAGAATGATAGGAAACCTAAAAGAGGGAAAACCTAAAAGAAAAAAAATGAATTTTGTTGAGTGAATGTCACTGTGCATGTCTGTAATGAACTTGTTACTTCTTTTTCCCCAAGCCAAATTGTATTTTGTTTTTTTTTTCTTGAATGCTACCAATAAACTAGATTGTTGTCATTAAAAATAAGAAGAAATATACTTAACCCAGATATTGAGTTTATATAACAGCAGATTTGGTGTTTGTAGACCTCGTTGGAATAACAGGTTTCTGTGCATGCACTCGTACTTATTCTAATATAATTTTTTTTCCCTACTTTAACATATGAACCAGTGTCAACAATTGAAGGTAACAACACTAATGTAGTAAATTTTTATGTTCTTTTGTAGGCTGTTTCAAGTAACTTGGTTGACGAACACTGGTTTCATATATGACCGTTATAATTTAAGCAAAGTTTGTGCTTCAGTGCTTTCCTTCTAATGTTCCTATTTTGTTGCTGTTCTTATCATCTGAGTTTTTATATAGTCATTATAAAATATCTTCTGATTCATATTCTTAATTAAATCTGTTTGCTGCTTTGTTTAGATTTGGGGGTGTTATTCTTGATTCTTCATGCATTCCTATAAATCATCTTAATCCTCCATGTAGCTTCTGAAATAAGAAGTTGGAAGTAAAATTGAATATTGAAACTTAAATGAGAATAATTGAAGAGATGTAATGAGGAAACATAGTTCAATGGTTTGTACGGTCTCTAGGCTAAGAGTTCTAAAAAAAGGATTATTGCCTCTAATCTAGAATACTTCACTTGATGCTCTGATGAGCCATCTGATCTCTAGGCTGACAAGATAAAAGCAGAGCCTCTTCTTAACTGAAATCTCAATGATCCAAAATCTCCTCAACTTCCCCTTCCCAAACCACTTCATAAGTTTTTGTTTCTATCACCAAGAAAGTTTTTGGTGATAGAAATGGTGTGGTGAAAGAAAACCAGCCAAAAGATGAAGGTATAAAACCCTAGGTAGAGGGAATCCCTGCTTGCTAGAAATACACTCTCACTAGAAACTGGAAACTAAAACTCAACAGACAGTGTATTATTTGAATAAGTTTCTGTTGTCTCCAACAACATGAATTTTAGTTACTTTTGTACTGAAAACAAAATGGGTCTTGTCATCCGCCTGAAATGATGGTTTACTGTATCTTATGCTTTTTATAAAAAAAATATAGGCAGGCCAAGCAGGACTTTATTACAAGAGTTACTTATGTGAAAATAATTGCTGCTTTGAGATATTTAGCTAGTAGTTTCTATTTTGGTTTTGTCATGATGTTATGTCCCTGTTTAAATATTGTATATGAATTCCAAAGGCTATCAGATATTTATGGTCCTAAATTAGTCTTTGATGTCCCCGTTAAAACTTGAGGCAATGTGATTATTACCCTTTACCCTGCTGTTTCTTCTGTATAGGATTATTAATGACACACATAAAAGTGGTCCTATCCAGTCTATTACTAGCTACATTTTTTTTTTTAACTTCTCCTTTTCCATTGCCGTATCTGGATCCCACATAATGTATGCTTTTGTGTTAACTGCAGTTCAAAACATTTACTCATCAGATGCGTGATGGGTGGGGACTAGCAACTGATGGAAATGTTTTGTATGGAAGTGATGGTAGTTCAACACTGTATCAGATCGACCCTCAAACACTGAAAGGTTTCCCTTGCATACAACAGCCAGTCTCAATTCAGTTTCTTTTCCTCCATATTTGTTGGTCTAATTATAAGTACACTAACATATGGTGTTTCTGTCCAATAAACTGGTATCTTTTTATTTTTACTGACAGAGAACTCTCCTGCTTATTTTGTGTTGCCATTGAAATTTTGGCCTTATTTATTGCAGTCACAGAAAAGCACATTGTCAAATACAATGGTCATGAAGTAAGCCAACTCAATGAGCTGGAGTATATAAATGGTGAAGTTTGGGCAAATATTTGGCAGGTATTTCCTCTTATATTGAGTTTTACTATTTTCTAACCTGGTAGGAAATTAGCTAGCAAGGACTATCTATTAGCCAATGCTTAAGGTGTATTGTCGTTTTGGATGTATCTGAGGTAATCTTGTTTTCTTTTGTAGACTGATTGCATTGCTAGAATCTCGCATAAAGATGGTGCTGTACTTGGATGGATACTTCTTCCAAACTTGAGGTCCTCTCATTTGCTATCCCTTCTCGACAAGTTAGCTTAAATTTGTTGCCAATATAATTAATATTGGCACAATTGGTTCTTAACATGTATTAAGGGACTAACTTTTTCTTTATTTTCCTCAACAGGGAAAAATTGTTAAAAGCTGGGAATCGTGTAAGTACTGACTGCCATATGTTTATTTTTAAGAAGATTGTGGAAGGAAGTTCTTAAGGGGGTTTTCTGTTAACATATGTTTGTCCTCTTTCCTATCCTTATGGATAATCAGATTGTTGTATGAATTCATTTTCTTTTGGTTTCTAATTTACTATCAAATATCTTATTGTGCTCTAGAATATTGATGTTCTGAACGGCATAGCATGGGACAGTGATAACAAACGCATTTTTGGTGAGCCTCAATACTCCAGTGTATTCCAATTTCTCTGTCATTCATATATGGGGCCACAAATCATATCTCATCTGTTTTCTTCCTCCCAATCCACAATATTCTTTTCTTTGTAATCACCTGCTAATGTCTGTCTTTAAGTACTTTTATCTTGAATTATGCCTATCCTGCTGCTTATAAAGGCTATATTTAATGTCAAAAAATCCGTTTCGTGGTAACCCACTAGTTCTTGCATTGTCGTCTATTATTGTTTGTGGTGTTCGTGTTTGGTCGGCCACATACATATATTAAAACGGCTCTTATGCAGTGACTGGAAAATTATGGCCAAAGCTTTACGAGATCAAGCTGCATCCAGTGAAGCAGCATTTTAAAGCTGGAGTTATCGAGGAACTCTGTGTGAGATAGCCATGCATGCTGCAGCAAATGACTAGTACGGTGAGTGTGAGTATACTCAAGTAATTTTGCGATGTAAGAAAAATATTTTGATGGGTTATTTTATTACAATATCTGTGTAATGTATCATTTAGGTCATGCGGGGAAGGAAGTACATTATTCTCGAAAGTTATACAATGTTTGGAAAAAATATATCATTTATATTACAGTTTTTACAATGTGTCATTTAGGGTTTGATTGCAATAAAATGAAAGAATTATTTGTAGATTTTATTTAAAAATTTATACTTAATTCAAACATAAAAAATGAATTTAAAATAAAATATGAAGTAAAATCGAGGCAATTTTTAAAATTTGAATTGAGTTGATGAACATTTAGAATTGAATTTATACATAAGATTAATTTATTCTTAGGCATAAAAAGTTGTGTCATGTTTGGCAAGTAACTAGAACTCCTTTTAGTTTTCTATTTGACATGTAAAGAAACCTCAATAGAACTAAGATGATTTGAACATAGAAAATTAAACTCTGTCATCATAAAAAATTCAACTTTGATATCACTAAGGTGTCTGTTTACAACACTATAAACTCCTTGCGATAAAAAAGATATTGTAAAAAGATAAAAAGAATAAAAAAATTCATTATCTAAAGAAACAAAAATAGATGAAGAATTCACCATGTATTCGCTAAATTAAGGAAAGAGATCATCGAGATATAGAACTAATTTCTAGTAATCTGAGCAGGATCAATTACAAAGCCATGAACCGATCCTCTCCGGTTATGGCCATTGCCTAGGGAATTTCCAGGAGAAAGAAATGAAGAAGCCATCGTGATGTTAGAAGGCACTGCCATTTCAGGAGAATGACCTGAAATGCAAAGGCTACCCTTTTCATCTTCTTCCCAGAATACTTCAACCATAATACCTCTCGGATTTTCTGAAGTTTCTGTTCCTGGGATCCCCACGAACCTTGCTCCTATAGGTACCTGCATTGTCATGACAAAAAAAGCACCATATTTCTTTAATTTTTTTATGAATTAGTCTTGTACTTCAAACATATTACAATGCATATGTAGGTTTTATATGTTCGTTTTATCTAGTGGAGGCAAACTTTAGTTGAAAATACAAGCAATTATATCCCATGTTAAATTAAATTCTGTCCTTAAATTTGATGCCCCTAGAACAACAAGGTTAAAGAAGAAGTGGTTAAATTGCACTTACCTTCACTGATACACCTGGTCTTAAGGTCAAAGTGGCCGTGCTTCCATCTATTGCAGCATTCTCGAGCTCTGCCTGCCTCGCTATATTTAGGAAGACTTCTTCTAAGGTTGCAAGACCAAGTTGAATATCTGCTATGCCAAATTCATTTTCTCTATCTTGCAGCTCCACAAAAAAATTCTGTTTGAAAATTACAAACTCCAAAGGGATGAGCAGGAAAAGAAAGAAGGTTAAACAGAAAGTATAAAGAGAAGATTGTTATGTTTCTTGAGATTGTTGCATGTGTCATGTTCATGATTATATCTTGTTACTACCTACATTAATTTCAAACTTGAGCTGCTACACAGGTTAGTTAGCGGTTAGGCATTTTACTTAAATTCCAAAGAGATTATTAAGCAATTGCAAAATAAGGCAAGATGAAATATAAGCAACGAACTTACAGTTAAAAGCTTCTCTCTATCTCGTGGAATAACAAATGTGCAGAAAGCTTTGTTTTCCTCCAGCGGTATCACATTCAAGTGCTGTAAAAAGATCAAATAAATTAGGGAGCAACTCTAATCAAAAGTATAATAAGTTTTCTACGACATACTTGTTTAAAGAAGTGCTTCACGGCATCTTGGTTTTCTGCACCAACTGCTTCTATATTGGTACGACTTTGTACATTATTGTTTCCAGCGAAGCTAACATTAGTAATAAAGCCAGTACCAAAACGTGACTTCAGCCTGATAGATGTTCCAATGCAGCGGAGCCTACCCTTTGCCATGATTCCTATGCGGTCGCTTAGAATGTCTGCTTCTTCCATAGAGTGTGTTGTGAGGACAATTGCGCGCCCTCTTTTGGCGTCCTGTATTATGTCCCATACATGTCTCCGTGTGATTGGATCCATACCAGTAGTCTGCAGATGAACAATATATTTAGCAACACCAGTAAGGAAATAAATTCTTCACTTAACCTGATCAAATACATATGGATGTACCGGTTCATCCAAAAAGACCAATTTAGGATCTCCAAGCAGAGCAATTGCAACACTAAGGCGGCGTTTCATTCCTCCACTGTAACTCCCAGCTCTAACTGCAGACTTCTCAGTTAGTTTTACATCTGCCAATGACTTGTGAACTAGCTGCATTTTAACAAGGTTAATCATCATCAATTACTGAAATGACAGCAAGAAACATGGGAGTTGAGTCACTCCGTCTGAGGTTTAAGAAGCACATACTGACTGAATTAATGTTGTTGGTAGCCCTTTAATACTGGAAAACAGGTAGAGGTGCTCTTCAGCAGATAAAGCATCCCAAAGGATGTCAAACTACAAAAGGATAAAACCAATATTAGTAATTGCACAATGGATACAACAAACACTCAGCAAGTGAAAGATATAATCAATCACCTGTGGACAAACTCCTATCAGTCTCCGAATGTTTGACATGCCAACGGAGCTTCTTATGGAATTTCCGTAAATAAGCGCTGCCAACAAGGTAGTTTTTAATATTATTAGATGCCTCCCAAACTCCTTCCCCTCTACCCCAGACCCAATACAAAGACTACAAGAATGCTGCTTACCATCTCCGTAAGTCGCTGGTGTTATACCAGTCAAACAGTTGATTGTAGTAGTTTTTCCAGCACCGTTGGGTCCAAGCAGACAAAATAATTGATCTTTTTCAATGTTCAACCATAAGCCCTGAAAGTTTACAAAATTAGCACTTTAATTCATGCTAGAAGATAAGTTCATATAACAATTTTTTTTTTGCTTCCGGATGTTGGCACTTAGTGAGTGATTACACACCAGATCAACCTCAAGAAAAAGGATTGTTGGATGGAAAGGAAATTTCAGAAGAAGCCACTTACTCTGATAGCATGATACGGTGAAGTCCTTTTGCATTTACAGCAGCAACCAATATTCCTTGTTCCGGGAAATGTCTTTACAAGGCCACGTATCTGAACTGCAACACTAGAATGAACAGAATCTTGCCTTGTTTGTTGTTTAACAGTATTTTCTTCTTCAATGACATCCTCATCCTCTGGAGGGATATGTTGCGGTGGTGGAACAGAACCCATGCAACCACAAATTCCACCCTCTATGTAGGAAAGGAGAAAAAGGGTCAGTGTTATTTGTTAATAACAAAATGTCACCAGTTAAGTGAATTTCAAACTCATACCTTCTACCTTGTTTCCACCTTTCCCTGTCCAGTAACCAGGCCTTAAAAAGTAGAAAATTGATTTTCGCACACCATAAGCGTTTGGAAGTACGTTATCCAAGTATATAGCCAAAATGAACCAAAGGGCAAAACTTCCAATCAGCCATAGGTAGATATCATTCTGTCAAAAAGTAAGAGATATAAATATAGCTACAATGACAACATTAAGATGCAATGCATGGTGTTGCAGATATTAGAACCTTAAGGTCCAAGTTTTGACTTACAATTGTCATCACACAATCACCATCAACATTTGGAATACACTCTGCTCTTTTGCTCCAGCTAATTCCAGGATTGCGAGGAGTTGTAATTGCTTTGCTAAGCAGAGCCAGTCCTTGGGAAAACGGATTAGGTGGAAACAATGACCAAATGGCTCTAAGAAAAGTAGAGGATTTGCGATCATAAGGGAAACCACTTGATGTGGCAATCTACAACAAGAAAATGAGAGTTTCATTACTAAGGAACATATAACTCAACTCTTAAAAGAGGTATTTAGGAGACTTTACCTCTGTGATAAAACCAACTATGAACAAAAAGAAACCAACTGTGGTTGCTGAAGATGACTTGCTAATGTAAGATGACAGCATGAATGCCAGACCCATCTACCATAAGGATTCAAATGAAATTTAGATGAATATATTAAAAATCAACCAGTAGAAAGTAGCAAATATTTGAACTCAAGCAATAATGAAAGACTAGCAAAGGTTGCTGGAACAAAAGTTTACCAAGTTGAACTGGAAAAGAAAGAAGAGAAGAAACACTACTACAAAACTGTTCTTCAAGAAAAAATCAAACTGGAACATCATTCCAAAGAGAACTGTCAAGATTGATGAAACAGTTGTGATGATTCCTTCCCAAGTTAGCCATGACAACCAATAAGCAGAATCAAAAAGACCCATCATTGTCATTGCCTGTTTGTGGAGAAAAATCCACAATTAGTAATAATTATGTAAAAAAGGCTGTAAATGCTAATCCTCGATTGAACTAAATTTTCATACCTGCCGAAGTTTGAGCTCTTTCTCTGAAACCAAAGAACTGATTTGAAACACAAAACCAAACATGGCCACAGTAAGGAAGAACACTGGTCCCATGCTATCCAGTATAGAAGAAGCTTTTGGTGCGGGATATGCAGGGCGGGCAAATTCCTTAAATCCAACAGCCCAGCTAAAGTTTGGATCTGAACATGCATGGACAGGGTCACATATTAACAAATATTAACTGACCAGTTAAATTTAAGTATAGATGTCATTACTTAAGAAGCATACCACTTAATAAACTCATCTTAAAACAAAGGAAAAACAAAACTTAATCAGTACCTCCAATTAGAAATCTAGAAATTTCACGTTCAGCGGCAATCTGGAGTGGGATTTGCATTCCAAATGTGGGATCTTCATTAATCCCACTCGTATCTTCTGTGGTAGAATTAGTCTGTATACCATAGCCAATTACTGTAGCATTTCTTTCCGTAAAATGCAAAGCTCCAGGTACACGCATGGGATTAGCAAAAAGCCATTCGTCTACCTCCTTGGTTGTTCTAAATGATTTAACCTGCATAGACAAAGTCAATGAGGGAATGCCACATTTCATCTACTTCCAGAATAAGCAAAGCCTTAGTTTTACATACATATGATTGAAAAAAGAAATAATAACGATGTGAAAGTTTATTCAAAACAGCCACTGGTTCTAGTCTTTCAAAGAGTGATCCCAAAAGATTAAATCCAAAAGAAAAAAAGAAGCAAAAGCTACTGCACTTGCTTCCATCTGAAATGCTACAAAAGTTACAATTAAAAGAAAAAAAAGAAAAAGAAAGGCAACAGAAGCTTTTACGTCGAACAAAAATTAACCAGGACTACTGATTCCAGACATCAAACAACTGATAAGGGTAAAATTCGAGTTCTACTTTTCAATAATCTTATAATTGTAACTGAAGAATTACATTTGTCCAAATAGCAAAGCATCCTACGTCATTGTCTGTCCTTTCGTTTTTATTCCCATGGAGTTTCTGACAGACCAAACCCATTTTTTAGAAGAAAATTCTGTCACTCACCTCAGCCACCAACCACTCATTTCATTTATAATCAACTGCCTTTACGCTGTTCATTCAAAAATCAGCACAGGTTTTCATCCTTATTTTCTCGTCGACCAACAGAAATAAAAAACACAGAAAAACGCATTACCTTACTATCTGGAATCGGTCTACCAGGATTATTGGCCATGATAGCTCTGACAATCCTTCTGACTCTTCGGCTCCCGTTTCCGCTCCAAACGAAGTCAAAACAAGGGAGCTTCAAGGATAACTTATCCTCGCAAGGAGGAATTGATGGCGAGACTAGCATCACCGGGTCCGTATCGGCTTTCATTCCCGTCGAAGACGCCAACCTCGCCTCCGTCGCTCTCTGTATTAAGAAAATGAGGAGGATGAAGAAGAACGAAGAGAACAGCTGAAGAAACGTCGCTGTCTTATTCCTCCATGAAAGTAGTAGGTTCTTCTTGAGGAGCGCTTTGAATTGCTGGTAGAGCAAAGGGAAACCTCTCTCCAAATCCATGCTTGTACTCTTCTCTCAAATCTTTCTTAACTTACTTGCTTTCTATTGTAGGCTCAATGACGATATATATACGCGTACACACACACCTATATGAACTATAAAGCATCACGGAAGTATCTCACATTCGATTTTGAAACGCAAAACCAGGAAAGGAAAGAGAGAAAAGAGAGGAGAGACAGCAGGGCCAAAAATCACGCAGTGTTGCTTTCCAAGCGTTTCAGTTTGTTTTCCGCGGCTTCTGTTTTCCGTTTGTAGGATAGTTAATAACTCCAGCCGGCACTGTGCCGTTCCGTCAGTTGTAAAATTGGAAAACAAATTTCCCCCTGGAATTTCACGGAATTACGAAATTGCCACTACGTTTTGAATTTCAAGTAACTAATCCATCCCCGCCCCCCAAATCTGGTAAACGGCGTTTTTCAATTTGAGGTGTGGTAATTAATTAATAGCCGAAAAAGGAAAAGAATTAAGGAATAATATTTGTTTTTCGAGGAAATTAAGGAAGAGAAATTTAATTTAAGGATAAAGTGTGAAACCGTGTGGCTAAAAATGCAAAAGAATAACAAGCAATCTGATAACCGGGTGTAATTAAAGAAAACAAAATCAATAATATTAATTAACATTTAATTACGTTGGATTAAGATTAATTAACAATTACATGACACATATTTTCTACAATTAAAAACTCTTATCCTTTTTAAGCTTTCCTTCCGGGCTAAGATATTATTTACAGCCCAAAAAATTAGAGAAAAATGTGAAGATATAATGAAAAATGAAATTTCATAAAATGATTATATTAAGTTTGATATTTAAAAAAATAAATTAATAATAATAAAAAAATCGAATATTATTATTATTAATTTATTAATATATTAATTTAAATTCTTGTAAATACAAGATTAATTTATTATTAATAAGATTATGTTTATTATAAATTTTTATTTTAAAATACTAAAATTATAATACTTGGAAATTAATATCTGTATTGACTAAAATATATTAAATTAAATATTTTAAAATAATTTAAATCATCAAAATAATTTTATAAAAATTTTAAAATAATTAATTTGTAGAATTATATTTGATTGGATTATTTTATTTATTGTAGTCAGTAGTAAATTATTTGCGTACGGATTTATTTATGGGATTCAATGGTAAATCGTCTGTAAATTAGGGGTAGTTCGGGAATTACAATTAGAAGTGTAACCGTCGTCCGTCAGGTTTCCAGAGACTGAAAGCGCGTGGGCGATGAAAGGAAAAAAGACGATCATTCAGAGCAACTCGTGATTTTTGGGAGCGAAAATGGCGGAATAGGTTTTAAGCTGATGAACACGTAATTTCTTTTTCCAAAGGACTGAAACACGTAGCTATTAAATGGAAAAGAAGAGATATAAACAGTGACGAGTCACCGTTGACAGAGTAGAGACTTCATTCCACATTGGAAAGCACAAGAGCTTCGCTCGATTGTTTGGCGCCCGATAAGTTCTTTTGAATTGCAACTCTTCATAGTTTAAAGTTTATTAGGAAGTTCTTTTGGCCTTCAATGGCTGATCCGTCGCATTTTTCACGTCCTCGACCTACCAGTTTCGGTGCTCAGGCAAACGCTTTGCTTAGAAAGAACTTAACGTTTCAGGTCCTTCTCTCCCTCTTGCTCATCTCTCTCATTCTCTCTCTTTATATATGTCTGTGTATGTATATATAAGCGCTCTCATATGGATTCTTTGTTTATGAGAAAATGGAAGGATTTCTCCCTCGTCTATGACTGTTTCTATATTCGGATGAATTAATGGCTAAATATTGTATGTTTTCTTACTGTGTATGACAAACTATGACTATTCGTCTGCATTTTTCTGGTCTAGGACTGAAACGTATGTGCAGAAACTTATCGACAAACTGGTGATTTCAAGATTTTTTTAAAAAACTTATCGACGAAAGATTATTATATCTTTGGCTGTATTACGTAATAATTGGTGAAAAAATGTTGAAATTCCGTGGACATTTGACTGTATTACGTAAGCACCATGAAAGAAAAAACAAAAGCGAGAGTGGCTACTGACTAAAAAACAGACCCAGCCCAGTCGCCTTCTAAAAGTCCCTTTTGTCGTCTTCGACATCAATTGCCCACTGCGGAAACCTGTAATGCTTTATTAAGATAATATTTTTATAACCTGAGACATCGGCTTTTTGTATATTCACGATTTCTACTTTTTGCCTCTCACTGTTTTTCCGGGAACTACCTTTCAGGATTGCAGTGGATAAATCCCGCACAGACGTGTGAACCTCCCAAGTCACTAGATGGTTAATTGGTCATTATTTGTGTTCTATTACTGTCTTCTGATTGACTGAGTTATATCCGGATTGATGCTTTGCTATGGACGAACTTTAGTTTGATGGTCATATATGGTTCAGTCCTTGATTTGCTGCCTTCTGGGACCTGCTTGAGTGTTTTGTTAACTTTTTGAATTTGTTTTAGTGTTTTCTCATGTATGGAAACTAATTGAACGCATTATCTAATGATAATTTTTGGGAATGAATGTCTATTTCCCCTTGAATTGATATCTTTGAATATGGTCGTTCTAATGAAAATAATTTGATTGCCAATGTGGTTATTTTAAGTTTTATCAAATTGATGTCCCTGATGACATACAATTTTCCTTCAGAAACGAAATATCTGCGTCAACATTAGGCTCATCTGTATCCCTATCGTCCTCTGCCTTTTACTTGTTACCGTGCAAGTACTTTTTGAGACCGTAATAAACGATGCAAGCAACTGCCAATGTACTTGTGATAACAAGAAGGAAGCTGGTGAATGTGAGAGAACCTGTGCGTTGCAGTCTTTGCAGCAAGAAAATTTTTGTCCTATTCGTAGTCCTCTAGAGTGGCCTCCGTTATTACAAATACCACCTCCTGAACAACGTGCAGTGAGAACCAGTTTCATTCCATCCCCAGACTTGCCAAATGAATCATGCAGGAGAGCAGGAACCTGTCCCGCAACTGTATTTTTGACTGGGAATAATCGGTCTCTCGGAGAAGGTATATTTCTCGCTAGCTTCTTATGTTCGAAGCTTTTTGCTTCAAGTATCTATCCTTCTTCCCATGAGGATTTTAATATCAACGTCCATGTGCTGGTTTGACATTAATCTTCGTACTTGACAGCTCTTGCTGGGAATATGTTCTCTAATTCTTTCCTTCTCAACCTTTCCGATGATACTGGTAGTTTAGCCAACTATGTCCTGGTATGTTCGTTTTTCCTTTTCTCTTGGAGTTCTTTAATTTTCACTTGCTTATGGTTCTCTTTTTTAGCTTTCATTCTCATGGTTGTGGTTATTCTTCCCTTTATAGCTTTACTTATAGTCGGTTTCATAAAATGTTTAAGGGTACGGCAACAGAGACCCCAGATTCGTATTTCCTTGACACTGCTTTTGATTCAAAACTTCCCATCTACAGCATTGAACGGCAATGCATCCCAAACTCTACATATTCAATTCATATTCAAGAACTTGATCTGCAAAAAGGTACACAGTTTTGGCCCCTTATGTTGGTGATTTTCTCATAAAATTCTTCATTCCATGTAACTGCTAAATGTGAGGTTCACCTGTTGTAAAATGGATGAGGACGAATCAATTGTTCTCCATGATAAAGATATTCAGAATGAAGAACAATAATGGACATCAATATTATGAAAAAGAGGCGCATGTATGCTTGCACGCATCTGAGCAAGTAAAAGCATATATGTTGAATCTGCACGCATGCAAATGCATACAGAAGGCTCCCTATTTTCATCTTGACCCTGAAATTAAGTCGGTAAAGCAAAATATGACTAACATGATAAGTTTAGTTGGTAACTCAACCACATTGTTCCCTATTTTCATCTTGACCCTGATATTAAGTCGATAAAGCAAAATAATTAACATAATAAGTTTAGTTTGTAACTCAACCACATTGTTATTTTCAGTTAACATAACAAAAAAAGAAAAAACTAGGAAACACAATATGGCGGAAAGAAGAATTTTTTTTGGGCTTTAAATTGCTTACAAGGATTGTTGCTTAAGGAACCTTTATTATGTCTTTCAGAGGTTGAATGTGTTCAAGGTCTATACTTATGGCGCAATACTTCCACTGACGTGAACAATGAGCTATACAGGGGTTATTACAAAGGCAATTCAGAGGGAAAGACTAACGGGATTGTTGCAGGTTGGTCTCTTGATCTTATTTATCAATATGTTCATTAACTAGATGATGATTCTGGCTATTTGAATTTTTTTACAGCTTATGATTTCTTAAACTCAAATATATTTAATTTTAATTTGAGTATATGGTATAATTCAACCTCTACGAAGAAAGCAGTGAGAGAACATTCTGAATTGGTGCGAGTCCCCCGTTCTGTGAATTTGGTATGTATTCTGAATTTGGTTGAATATTCCTTGTTATTTCAGACCAACTGTTTTCCTGTTTGCATCATTAATGTGCTTTTTTTTTTCTCTTATATCTATCTGAATGCTGACCTTTTTTATTTTTATAATCATAGGCATCCAATGCGTACCTCCAGTTTTTGCAAGGGCCTGGAGCTAGAATACTGTTTGAGTTTGTCAAACAAATGCCCAAAGCAGAAACTAAACTCAGACTGGATATTGCATCCGTGATTGGTCCACTTTTCTATATATGGGTTATTCTACAGCTATTCCCTGTAAGTATAGCTGCTGGTTCTCATTTTCAATGTAACTCTTGATTTCATTTCCTTGTCAAGTTATTTATCATGAAAATGTTCTTAATCTTGACGTGTCATTCTCTCAATAGTCTCTTAAGTTTACAATTTTTCCTTGAGGAATTTCTTAAATGTATATCTACTTTTGTTCTACTCATCTGAACTATGAATACTCTGGTTGTGACCATGATGAATAATTAACAATAGCTCCTTTTTCCTCATATGATACATATACTTCCCTGAGTTGCTGAGATTGACTTCATCTTGGTGATTCTTATAGCTATCTTGTACAACCTATCATCCCATGGCTATTTGATGTAACCTTGTTGATTTATGTCCATGTTTCCTTAAATTTTGCTTTCTGATGTAGGTGATTTTGACATCCTTGCTATATGAGAAACAACAGAAACTGAGAATCATGATGAAAATGCATGGGCTGGGTGATGGTCCATATTGGATGATTACATACACCTATTTCCTTACTATATCTCTACTCTACATGCTATGTTTCGTGATATTTGGCATATCCATAGGTAATTAATGCAGGCCTTCGACATGTTTCAGTTCTTTTTTTAGTATAAGTTAACTGTAGCTGGTTTGCTTCCTGACAGGTTTGTACTTCTTCAGCCTCAATGACTATGGTATCCAATTCATGTTCTATTTTATCTACATAAACCTGCAAATTGCCCTGGCTTTTCTGGTTGCCTCAATGTTTTCAAATGTGAAGACTGCTACAGGTATGATTTTGTAACTTTATAGTAGTTAGTGAATAGAATGCTTGCTTCTTTCTTAATTGTAACTGACTTTTTCATGTGGTCAAATGTACATCATTGCAGTTGTGGCTTACATATTTGTTTTTGGAACTGGTCTTCTGGGTGTCTTCCTTTTCCAATCCTTTCTTGAAGATCCATTATTCCCGAGTAAGTTTGAGAAACTGCAGAAAAGAATTTACTTTCTGATTCACAAGGCCTAAGAATAAAATTTATTTGCTTGTTTCAACTGCACGGCCTAGCGAGCACTTGAAAGGGTTTGAAACTTCTTGTAGCAAGCTTCTGTCTTAGATCTCTTTTTTGGTAATATAGAATCCAAATTTTATTATCTATTAAAAAAGAAGATTTAGTAACTTTCAGAAATCTCTTGATTTTAGGTGCCATCTATGTTTGTCTTGGTGTCTCATAAAGTATTTTGAACATAAATCAACCGGATTTTAAGAAATTGGATGAGTATTAGATTGATTCATCTTCTTTCTGTTTTGTGTGGAAGAACCATTTTAACCATTGCATGCCTTGAACAAGTAGGATCCTTGTATCTGGAGGTTATCGCAAGAAACTTTTTGATAAAATTGAAAGTTTAAAAAATAGAAAAAAAGAAATTTTGGGGGGTTGTGGACCTCTTTCGAGATGAAGGTTCAATACATTTATTTATTTTGTTTTTGGTTACAATATTGAACGGTAGTCTATTGTATGCTCTGTGTTGCTGTTGCGTTCTGTAATTTATGTCCTGCAACTTTGCTAAAAAATGTGCAAGTATGGGCAGTAGCTCTTTTCATGGATACCATTATGTTGTTGGTTGTCTATCTTCTGTATTTCATTTGGATTTATTCTTCTTAAAACTCTTGAAATTGAGACAATTTTCTTTTGTTGTAGGGGGTTGGATTATTGGATTTGAGTTATATCCTGGCTTCTCTCTATTCCGTGGACTATATGAGTTTTCGCAATATGCCAGCAGGGGGTTCTCTAGTGGGACTTATGGGATGCAGTGGAGAGATCTTAGTGAAAGTGGGATGAAAGAAGTCCTAGTTATCATGATAGTTGAGTGGCTGGTGATTCTTATTTTTGCATATTATGTAGATAAAATTGCATCTTCAGGAAGTAGCAAAAGTCCTTTATTTTTCTTGCAAAAACTCCGGAAGAAACCTTCTTCCTCTTCTGAAAAGCCTACCCTTCAAAGGCAGGAGTCTAAAGTGTTAGTTCAGATGGAGAAACCAGATGTCAATCAGGAGGTAACTCTGTTTGTTTCTCTTTACTTTTTGCTTCTATTCAGGGTTAAGCTTTCCAAACATGTCAAAGACCACCTACTGGATTGCAAGAAAGCTGGTTTACTAAACAAAATTTGTCAATCTAGTAAAACTTAAATGTGCGGCACATGTTCTCATATTTTGTATGGGTATGCTTGAGTTTGCACGCCTATGAAATTCTTGATATGTATTTTTCTTTTCTCTTCTCTTCAAATTCTCTTGTTGAAGACGATCAATGCTTGCTTATTCTCTCCTCACTGTAGTAGTATAGCAGTCCAAGTTCTGTATCGTTTTGGGGTTACTTATTCCTATTCTATTATTAAATTGTTTTAGTTATATCCTGTTATCTGACAACTCATTTTTTATAATTTATTTTATTTCCAGAGAGAAAAGGTTGAACAGCTGCTAGTTGAATCAAGCACAAGCCATGCTATCATATGTGACAACCTCAAGAAAGTGTATCCAGGGAGGGATGGAAACCCTGCAAACTTTGCTGTAAAAGGTCTATCTCTTGCTTTGCTGCAAGGGGAATGCTTTGGTATGCTGGGTCCTAATGGCGCAGGCAAGACATCTTTTATTAGTATGGTAAGTGTAAATGCCGTTCAATATCTGTAATTAGTAAACCTAGATTTCTGTAAGCCACTTTTGTAGACTCCATGTTTCGCTGCCTTTTATGTGAGATAAAAGAAATGTCCATCGGGATCTTGAAAGAACTTTTCTGGGTATCTCATATCTAAGAAATAACTAAGAAGGGTGAGACAGAATTTCCTGGTAGGATGTTACTCACAGAATAGGCATATTGCTGGTGCCATCATGGGTGATGTTTATTGTTATTGTTTTCAAGTTTTCCTCTCCTTTGTTGTTTCTTATAGTTTTTCCTCCACATAACGTACTTCAAAGTTGCCTGAGAGTTTTTGCTTTACAGTGGTAAACTTTATTTGTCTTGCATATTCTCAGCAAATTTAGTCATTATGTCTCTGACAGATGATTGGACTCACAAAGCCAACATCTGGGACAGCAGTTGTTCAGGGCTTGGACATTCGAACAGATATGGATGGAATATATACCAGCATGGGTGTCTGCCCACAGCATGAGTATGCTATTAATCACTTTTGTGGCAAGAAAAGTGGGTCTTTTCTTTCATCCTATGCAAAATTGCAACAGTTCTCATCTTTTCTTCCCACTGATTGCTTACTTTCAGCCTTCTTTGGGAAACCCTGACGGGAAGGGAGCATTTACTATTTTATGGCAGACTTAAGAATCTCAAAGGTTCTGCATTGAAGCAAGTAAGCTCTCATTTTTTATGGCGGATTTAGAATCTCAAAAGTTCTGCATTTACTACAACGAATAACGGATCTGTTATGTAAATCAAGAATTGAATGCAAGCATTTTCATAGAAATAGAGAATGTGGTTTAAGATAAAAACTGAAGAATACAATTAAAAGTTTAATTGGTACTTTTTATTATAAAATACGTAGAAGGTGGTCTCTGTTTCCTTTCTATTGCCAATACCTGTACCTCTGATTTCAGGCAGTGGAAGACTCTCTCCAGAGTGTCAATCTGCATCATGGAGGCGTTGCTGACAAACAAGCTGGGAAATATAGTGGAGGTATGAAGAGGAGGCTTAGTGTGGCCATTTCTCTGATTGGGAATCCTAGAGTATGTCCTCATCTATCTTCAACTAAATTTTCTGATTCATACCTTTATGGTAGTTTTCTCTCATTAATGCTGTTATGGTATAATACTCTTGAAATTGTCAAGGTTGTTTATATGGATGAACCCAGTACTGGACTGGATCCAGCCTCTCGGAATAAATTATGGGACGTTGTTAAGCGTGCAAAGCAAGACCGTGCAATTATTCTGACTAGTAATCTCCCTTTCTAATTTTTTCTCTTTCCATAAGTTCTGAATTTACATAATTTGCTCTTCATCCTCCTCCTCTTAGAGCTTTCAAAAGAAATAAGGAAGTAGCCCTTCATATACCTGTTTCATAGGCTTATATGATATTCACCAAACTGTGTTTGTTAAGCCAACAAACATATCTCATTATGACAGGATATGTTCACCTATTGTTTTGCTGAGAAAGGTTGTTTTAAATGTTTCTCAGCTCATTCCATGGAAGAGGCAGAGGTCCTGTGTGATCGATTAGGAATTTTTGTTGATGGAAGCTTGCAGTGCATAGGAAATGCAAAAGAGGTAACTCTAATATGGTAATCTGAATAGGATAAATGTAAATCAGACGTAGCTATGTGCCTTCTTTCCTCCTCCTTTCATTTATGTTCTCAAAACTAAAGTCTCAATTTGGTACCTCAAAGCACATTAGTTTTCGTTTCTCAAATATTATGTTTATGCGTGTTTTAATCTATATGACAATATGTATATGGTGTGTTTTTTAGTCCAATACATAAAAATTATTTTGTGAAGAATAATTTCTAAACTCAAATCACTTTTACTATATATCTTTCTTTTAAATTATGAAATTAACTTATTTATGTACAAACTATATATAATTTAGAAAACGAAAATTAGAAAATATTTTCATGTAGTAAACTCAGCTTTAAATATTACATAGATGACTGTTGAATGATGTTTACCATCTGTTTATGATAGTTGAAGGCTAGATATGGAGGAACTTACGTGCTTACGATGACAACTTCTGAGAATCACGATGAAGAAGTGGAGCAATTGGTGCAGCACCTTTCTCCGAATGCTAAAAAGATATACCATATATCGGGAACCCAGAAGTTCGAGCTGCCAAAACACGAGGTCCAAATCGCGGATGTATTCCAAGCTGTTGAGAATGCAAAGGGCAGGTTCACAGTTTTTGCTTGGGGTTTGGCTGACACCACTCTTGAGGATGTCTTCATCAAGGTTGCTGGTGAAGCTCAGGCCTCCAAGGACTTATAATGACACCATAGTTTGTAAGATCCAATCTATTCAATATTTAAGGAGTCTGTTTGGTTGAAATTTGTTATTATCACTATTTCTATATCGTAACGTAGTTATAATTTTTATAATTATTGTTGGATCGAACCAATTTAACTCCTATATAATATATTATTAGATGACAGATTTTTATTCCCACGTACTAAAGGATCGTAACAAGATCTATAATTCCTTATCATCCGATTTTCAAAAAGCATAACAAGAGAACTAAATCCGAAAACTCATTTCGTTTATTTCTTCTGAGATATTACAAAAGTTTTCTTGATGATCATCTTTTGGCATGCACTATATTGTACATTTTTGCAGCGGAATATCCTCAATTGGTAGTTTATCATCTGGGAAAGGACAATCCATAGGTTGTTCCTTTTCTGGCAGCAAAGTGCAAGCTTTGGGCGTAACCCGGCTCGTAACTCCAGCCACATCACTGCAATCCCATTGCAACTTCTTTGCTTTTTCGCTCAAGCCAATCTCCGCATTAGAAATACATATTCCAGCAAAAGGATCTTGTTGAATTCCCTCGAGGCTAGCCGAAAGTGTGACATTTTCGGCCGTTATATCGTTGTAGTTTATGTTTTCGATTTTAGGAAGAGCATGCGGATCAAAACCAGGACTCGGGTGTGACTTATAGTCGCCTGCCATCCAAAACACATACTTCATGGTCTTCAATGTCATTCTCCTTACAAATATGTCCTTAACGTAGCCTCCTCTTCCAATGGCTGTCTTAATTCTAACACCAGATTCTGTGTTGATTGCTACGATGTCTTCAGCTCTGACATCTTTGACTCCTCCAGACATCTCGCTGCCAAGAGCGATTGCAGCACTGCGTGGCGAAATGCATGCGAGCCTTCTGATGATCAGTTGTTGGGTTGGCATTCCAAATTTTATTCCAAACTGATCAATACCACTCTTAACGGCAACGCAATCATCTGCTGAGACTACGAAGCAATCTTCAATTCTAGTGTTTGTGCAAGAATCTGGTGATAAACCAAGAAATTTGTATTGATTAGTAAGTAATTAAGAGTTTAAATAAAAACCAGAACTAATTGGTTCAAGAATTTAAATAAAGCTACGGTCGAAATATATATATATATATATGTATATGTAAACCTGGATTAATCCCATCTGTATTTTCAGAATCAATTGGTGCAAGAATTGTGACTCCTTGGATTAGGATATTGCTGCAATTTCAACACTAGATCAAACCCAACTTTTATAAATCTCTCTCTCTCTCTCTCTCTCTCTCTATATATATATATATATATATATATATATATACACACACACACACACACGCATGTATATATAATACCATTGTTATAAACGTACCTGCTGTAAACCGGATGCACATTCCATGCAGGTGAATCTATCAGAGTTACATTAGAAATCTGGACATGATCAGAGTACACGATCTCAATCAGACATGGACGGGTGTTTTTAAATTCACCCTTTTTATACTTTTCCCACCAAGGTTTGCCTTGCCCATCAATGGTCCCATTGTTACCTGAGGATAATTGGGTATAAAAATAAATCCAAGTTAATTATTATAACTGATGTTATGCTGTATAACAAGTAAGAAAATCATAAGAACATAATTTGAAAATCATAATCACCTGTAATTATCACGTCTGTAAGATTTGTTCCATAAATGAGACTACTGTATCTTCCTGGAGAACTTTTGTCACCGTAAGAGGGCAACGCAGGAAGAAGAGGCCATCCTGATTCATCCTGTAATACATATATAAATATAATTAAATAAAAAAAAGGATGAGTCCGAATTTTTTGACCGAGAGTTAACTTTTCGATTCTATTAGATCAAATATTATAAACTGATCGCTGATAATTTATAATACACTCGTAAAGCGACGAGTTATACGTTATTAGGGTTTTTTTTCGTTCACCTGAGATGCGAGAAGGGTGGCACCTTGTTGGATGAAAAGTGTAAAGTGACTAGTAAGATTAAAACTACCAGTCAACCACTTTCCAGGAGGAACAACGAGCTGAGCTCCACCATCTCCGGCCAAAGTACTGAGTTTGTCGATAGCAGCTTTAAACGCTTTTGTATTAGAGGTTTTTCCATCAGGAACACCGCCGAAATCCACCAAAGAAGCAGTATGTTTACGGCAACTCAAAGCCGAATATTCAATGCCCTGCAAATTTTTATCTGATCCACATTGCACCGTTCGTAAATTCAAGAATCCCAGCACCAATACGCCAAACAGTATTTCAGTGATCTGCAAAAAATATTTATACAAACTGAAAAATATAAAAGAATAATGTTTTCTAGCAAAACTTGAGGGGCGAAGAGAAGAGTATACTTACATGGAAGTTTTGATGCTTGATACCCACTAACTCCATTGATGGGGGGCTCCGAAGAACACTGAGTTTTATCTTGCATTGTGTGTGTGTGTGTGTGTGTGTGTATATATATAATGAGAAGTTAAAAATATATACGAGGATGTTAATTAAATGAATATCTATACTTGGAATAAAACAAAATCATTACCCACTTCATGTATATGTACATATATCCTACATAATTAATGTAACTGATAGCTTAAACAATAATAAATACACAATCAATGATATTTAATATTTTAACATGAAGTCAAAAACATGAATCGTGCATAAATCTATACCACATTATCTGAAATTAACTTTTAGTAAAAATAGAGATGCTGATATTTAAATATTACATCTTTTACTTGATACTATTTTTAAATAATTATTAATTCATAAATAAGTAACGTATAATTTTTATTTTTAAGAGAAATTTAAGGTTTAAAATACAATAGCATTACCTCTTTTTCTATTTTCTAAAATAAGTTTAACGAAAATTATTTCGTAACGATGCTATATTTGTTTACTATATTTTACATTTTTGTATCGAGATATCCTCGATCGGTAACCTATCATTCGGAAAAGGACAATTAATAGGTTCTTCTTTCTCCGGCAACAGATTACAAGCCTTAGGATTCACATGGCTTGTAACTCCGGCGATGTTGGTGCAATTCCACTGCAACTCCTTTGGTTTTTCAGTCAAATTGATACTGACATTAGAAATGCATACTCCGGTAAAGGGGTCTTGTGGAATCCCCTCAAGTCTCGCTGAGTATGTTACGTTTTCAGCCCTTACGTCTTTGTAGTTTATGTTTTCGATCTTGGGAAATGCTTTCGGATCAAAGCCGGGATCAGGGTGTTGATTATAAGACCCTGACATCCAAAACACATACTTCATGGTCTTCATGTTCATTCTTCTTACAAAGATGTCTCGAACATAAGCTCCTCTTCCAATGGCGGTTTTGATTCTAATACCAGATTGTGTGTTGATTGCTATGATATCTTCGGCTCTAACATCCTTAATTCCTCCGGACATCTCACTACCTAGAGCGATTGTGGCACTATCGGGGGAAATGCAAGTAAGTCTTCGAATGATCAGCTTCTCGGTTGGCATTCCGAATTTTATCCCGTATTGATCCCAACCACTTTTTACCGCGATGCAATCATCTCCCGATACTATGTAACAATCCTCAATTCTAGTGTTTGTGCAAGAATCTAATCACAAATCAAAAATTAATATTAGATTAGTAGGCAATTAAGAATAAAAATCGATGCATACAATTATCAATTACGTAACGTAAAAATACTAATCACAAAACTACATAAATAACGTTTAACTAGAGACGAATACAGAAGTATAGTTCGATTCAAATCCACGATTTACAAGAGAATGTATTATTATACTACCTGGATCAATCCCATCTGTATTAGGAGAATCGATTGGTGCAAGAATTGTGAGTCTCTGGACAAGAACATTGCTGGCAATCATTCAAAAATTTACTTCAAATTGTTATGGTTATATCAAAACTATAAGAATTAATTCTGTAGTTTATTACAATTTACCTGCTATAAACAGGATGAACATTCCATGAAGGTGAATTGATCAAAGTAATGTCTGAAATTTGAACACGGTCTGAATGCATAATCTCAATCAGATAAGGTCTGGTATTATGTAATTCGCCATTACGGAATTTTTTCCACCACGATTCACCTTGTCCGTCAATTGTTCCATTATTTCCTAAAACCAACAATAAACAAAGTCATGAATACTATATATATATATATATATGTAGATATATAGAAACTACATTACCAGTAATTATCACGTCGGTAAGATTTGTGCCAAAAATGAGACTACTAAACCTGTCTCCGGGAGCATCTCTTCCTCTTCCGTAAGAAGGCAATGGAGGAAGAAGAGGCCATTCTGATTCATCCTATTAAAATTACCCAACTGGTTAATAACTTCATTTAGAAAGAGTTGATTACCATCTTGATTTTCATATTAAATATATATATATATATATATATATATATACACACACACACATATATCACTCCATTATAATCTTTTTCTTGTATTTGTATTTACCTGAGATGCAAGAATAACAGCTCCTTGTTGGATAAAAAGAGTAAAATGACTAGTGAGATTAAAACTACCAGTGAGCCATTTCCCAGGAGGAACAATGAGCTGAGCTCCACCATCTCCAGCCAAACTACTTAGTTTATCAATGGCAACTTTAAATGCTTTCGTATTAGAGGTTTTTCCATCAGGAACACCGCCGAAATCCGTCAACGAGGCTGTGTGTTTCCGGCAACTCAAAGCCGAGTATTCGATGCTCTCCAAAACCCTACTTGGCCGACACTGTGCTGTTCTCGAATCAAACAATCCCAACACCAATACGCCAACTACTATCTGAACGATCTGTCATAATTTACGAAAAGAAAATTTTTAGAAAACACACGAACAGAGAAGAAAATTCACTAAGAAAGTTGAAGGAATGGAGAGGATAGATATATATATATATATATACACATATAATTACATGTGATTTTCTTTGTTTCATATACAACTCCATTGTTGTGAAATTTTCATGAGAAAATTTGTGTCTTCTGTGTTTTTCATCTCTTGTATCGAACTATAAATAAAGAAAACATGAATTAAATGTATACATTTAGAATAATATCATTATAAAATCAAAAAATTATAATACAAAACCACATTTTAACTATTATTTTCTTTTTTAAGATAGATAATACACCTATATTTGATATTAAATTTATAACAATAGATATACGCAGAAAATATATGAATAGATTATTAAAAATAGAATAAAAACATCTATAATATAACAAGTATATCTAATATTTAATATTAGAAGTGTATCTAATATCTAACAATTATATAACTTTTTTAGTATAATATAACGTATGATGATTTTGTTTTAGATAAAAATTAAAATTTATATTTCTATATTTAAGAATTTGGTTAATTATATGAATAAAATCTGTCAGTTTAATCATTATATAACTCAGATATGATAATTATATTATATGATTTTTATGATCAACTCTTTCTAAATTGATATTATAATTCACTATCAATTTCGTAATTTATACAAATTAATTTAAATAATAAAGTATTAACTTAATTTTGGTACTACAATATTACAAATTAGAAACATTTATAGATGACATAATATATATTTTTATATGTTATCAATTCTTTTATATATACTAAATCTTGATTAGCTAATTAATTGACTAATTATCTTGATTAACTATATTATTAAATCTTAATCATGTTTTTAAAAAGCTAATCTTCTCTATATATACAAAAATAAATTTGACACATTACTTTGATTTGCCTTACCCAACTTACTTGATTTACCAAATTCTTTAAACCTCATAATTGCATGCCATGTATATCCACCTATATTATATCTATACATATATATATATATATATATATATATATATGAACTTATCTCGACGGGTCAATGAGCCATCAAAAAAGTTCATACTATAAAAGGACACGTAATCTAAGATCTCTCCCAAGAAAAAGAGCCTAAGTTCTATACATATATATATGACGTGAAGCCGTGGAATTTGTTAGAGGATAGGTTAAATACGTGTGTATATATATATATATATATATGCATATGTAAGTAAATATTTTTAAATAAATACTACCCATATTTGGATTTATTTCCTACATAGCTTTAGCCTTTATTTTTATGTATAGTAAATTGAGAGACCATTATCTTTACTTCATAAGATAAAAGGTTGTTGATAAAGTATGTGGGTATATATATATATATATATATATATATATATATATAGATAGATATATATTACATGGGTACATACATATATATATATGTACACGTGGGTATATGTGTGTGTTGGAGAACATAATCAGAAGAACCTAATTATTTGATTTTCTAAGTCGTGGCACGATCATCTTTTTTTTTCTTTTTCTTCTTTTTTAAATCATAAGTTCATATTTAGGATAATTACAAGGGAACAAACACTCTTTATCCTCCATCATATCTATTTAGTTAATTATTACAATAAAGAACAAATAATTAGGATCCTATTAGTTAATTATTAGGTTTTAATCTCCAAAATTCGCCTAATTAAAATATATGTAACACAATAATTAACGTTCATGCATTAGTTTAATTTTTTCATTTAAAAAATAAAATTCTCATTTTATTAAATAATAAATAAAAGGGTAAATTTTTATTTTATTCTTTGATTTATTAATTATGATATAATTAAAAAAAAAATTCGCTATGATTTTAGTTATTAAAATTTAATAGTTTAAGATAATTAGAGTAATTAAATATAATTAATTTAACTTGGTTCGTTATTAGTTAATCTTTAATCGCGATCCAATCAGGGAAGGGATCCGACCCGAAAAGTTGAACCCACCGTAATCCGCTGACGCAAAAGGCTTGCCAGATGTCACGGCATATGGCGTTCGACTAGACACGCACATAAAACATGTGCCAATAGCACGATGCCACGTGGCTCCGCGGCAATAGCCCCGCAAAGGCTCGTGGGGGGGATAACGTGGCGGAATAACCGGGCGAGTACGGTAACATAAAAAAAAAAATCGTATTGACGTTTTAAAAAATTAGAAAATTCGAAGGCTATTCGCTGGCCAGCGCCTGGGCAATCCTACGGCGGGCCAGCAGCCTCACATTTCCTCTCGCACCTGACGTTTGCCTTTCTCACTTGTTGTCCACACATCGTCTTCCCACTTTCCCAACTTTTGCCCCTACTCATCCAAATATTTACCAATTTACCCATGCTCTTGTTCTAGCCCAAGATTGTTAATTATTTTGCTAAAAGTTTTTGAAATTATTAAATTTTAATTTAAAATTATATAATATTTGAGAATCTTTATTTATATTATTTCATATTCTAAATGGAAAAATATACCCAAAAGGCTAAAAAAAAATTACTTCAGCTATTAAAACAGTTTTATTTTTATAAATTAGTTTAATTTTTTGATTAATTTCTATATTTTTTTAATAATTTAAATTTTTTTATTGTTATATCTAAAATAATTAATCACGAATTATTATCTTATAAATTTTAATTAATTAGTTAATTTTATAATTATTGTTTTAGTTTGGTAGAAGTTTATAAAGATTAATAACGAGTATTGATTGGAGAAGTATTCCGAGAGTTTGAAAACGAAAGGGTAGGCGGATAGGAGTTGAAATCGGTCATACCATTTTAATAATTCACATTTCTATTTTCTCGTTATAAAAAAATTATAATTAATTTAATGTGTGTGTATTATCCATTTAATTGTATGGTAATATTATGTAATTTTTTAATTAAATTTTTTTTCATTTATCATTTTAGAATTATTTAAATTATTATCCACTTTATTAGTAGTTTTAATTACAAATTATAGTAATACGGGGGGTGGCGCCAATAATTTCAGTGGCATCAACTGTAATTTAAGGCAATATCGATGTCAAATTTTTAAGACCATGCCTAAGTCTATTTCTGAGAGACGGTTAGTTTTCATCTTAAAAAGGAGTCAAGACTGATCGAGAACGAAGATGTGGTCTCTGTGCATTTAACTCTCCACTCCTCCAAAAACAAAAAAAAACTCTCTCCTTCAGTAGGCTCCAAACCTAGGTTAGAGACCATACCCGGCCCCCACCGTCCATCTCTATCTCTCTGCCTGTCGATAATTCTTGCGTTTGTTTTGTGTGTTTTCTGTGTGGGTTTTTGTTGGGTAGAAACCTTTCGTCACAGTTCTCCTTCAAGCTCCTTCTATGGCGGCCGGACTCTCCGCCGCCATTACCCTTAAATCCTTGGGTTCATTCCACTCCGCACAACCCTATCCTCCTCCGAAACCAACTCTTATCTCCCCTCTCTCGCGAGGTTTAAACAGGGGAATCTTTAGACCCCATAAGAGGACGACCTTCGCCGTCTGCTTCGTGTTGGAGGAACAGAAGCAGATTGCCCAGATCGAGAATCAAGCCGAAGAGCTGTCGAGCAAAGATGTAGAGTTGGAGCAGATCTTAGCGTCGAAGATGGCGGAGAAACTCGCCAGGAAGAGATCCGAGAGGTTTACTTACTTGGTCGCCGCTGTGATGTCGAGCTTCGGGATTACTTCCATGGCTGTTATGGCAGTTTATTACAGATTCGCTTGGCAAATGGAGGTATAATTTTTTCTTTATCGCCAATTTATCTCAGTTTTCTCACAGTGTGAAATTTACTACATGTTCAATTCTCTGGGTGTGCAGGGTGGAGAGGTGCCTTTCTCTGAAATGTTCGGTACATTTGCTCTCTCCGTTGGTGCCGCTGTAAGTTCAATATTCCTCCATTGATTTTTTTCTTAATTATGCTGGAAACGTCGTTGTTTTCGTCGATTAGACTGCTGAATTTTAATTGGGTGGCTTTCATTTCCAGGTGGGTATGGAGTTTTGGGCGAGGTGGGCGCACAGAGCTCTCTGGCACGCTTCTTTGTGGCATATGCACGAGGTACCCACGAGTTTACCCAATTAACTTTTTCTTTCTTCTTCTCTAAATTCTATCCGTTTTTTAGACTGTGAAAAGTGCCTGTATCAGTTGAAAATATTCTAGTGCCGTTTTTATTTATTCAGAGCTTTTCACTTCCCAGTCGGAGCAGTAAGTCAACTCCGTCACATGAGTTGTTTTCTAAACCAGTCACCCAATTGCTTTCGTCTTCTTCTCTTTCACCAAATGCAGTTCTACCTAATTTATTTTCTTCTCAAAAGGAGCCTGTAGTTGTTGGAAGATATTTCAGACTTTCCGTCGCCATTTTTTTTTTTTGTTTCTTAAGACCTCTTCCCTTCTTCTTCTTCTTCTTCACGAACTCACTGGTTTCTATTTTTCTAAAACAAAAAATACAGTCTCACCATAGACCAAGAGAAGGTCCATTCGAGTTAAACGATGTTTTCGCCATAACCAACGCAGTTCCTGCTATCGCTCTTCTCTCCTACGGCTTCTTCAACAAAGGCCTCGTTCCCGGCCTCTGTTTCGGCGCTGTAAGTCTCTTATTCTCCTTTTTTTATGAATTTTATATTAACCGCTTAATTAACGGTTAATGATTTAATCATTCTTTATTATCCTTTTCTAAATTAATAATTAAACTTAATCTTTCTTTATTATGCGAAGTGACTAAATTACCCCCACGATCATCTCGTAATTGCAACAGGGCCTCGGCATTACTGTGTTTGGAATGGCCTACATGTTTGTCCACGATGGACTGGTTCACAAGAGATTCCCGGTGGGACCCATCGCCAACGTGCCTTATTTCAGGCGAGTCGCTGCAGCTCACCAGGTACGCGATAAATGGTGTGGTAGATTAGTTACAGTAAGGTAGATTAATTAAATTAAAATTGTAGTTGATTAAATTAATTATTTTTTACGAGCGCTTAAATAAATTTGAGTAAATAATATATTTTATTTTTTAAAAAAATAATTAATATTATTTAGCGAACTTTAAGGATTTTTTAATTATTTATCTTCCGACAAAGGCCTGACGGCCGTGATCTTCTCTGATTCTGCTGTTTGGTTTCAGCTTCATCACTCTGATAAATTCAACGGCGTCCCGTATGGGCTGTTTCTTGGACCCAAGGCAAGTTATTTCTAAATATTTGATTAAATATAATTAAATATAATTAAAGTAAATAATTTTTATTTAATTAAAATAAATAATATATATATATTTTTTGGGTGGGGAACAGGAAGTTGAAGATGTGGGAGGAAAAGAAGAGCTGGAGAAGGAGATAAACAGGAGGAGGAAGTCATATAAGGGTTCATGAGAATCAATAATATGCACTGTAGAAGAAGAAAAAAAAAATAGTGTCAATTAAAATTTAATAAGAAATTCTGATAATTATTTTTTAATTTTATTTTACTCTTTTTCTCATGGGTAAAAATTATAAAGGAAAAAATATTAATATAATATATATATATATATATGTGGAAAGCTTTACAGCACATGCCTGTGGGGATTTTTTGTATTATCCCATTTAAAAACAAAACTTTGAAATAAAATTTTTGAGCGTATTAAATTTGGCTCTTTTCTAATTTCTCTACTTTGATAAAACAATCATACTAATTCGTGTTTATTATGTGTTGTCAATGTCGGTAGTAAATTTATTACGTGACAACATACTAAACGTATTTTTTGTTAGATAAATTTTCGTGTTTGAAAATAAAGTAACTAAAAAGTTAAATTACTAGTTAGTTTTGGGATCTGGGCTCGCTCCAAGTTATTTTTTAGACGGATAGTACTCTCGTCGACCGAGTCCTTAATAATGAAGTGATCTCGGTCAATGCAAACTTCAATTTTATCATAACTATAAAAATTTAATTCATTAAATACTGAACTATCAGTATACAATATATCTATCGTTAAAGTAATAGGCGTACGAAATACTTAACAAATCAAACTTTTGACTGGCCCATTGACTTACATCACGTATAATACCTTCAACTTAACAAATTTCATTAAAGAATATCTCATCGGAGTCTCCTAACCTAAGATGCGTAGTACCTAAACGTTTTTTCTTTTCGATTTTATTGTACTTTTTCTCCCTTTGTACCAAAGAAAAAAGTTAAATTATTTTTATACGTCACGATTTAATGAAAAGATTTAACTACTTAGAATTATAATAAATTTACTATATTTAACGAACAGTCGTTAATACAAAAATTTTTTAAAAAATTTAAAAAATAAAATAATAATATAAAAATTAATTTAAATATTTTAAAAATTAATTTAAATAATAATATAAAGATTTAACTCATTAAATACTAAACTGTTAGTATACAACATGTCTATCGTGAAGGTAATAGGCGTACGAAATACTTAACAAATCAAACTTTTGACCGCCCCATTGACCTACATCACGTATAACACTTTCCTATAAACTTAATGAATATCATTAGAGAGAATCTCATCGGAGTCTTCTAACCTAAGATACGTAATACCTAAACATATTTTCTTTTCTATTTTTTTGTATTTTTTCTCCATTTGTACCAAAGAAAAAAGTTAAATTATTTTTATACGTCACGATTTGATGAAAAGATTTAAGTAGTTAGAATTATGATAAATTTACTATATTTAACGAACAGTCGTTAATACAAAAATTTTTTAAAAAATTTAAAAAATAAAATAATAATATAAAAATTAATTTAAATATTTTAAAAATAATACGAAAATCAGTTATATATTTAAGCACGTAAAACATAATTAGTGCGTACATCAAAAGATACAAACAAAAAACATAAACGAATTAAATGTGACTAATGATTTTGACGGCAATGTAATAATGCAATTTCATTTGAACGCGTAAGATCATATTATATCAAAACAATATATATTTGACCGAATTAAATAAAGTCAACATTTTGTCCCACGAAAATATCAAGAAAAGTATGGTGGGTATGTTTAATTACACATTATATATAATTTACATACATTTATTATAATATAATTAGGTAGCCCACATGATTAATTTTTTAATTAATACCAATTATTAAAATTTATTTATTTAATAAATTTATACTCATTTATTAAATAATATATATATTATAATACAATTCAATTTAAATTTATCACATTCTATATATATATATATATAAAGAGGTATAAATAAAGTTCCAAAATTCATTGAGTGGTTCGTGCACTTACTTTTTTAATCCAAAAGACTAATAGGGTCCGCTTAGGTAATATTGCTTTTAGTGGGAATTCGAAGATTTTGAACAACCACGTAGCATGTTACTGTTGTCTCTATATCTATATATATATCTATATATATATAAATATATAAATAGCTATATAACTAACTTCCACGAGCTTATATTATATACACTTTCTAATGCTTTAGAATCAAAGTCAAAATGAATTTGTATTCTTAACTAATTGTGCAATATTATTTGATGTTGACGTTAACCTAAAAAAAGTGCTTTTATGCATCTACACACACACACAATATATATATATATATATTCATAGGGTATGCACTCTTTCTACGTAATAAATACATATATATATAATATTATATACATAATGGTAATTAATGTACATGACTATTTTATATATATATATATATCTATCTAATATATAACAAATAGATTTTAGTCCAAGGGTTTTTCAAAAATTTTAACATTAAATAATTATTTTATTAAAAAATTATAAAATTAGTATATAACTAATTTTTCAAAATCAATATATATTTTTTGTAAAAATTTAAATTTTACAACTTTTTGAGAGAGTTTATTTTTTTTTCTTTTGTATAACTTCTCTTAAATGTAATAATTAATTGTAATTTTGATTTTAAATTTTAATTAAGAGGGTAATGCTAATTGGGTTAAGTTAACCCACATGATTAAATTCAACATATTTAATATAAAATTAAACTAAAAAAATTAATATATATATATATATTATAATTGCTTGGAGGACTCTCCCAAGTCGATGTCACGTGCGTATGTATGTATTGAGTATAATAGTCATAGAGTAGTCATACACGCACACAAGGAAACAATGACGTGGGAGAGCCATTCAAGCAATTACAATATATATATATATATAAGCAGTGAAATTTGCTAATGATAAATTATATACGTACACAATATATAATGTGAATACAATTCTTTCTTTCTTAATTTAATAATATAATATAATATAATATAAAAAAACAATAATCTTTTTAATGGTCTCACTGTTTGGCGTTGAACAATGAACACGAATGTGTGACAAATGTTGGCAGCAGATTTATTTGCACCGTCCAATAGATTAGTAGTGGAAAGACATATCTCAAATGCAGTTAATATTTTATAATAAGATTTTAAAAAAAAGTACATCACTCCAGTCATTAATTTTTTTTTAATATATATATATATATATATATATATATAAAAGAATCGAAAAATATAACAAAAACATCTAATTATTAGGTATCGTAAGACTGACTCACTCGCGTGAGATTCTCTTTAATGATGTTCAGGATATTTGTAAGATGATACTGTAGATAATATAGGTCAGGGAGTCGGCTAAATGCTTGATTTGTCAGAAAGTTCGTACATCAATTTCTTTTTTTTTTCAATAAATATGTTGTATTTTAATATTTTGATATTTTATAAGTTAAATTTTGATGGTCTGACCCGATCAATTCGATCAAACACTCGCCATCTATTTTCATTGTTCAATTCTTTGACAACATGAAAAAACCAAAAGCTCTGCCCTCCATCTCTATTTATCCAAGAGATGGAAGGGCGGAGGCCTTTGGTGTCCCCTCTAGTCAAGAATTGGAGCCTCACAATCACTAGCCAATATGCTTTTCTCGCATGCCTTTCTTCGTTCATGGTTCGATATTTTGGTGTCCTAGGCGTAGAGGAAAAACACTAATCTATCCCGAACTTGGTGGTTAAACTTTGCTGGTCTTATAACTTGTCTCCCACTATTTCGTCCTTCGGTGTGTTAAAATATTTGGTCCTACAATTGATGAACTCGCAAGCGTGGATTTCATAATTGAATATTTTCTAATTATTTACACTAATTTAATTTAACCTTTTAAAAAGAGATCATGTTATACGTTAAGTGTGTTATTTTCGAAGATGTCTTTTTTTCTCGAAATATCTACGAGTAAAGAAGCAGTAGAATTAGGTAATGAGATTTTTTTAGTATTGTAACTTTGATACTAAAGTCAATAGAAAATGAGTAGTAGAATTTACGGATGTCTTGATTCGGTCGAAAATATAATTTAATAAAAAAAATTATATTATATTAAATTAAATTCGAACTAATTGAAGGGAAGTGACTTAAATCTCATATACTCAAAGTGTTCTATACATTCAATTATAAAAAGTTTAATTTATACACTCACACACATATATATATATATACACATCTAATTTTGTTAACTTTTGTAAGTATATGAAATTATATGATAAATTATAACTTGAAATTAAAATATATAATCATTGAGAACATAATTTTATTTTTGCTTAATTTAAAGAGGTTTAGTCAGGAGTTTGACAGTGTAAAACCAAATTGTGATGCCTATATTATAAATATATATATATATATATAAAAGCTCAATTATTATTTTAATGGGCCAAAACAAAAAGCCCAACAGGCTTAAGTGTATAAAAAGCCCATATATAAGCCCAAGGTATAAATTTTTCTAACCTCAGTTTGAGACCAACTTAGAGGCCCTCTTCCCGGGAAAATCAGACATGAAACATGGACTTCATGCTCCTATCTCCGGCCAAATTGCATCACTTTCCGGCTAACTTCCTCGAGACAAACCGGAAACTGAAAGCCAACTTCCGATTCTTCAGAGTGAGATTATTAGCATCCGAATAGATAACTCCATTTCAACATTTGGAGAATGACTATTATTTTCGAAAACATTTGCAGACGGTAGAGATCAGCAAGATTGCTTCGTGGTTTTTAGGAATCACGACGACAGATTCACTTGTTGGTATCGGAGGCTGTCAGCTTGTCTGCTCTTGCCCTTAAACAGGCGAGCTTTTGTTTGTAATTCTGAAATTACTTCTTGTTCTTTGTGTTTCTGTTTCCTCAAAATCGTTAAATTTTCAGGTTGAGTAGTTTCTCTCCTCGATGTTCTGATGAGAAATCGAAGTATATTCCCCTTAAAAATCCCAATAAAATACTGGTAGCACTGATTAAATCCATTCTTGCCATTCAATCTCATCTTAATGCATTCAATGAAGAAACTACAAAGAATGTTTTCCCCGACTTGGTTAGAACATTCGAAAACATGATATTTCGGAAAGAAATGTGGTTATACGATCTATTCAACCCAAATTTTTCTGCTAATAATCATAAGAATAAACTATTGATCAGACTGATTGTAATCATTCTACTCCCACCGCGGGATAAATGCAATCTCATCTCAACATATTTCAATGAATGAACTGCCAATAATCTTACTCCTTAATGAAAAAAGACATCAAATTCTTGGCGGACATCCTAAAAAACAAGATAATAGAAGCCAAATAGGAAAGGAGAAAAACAATTTCCAACATTTCCTAAAGCGATTCTAACAAGAACAATCTAAACAAACTCATAAGACACGAGAAGCTCTGTGCTTCGCTCTAACCAGATGTAAAAATTGAATCTTGATGCATCAACTATAACCATCCAAAAGCTTGACCTTCATTAGCCAAGATACAGCTAACACAGCACACCAACTAAAAATGGCACTAAATTCTACTTGCCTAACTCAAAAAGGAAAGTAGTGGAATCAATCATCATCTCCATTGAAAAGAAAAAACCAAACTTTACCAATCACTGTACACAGCTCCTTCTCAAAGACGCATGATATCGTCTTCAACATCTAGCCGCCGAAAAAGGAGAAGAATCCTCGCTTTTTAGGCTCCTCCTCCATCATTACAGCCTTCATACTATCCTGCTCGACGAGCCTCCACGCCGCCTGCTCGAAAGCCAACCCGGCAAGCGTCGGCGGCTTGTTTAACACAAGTGGGTAGCCTCTGTTCGTGCTCCTGATCACCTCTGAGTCCTCTGGGATCACTCCTAACAAAGCCAAACCCAGCATTTCTTGAACATCGAGCACTGACATCATATCCTCCCCCTTTATCATATCAGTCCTTACTCTGTTCACAATCATCTTTATATCCCTAATACCATCGCATTCCAACAAGCCTGTCACCCTATCAGCATCTCGCAAGCTGGTGATGTCCGGCGTGGTCACGAGAACCGCCTCGTTGGCGGGGGTGATAGCGGTGATGAACCCAGCGTCGATCCCGGCTGGGCAATCAATGATAATGAAGTCAGGTGAGCCCTCTTGCCTAGCTTTCAAAGCATCCACCAACCAGACCAGCGCCTTCCCGCCGAACCCAATGGGAAGCTTCGATCTGGGTTTGGAGATACAAAGCAGCTCGAAATTGGACCACCGCTTATCCCGTACGAGGGCCTGATCAAGCCGGCAGTCGCCATTTAGAACCTCGACCACTGTATAGTTAACGCGGTTTTCGAGGCCGAGAAGTAGGTCTAGGTTGCGGAGCCCGACGTCGGCGTCAATGGCTACTACAGAGAAACCAAGCCGAGCTAAAGAGAGCCCGACGTTCGCGGTGGTTGTGGTCTTACCCACCCCACCTTTCCCGGAGGTGATCACGACTACACGCGGGGTCTCTCCGGCGAGCTCCGGCTTCCTGTTCCACTGTAAGACTGACCGTACGACGCCGGATTTGCGGGGTTTGGATTTGAATCTTAGATGGGGTTTTAGGGGTTTATGGTAAAAGGTTTTAGATGGGGTTGAAACTTGAATAAATGAGGGTTTAGGGTTTGCAGATAGCAGTTGTAAGGATAACATTGCTGCACATAGGGAGAAAAGAGAGGGTTTTAGGGGTAGAGGAAGACGAAGACAATTTCACGGGAGCAGGGATTCGGAGCAGAAGAAGACTGCATTCGGGTCTTGGGTTTTAATTCGGGTTCAAACCCAAATTTATCGTCGGGTACAGAAATGGGCTTTCGGGTAGTCCAACCCAAGTTTGGTTGCGCAAGGACCCGGGACCCGGGACCCGGCTGAATGATTTTACAATTTTAGCCTCGGAGTAGTTGATGCGAAACGTCCAACCCGTTTTTTAGATCTAGAATCTGGGCCGTTCAACAAGAGTCCTGCAAACCATTCGGATCATAATACGTGGAAAGATCTAATCCGGCGGTTGTCATTATCTTAATGGCATCGGGACCCACTTTGATCAACCTGATCCAATGCAAGTAGGGCTGCCACGTGGCTTGACTCCAGCGATGACATTGCGAACCAAAAGAAAAGTCAGATATTCTAGATTTACCCTCAAGACACGTGTCGCGATCTCATTCGTGACTGACACGATTACCTATTCTCCACTCCCTCTGTTCACCTCCCCTCTCTTCTCTTGTGATCAGTTAGTTTTCTCTCCCTTTCTCTCTGTTTCCCCTCTTTATTATTTTGCTTCTCTCTCGTTTTCACTTTTTCTAGATCCAAAGAGTCTTGCAAGTCCTGTATATTTACATTTCTCTCTTTCTATTATCGAAGAAGTCAGGGAGTGCTTGATGCGGCTCCTTTTATGCCATTTTTGACAAGGTTTGGCTAGTATTCTTCTTCCTTTTAGGTTATTTTCTTTTTTTCAATTTTTTTGTTGTAATCTATAGGTTGATTGCGTTCTACTTTTGGATATAGGTTTTTTGTTGTTTTTTTCTTGTGATTATTGGATCTGAGGTTGATTTACGCACTGAAATAGTTTAATTCAATTGGATTTGCTTTATCCGTGTCTGGCCATGTTAGATCATAGGACTGGTGTTTATACCACAGTCTATGAAATAGATCTAGTTCGGAAGGAGTCTAGTCTTTAGTTTGTTGATTGCCTGCTTGGATGGTAAGAAAATAGGGAACAGAAATTGATGCTGATAATAACTTGATGAGAAGGTTTTGAGTTGTATAATTTGTTGACAGATAATTGGTATAGTTTTCGTTGCTCGATTGCAGATTGTGATGTTTTAGTTCTGTTCCTTTTTCTTTTGGTAGTTAACATGATCAACAATTAGTACCTTTGGTAATTGGTTTTTATTGGTTATTGGTTAGCTTCTTAGGCCACTGGCTGGCACAAGTTCATCGTCCGGGAATCATCTTACCTGATAAGAATATTACTTTATTTGTGCTTTTCTTTTTCTTTTTCTTTTTCTTTTCTTTATTTATTTATTTTTGAGTTTGTTGCCTCTCACTCTCAATGCTTGGATCTCCTGAATTCATTGAATCTAGATCTTTGCAGCTCTCTCAGCTTTCATTGTTAATATGACTTCTGATTTTTTCAGTCTTCTTTGGATTTTTGGTTCTGAAAAGTGATAACTTACATGTGTTTGGTGAGGACAATTATGCTGAAAGGCTTTTTTATGACTCTTTTGCTGCTGTATGAACTCGTGCTGTGTTTCTGGGGCATTAGTTCCATGTCAATGCTTTAATTTATGGGTTTTTGGCTCTTTCTCTCTCGTGTAATGTGAACTTTAACTATATTTGTGTGCATGGTGCCTTAAGGTCCTTACAGATACTTCACTGTCCTACGTGTTGGGTTAGTAGAATTTTAACATAAGATGTCTAATTTTACTGGGAATTTCTGTGGTCGAGCCCCTGATGGTTTATGATTTTAACACAGTAGTTAGAATCAGAGGAGAGTAATGACATTTTGTATTTGCTTTAGATTATCTGAATGTAATGGACTTTCCAGGAAGCTTCCTTTATACATAGACTTCTTACACGATTTCTCCTTCCACTGCAGTAGAGAAGGCGATGTGAGCCATTTTGACTGGGCAGTAAATTTTTGTTCAACAGTTTTGTTAAACTGCTACTCGTCTTGGCGGGCAAAACATGGGCAAATGCAAGGGTTGTGGGAAATTGGCAAGAATGCTGCCAAGAGATAGGACTCTAATTGCTTACCGGTCTTCCCTTCTTTTATCTCCTGTTGTTTCTGTTTGGGATTGCATCGTCCGTAAAATGAGGTATTCCTACAGACCCGAGTGGGTGTAGTTATTTGGTTTATAATATCATACTGGTTTCTAACACAAATTAAGTAGAATTATTTAATAGTAGAAGTAAAGAAAGAAAAAAGGAAAAGAAAACAGATATATAGGAAATGTATACGATTTAGAGGCCTTCTGTTAAAGAAAAGCATTTGAGCATAGGGGACTAAGCTTATAGTTTGTAGCAGCTATGGATAACATGGCATGTAATAAAGTGCAACCAGTTGTGAGAAAAGCAAAGAAGAAGCAAGTTAAAGATGAGTTGGATAGAATCAAACAGGCTGAGAAAAAAAAGAGGCGCTTAGAGAAAGCCCTTGCTACTTCTGCAGCCATTCGTTCAGAGCTAGAAAAGAAGAAACAGAAAAAGAAGGAAGAGCAGCAGAGGCTGGATGAAGAGGGTGCTGCAATTGCTGAGGCTGTAGCTCTCCATGTCCTACTTGGTGAAGACACTGATGATTCGTGCAAGATCGTTTTGAAAAAGGAACAGGGGGTCAACGCATGGGACTGCGCTGGCAACATTGACCTATTTATGGCTGGAAGGAGAGCATATCTCCCCCATCAGGCGCGTACTAATTGTGCAGTTGAAGGAATTGGATGGGTCACGAATGCTTATGGATCTGACTGCAAGTGGAGTGAGCTGGGAAACGGCGATTGGTCATTCTTATATGATCCTTTTAGAAGGGATTTGCAGCCGCCATATTTTGAGGATAGAGGACGTGGTGATGAGGGATTCTCAGCCGGACTTATTGCAGCTCAGGCTGTTTCATCCCTCCAGATCTCAGAGGATGCAGAAGTAGACACAATTGTCCTCAACAGGGTATTAAGAGGATGATTTGAGCAAGTTTCAAACACACTAATAGCTGTCTGGTCACTTCATCAAGCTCTGATCATAGTTCTTCATAATGGATTGTATATATTAATCATCAACACATATGCCCGTGTTCACCGGATTGCTTCTTCAGTGTGGAACACTGTGACACCAATTTCGTTTATCTTTTAAAGTTGTTTGGGAAGATGCTTGTTTTTTGTTCATGAAATGGTACTATGTTGGTTGTAATCTCATAATCTTTGTGGAAAATATTGACTCTGTTCTATGGGGCTACTGCATACGTGATGTTAAGCTCTTAGTCGTGGATCATTCAATGTTGCAATATCTTCTTGCTTCCTGTAAGCATCTAATATTTTCTGCTTGAGGCTTTACAGGCGATATGTACAGTGAGTCTCTTGTTCACTTTTTCTTTTTTTTTTTTTTTTGGGTGTTGTTTACAGATTTCAAGTTTGTCGTTAAGCCTATTATTAAGTTGGCAGATTTCTTTTATATGTGATCGAAGGTCTTTTAGATTTTGCTCCTAATCTAAAACGAGGAGTTATCGATATGAAAATACCCTCTGTGTCTCACTAGCCGTTGGATAAGCCTGTTCATTATCTCCCTCCGAACCGTGTGCTACATAGCCTGTGGATTATTGGATTTACCATAGAGCCCCAAATTTTAATTTATTTTAGTAATTCAATAATCACGAATAGTAATCATTTAATATTGTCTAATTACTCTTCTTACAAAGTTAGCATCAAGTCAGTAGCTCCCAAGCATGATTAGAGATCTCTTGAAAAAAAGTACCTATAGAGCGTCAAAATTTGACACCCGCTGTGCCTATAAAAACCACTCATGCTACCAGCTGGTACTGTACAGAAACCAAGTAATTGCTTAGAGACAAAAATAATACATTTATTCTCTAATAATAACGATTGTTAGAAAGTTAGCATCAAAAAGAAAATACCACAGAGAATTCTATCTGATCAGTGACTGCTCCGTGTAAGTTAGTTTCCAAGTCAGCCAGCATTCGGCTACCCCTTACCCCTTTATCACAATTTATGAGTCACGGCAACAACAAAAATTTTCAAATTATAGACATATATATAGTCTTTTGTGACACTTCTGAAATATTTGCAAGTTAATTTTTTTTTTCTTATTTTACAGTAAACTGTTGATAGAAAATTGTAAAATAACGTAAAACTCGTAATGTTTTATGCCAAAAAAGAAAATTAAATTATATGGGGACTGTCAGTAAAAAAACCACAAAATTTATAAGTTGCAAATAGATCAAACTGTAACGAGCTCTTAAATTTACAACTGTAGTTCAGGTACAGTTTTTTTTAAAAAAACTTATAGATTACATGCTGATATAATAAACATTTGAAAAAACTTGCAGGAATTTCACTTTAAGTGGAATTACCCAATTAAAGACAGAATTAATCAAAATCCAGCACAGCAAACCACTCAAGTCAAACATCAAATTAATAAGGCACCAACCGGCCAGTAAAAATAATAAAAAAGGCAACGCTATTAGCTAGGTACCTAGCGCCAATAAGTAAGAACAAATGCATATACAAATGAAAGAGCACAAATTAAACCCAACAAAAATACTAATGAAGAAAAATAACACTCCATCTTGGCCTACAAAAAGGTGCAAGCTAACCCAAATATTAATTGACAATTTATAAGCTCATATTAGTTCTTATGGACATCATAGCACACATTTTGGTTGGGAAGATAAATGGAAAATTTTACATTGATACACAACAAATAACTCGTTGAATACCTTTTTCATGGTTTCAACTCATTTGGATGTTGAAGATGCATATTTTGAAAATATACCCTCATACATTGTGCCGTGAATTCTGTTGCAGCAACAGTTCTGCATCTTGACGCCTTTGTTGCCGATGTAGATCATCATTCTCATTCTGGTTCTCAATCTCTGTACTAGTAGATGGTTTGGCACCTGTCGTGATGAGGTTTTTAAACCAAGTAGCCTGAAATCCAGGGCTCCCTCTATTTGAATTGCTGGGAGAATCAGAAGCAATGCTGCCAACGTTGGAAGTCACACCCAAAAGAAAACGATAAGCCACTTTGCTAGCTGATACAATCTCTGTTTTTGCCTGTCTAAACTGCAATAACCCACCAGAAAAAAAACATGAATAACAACGATCAAACAACAAATTTGACAAACATAACTACAAGTTTTATAGCACCACTGCATGTAATATCATACATCTTTAAAACATTGCACAATCTTGGGTCACATCTAAGTTCAAAGATTGCACCGAAAGGCAAAATCTAGACTGCAATGAGAAACAGTACACCCAAAAATAGGTAGAACTGTTTTAAAATTCAGAACTTAGCTCTTGCAAAATGTAAACTGTATCAGGAATGCAAAATGTAAACTGTAACTAGTCACCAAACAATTACCAAGTCAAGAAATAATGTACATTATATAAAGAGCAATATATTGTCTGCTTTGATAAATTTAGATGAATCTGCATCTGCAAATCTATGTTTGCATAATCTTTTCATTCAAATGATAGGAAAGAAAAAAATTAGTATAACGAATGGAAAGAAGCTTAAAAACATCTCACCCGTAATGCTGTATTTCCTGCTACTTCCATAGCAGCATCACCAGCATTTGCAAAACGATTAACCCAACCTGTTGCAGCAATCAAAATAACATAAGCTGAAGGAAAGGGCAACTTTCTGTTAAACCACTAGACATTTCAAAATTGTCTCTCCCCCAGAAATCAGACTACAGACATATAATATAACAATGAACTTAATTTTTTCATCGACATAATGGTTAAGCTAATCCCTGCACAATGCTTGAACTGTTCAACATACAATCCAACCTCCAGCTTTACTAGCCCTGATCCTAGGAACCCTTAACTCATTCCAACCAGGTTGACTATGTAGGCCGCACAAACTATATTCACCCAAGCAAAAGTCACTCGGAAGTCAATTTAACTAATTCCTTATTTCATCTTCCAGCACAGAAGCCAAGACATCGGCGTTCTGAACACATTAAAGTGGTTCCTCCTACAGATTCTGGTGCCAATATTGACATCCTATGGAAGTTAATCGAAATTAATGTGCATAGGCTCGCATGTATCTAAAAGGAAAAAGGAGGCTAAGAATCTTGCCATGCTTTTACCCATCAAACAAGCTGTCGCACACTTGTACACAAAGCGCAGGCTGATTCGAGTTGGTATTTCACAGACACAAAAACTAACAAACCCCATCAGCATATGAAGATTATACTCACTTTGCTAAAGAGTAAGAGCAAAATAAAGTTGTTCTCATTGAAAAAATTTAGTCTGAATATAACAAGCAGGAGAAAGACAAAGAACAAAAGATATCGATAACAGAAAATGCCCGATGATATGTCATATAAGCTACATTCAAACAGAGTTGTCCTGACATCTTTAAGGCAGCATATAGGGTGGGGGGGGGACCTCTTTACAATTCATGCCCCTACTTCCCACCAATTAATCGAGTACGTATGCTCCTTTTCACTGAGTTCGGGGTTTTTTCGTTACGGAGTGAAACAACAATTCCCAAATGAAGAGCAACAACAGTTTAATATGTCCTTATGGATGGTCATGTTTTCCTTTAGTAGCATGCTGAGAACATCAATGTTTTTAAATCTACTAGACAAAAGAATTCTCTGATAATGCATACCTGGAAGCTTTGGCACCCCAAGTCTTTCACAGAACTCATCACAGAAGTGGTTGCAGTTTTTGGCTAACAAATCATAAGAACTTCCAGGCCACTCTCTACTAAGTTCCCGCAAGATCTGATTGACCTTGAAGATTGAACAGTTTGTACTCCCCAGGACAATGCATTCACGATATGTATACATTGGATTCTTTCCAGAAGGGCAACTAAAAACTCCAGTTCCTTGTTCACAGAACCCAAAAGACCATTCATCTTCTCCATATACCTGTCAAATGCGTAAGCAACAAATTTTTCATCCTGCCATATTTCTCTACCTAACTTAAATATATGTATATATGCATTTTATTGCTAGCATGTAAAATGCATAGAAAAGCCAAATCAAAATTGGTATACCAATTAAAAGAAATAGGGATATTCTGTGATGTCCAAGGTATTGCGTAAAGAAGAGGAAACATGACATAAGTACAAGCATTTAAAGAAAGCTCCCCCGCATGTATTGTTGGTTGGCATATAGCAAACCTTTCCATTCCATTTTCACTATGAAATAATCAATGACAAAGAAGCTTCACTTCACAGGCAAAATTATTAGTAAAAGTATGCTGATAAATTAAGTGAAAAATACATTGCTTATAAATGTCAATAGTAAGTGATAAGCCTCCAGTCAACAAACAGAAATTGTTCTTCAAGGGAAACAACACAAATAATTATATTAAAGTTTCTCGTAAAGAAATCATATCAAAGTTTCTCATGAAGAAACCATATTATAGTTTAGTTAACTTAAAAAAGGCTCTGCCCAACTACATTGGCTGAACTACAAGATAAATTTCTTCAATTCTGAAATAAAATCAATATATCTAAATTCCAAAAAAGGGTGGGAAACAGTTCGTCAAAATGTTCATACTTCCAGTTATCTCATACAGGAACTAAACTAAATTCCCGCTGTACCGTACGGGACATTGCTACTACAATCCATGACTTGTGGAAAAAAGAAAAGAGAGAATATGATGCCTTAGGACCTCCAATAAAATTCATCACAATCACTTAGCTTATACATTACTAGTTTGAAGAAAAATGGTTCAAAGAGTAGAATTAAGAAACAATAGGAGAACCTGAGCCTAAAACTAATCAAGTTTCATTAGGAAAATCATTAATAAGTAAAAACATAGAAAGGAAAAATGCTCCTTACTTTCCCAAGATATCATCTAGAAATTTCATCAGATTTAACTAATGTTGACCAAGCACACTGTTCACCGAACCCAATCATGGAAAGAGACAGTCGTGTAATCGAGAACTATTTGGCAACCGGTAGGAAGGTGAAAACTAGTAGCTAAAAAGTCACTGGCGAGGCGACTTTTATCCAAGTGATAAGAAAATGAAAACAAATGGAAACATATTCTTCATTGAGCCTTGAATCTCACTACAAAATTATTAAACATGTAGATACAAGTAAAAAACACAAGCCAAAACACAAAAACAGAAGCTGATGAAATCACTCGAAACTTACACCCATAAACATCTAAAATATACGGAAGAAAAGTGCTACTTAAGTAGGCCAACATTTCATCATATAGAAACCCTAGATCCATTCACAACCACAGAATTTCCACACGAGTGCATCGACCTATGAATGCATAACACCATACACAAACAAAGTACATACATGCAGGAATAGAGATCGAGAGAGAGAGAGATAGAGAAAGGAGAAACCTGAACAGCGCTGTGAAAGATTCCACCGAGGCCAATACCGTCCTTGAAGATTTTGTTGATCTGAACAATGGTGCTGTTCGTCTTCTCCGATCCACTATTCGTCACGTCATATATATGCAGTATAACCTCTGTCATCTTCACACCAAAACACCAACCCTAACCTCTCAACTCTTAACTCCCCTCTGTATATACCTAAGAATCCCAATTTTCACGGCAAGTACCCTGACACCTCCGTCCCTGGCTAAATCTTCTATCTTCTCTCTCACTTTCCCTCTGATAAAAAAAAAAAAAAAAAGCGAACAGAACCGTAGGTTTCAATTCAAATCTACTGCTACTGTCATTTCTTCTTCTCTCCACTTTGCTTCTCTTCTATTCTTCTCCCTCTAAATTCGAAATTTCATTTTTAAAAACTTCAGTTAATTAATAAGAATAATTTTTGCCTCGGTTTCCTAAATTTCTAAAATTGAAAAAAGGAGTTTCAAATCGTAGCAGGAACTGTAAAAAGGTGAGGGTGTGTAGATGAAATCTCAAATTTACCCCTCGATTTAGACCGAAATTACGAAAATACCGAGTGTGTTTATTGGAGGGAAGGATTCTTAATAATGGTGGGCATGACGATGTGGGGCCCAGTTATCCATCTTGCTCTAATCATTTATCAACCTTTAGTCACCGACAGATGCCTTAATGAAATTACCCTTCTGCCCTCCATTATGCTTCACTTTTTATTTAAAATAGTACCAGCCTGTGACTTAAATTTTTTTTAAAAAAATATTTCTATATTTAATTTTTTTAATATTTGATTTAGATAATTAATATTTTCTTTTTCTGACGGTAACGGTTATTTTATATTTACCTTTGCATGTTAAATTATTTTTTCACAAGTTTAATATTTTTTTTCTTAAATAATAATAATTAAACAAATCATAACCGATAAAAGATTATAAAAAAATAATATATTTTATTTTGATAGAATTGATGATTTAATTTATTAATATATTATTATGATTATAAATAATATATATTATAATTTAAAATATTTACAAAAAAAGATATATATATATATATATATTTTTATGTAATATGCTGTTATTTTTATAGATTTCATAAAGAAATCTTTTTGTGTTGCACGTTTATAATTAAAAGCAACATTTTTATATGAGCTTTAGGAAAAGGAAGAATTTTTTTAAGGCAATTTTAGAAATAAATTCCAAAAAGTTCTAAAATTTATTTATAGATTAAAAAAGATATTACTAAAAAATTATAAAAAATATATTATATAATATAGAATTTTATGTGGTACATAAAATCATCATTGTTAAAGCCTCCATGTATTTGTATAAGTTAAAAATTAAACTAATTAAGATTAGGAAAAACAAAATAAAACATTACTAGAAAAACCACAAATTTAAGGTTAACTTACAAAGTATAAAGGTAATTTATTTTATTTAAATTATCAAATAAGTATTATCGACTTAAAATATATATATATATATATAGATACGCTTTCATCTTGATTTGTATTAAGTAAAATTTTGATATAATATATGATTCAACTTGAATCTACAATTTTATAAATAATAATAAAATTATTAACTCTTTAGGAAAGAAATAGTGGTAACACTGTTTAAATACGGCTTTGAGTCATATTGTCTAATATAAATATAACTACTGCTTTATCTAATTTTTCTGTTGTTGACAAGAAAAAAGAAATTAAAACAAGAAAGAACCAAACAAGCCTTAAAAGAAGTAGAAGTTCAAAACCTACTTCAAAAAGTTCCAAGGTGAGGGGCAAAGGTAGATTAAAAATGAAAACTGAAAATTTTGAAAATTTGATATTGTTTCTTTCATATATTTTTTATATATTAGATACATGGTATTTACACCCATATATACAGACTTGCTCCTAAAGAATATGATATTAAAAAATATAAATTTATATAAAAATCTAATCACAATAAATTAGGAGATAATTCTGATAATTTCCTACACTCTCCTTCAAGTTGGTCCATAAGTGTCTTGCATGCCCAACTTGTTTAAAACTTGATGGAAGATTTTACTTGATACAGCCTTGGTGAGAGTGTTGGCAAGTTGATTTTGAGATCGAATATGAGGAACTTCAATTACCCTTGCTTCCGGTTAATCTTTAATAAAATATCGGTCAATCTCCACATGTTTTGTTCGATCATGTTGAACAAGATTATGAACTGTGTCACATACGGCCTTGTTGTCGCAATATAATTTCATAGGAAATATTGGTGTAAGCTTAAGTTCTTGCAACAAATTTTTAATCCATAATAGCTCACACATATCTTTAGCCATATATCTATATTTCGCTTCCGCACTAGATCTGGCTACAACTCCTTGTTTTTTGCTTCGCCATGTAACCAGGTTTCCCCCAACAAATGTCAAGTATCCTGCAGTTGAGCGTCAATCATCAATTGAACCAGCCCAATCTACATCAATATAGGCTTCAATAGATATAGTATCTCCCTCAGTGAACATAATTCCTTTATCCAAAGAAGACTTCAAATATTACAAGATACGTATCACGACCTTCATATGTTCTTCACTTGGAGAGTGCATAAATTGACTTACAACACTAAAAGAGTATGCCAAATTAGATCTAGTATCTGAAAGATACATCAACCATCCTACCAGCCTTTGATAACATTCTTTATTCGCAAGAATCTGATCTAAAAATGTACCTAACTTGATATTTTTTGCAGCAGGTGTATCACTTGGTTTGCAAGGTAGCATGTCAACTTCATTCAGTAAATCGACTATATATTTTCGTTGTGATAGGAATATACCATGTTTAGATTATAACACTTCGATTCCCAGAAAATACTTTAATGGTCCGAGATCTTTCATTTCGAATTCACGAGAGATAAGTCTGCAAAAACATGTTCAAATCGCTTGTGTCACAACCAGATATTAGAAATAGATCTAGAACTGGTAACTGATAATGACTAAGCCAATGTGCTTAAACTAGATGTTGTGGGATCAAGATAATAGAGCTTTCATTTTCTAGTACCACACCTAATCGTCTTCCTTGTTTTGTTGTCCTTAAAAACACAATAATGAGGCCAAAAAATTACGACACAATTCAAAGAAGTTGTGATTAGAGAAACTGATATCAAATTAAAATCAAGAGAATGAACTATTAAAACAGAATCTAAATTTAGCTTATCTAGAGAAAACGAACTTTTACCAATAACTGTAGCTTCAGTTCCATTGGTTGTAAACACAATAGATTTTTCATATGGTTTTCGACTTTGACAAAGAAGTAGTATCAAAGGACATATGATCAGTTGATCTAGAATCAATAATCCATGTACAAGATCCAATAGAAGCAGGGTCGATAAAAAGCTTACCTTGTGAATCTGAGGATGTGTGGAAGGTTGTAGCATTAGGTGGAGATACTTCATCTGTAGTGATGGAAACAAATATTGTTGCTATTGAAAGCTTATTTTTACATTTTGAAGCCTTGGAAGGGTCCCACCATTCAGGATATCCAATCAAGTCTTAACATCGACTTTTAGTATGTCCCGTATCTCCACAATGAGTACAGTATATAGATGAGCTAGACTGCTTATTTCCAATATCAAAACTTCGAGATGTCATCATTGACGAAGGTGAAGCAGTACCAGTGTATAGATGGTTTGTTTCGACGAGCTAACATGGCAATAGGATCAGAAGCAGTCATGTCACCAGTCAGGAGACTTCGACGATTTGCTTCACGGCGAACATATGTATATGTGCGCTCAAGATCTAAACTTGGGTTCATGCGAAAGATTTCTCCTCGCACTTGTTCAAACTCCACGTCAAGACCATTCAAGAATATATGTATCCTCAATTTCTCAACAGATGCTTTATACATAATAATATTATCAGGATCTTTCATTTTAACTTTGTCACGATAATCAAGTTCTTGAAATATTTCAACTAGTTCACCATAATATATAAGAAGAGAACGACTTGGTTGACGAAAAGAAAAGGCACATTGATTAAGAGCAAAGATTTGAGTTTCATCCGATCCGTCATAGAATGCCTTAGTAAGAGCAGTCCAAATTTCATGCGCAGTACATAACCAGCTTTTGACTTTTGATTTTCAGCATACCATTTGGAGTAAGATGGGTCATTTGTTTCGGGCTGAGGTGAGTCACCAATGATATAATCAAGTTCCTCACGACCAGCAATGTGCATTTCCATGATCTGGGACCATATGTCATAATTGGTTTCGGTGAGGATTATATCAAATCTCATATTTTTATGTATAACAGGGGAGGATGATAAAATGGTTGATTTGGTGGTGTGTTTTGTTGATTCAGTAGCCATGGTTTGTAGGGATGATTCGGTTGGTACGGTATTGAGGGATAATTCACAGAGTTTGCAGGGACTTAGAAACCTGATCTAATACCATGAAAGTTTGGGAAATTTGATATTGTTTCTTTCATATCTTTTTGATATATTAGATCAATGGTATTTATAGTCATATGTATAGACATGTGCTTGGAGAATAGGAGATTAAAAAATAAAAACTTATACAGAAATCTAATCACAACAAAGTAGGAGATAATTCTGATAATTTAATATCAACTAATTATGAAATAATTATGACAATTTCCTACAAAAACTACTGTGTCCAGAGCAATAGAATAATCAAGTCAAGAGATAAGCAAAGAATTAGATCAGAATTGAACCAAACAAGAGCTGTTAAATGAGGCCAAAGCTTTTAATTACTACTGCATGACATGGTTAGACCTGCTTCTGTTACCATATGCAATGTGTGTGTGTGTGTGTATATATCCACATATAATATCAAGGACAAGCATTCCAAAACTTGATATAAAAGCAATTATCCAAACCCCAAAGTTGTCATGTTTTTATCACTTAAACCTGACAAAAGAAAATTCTAAGTTTTAGAACTCTCAAACCTGCATTATTGAAACTTCTGTGAAATTTAAGTATACTAGAGGGTAGAGTTTAAGATAGAAACTGCATTTGTGTATTTCCGCATGTTCTCATTAAAAAATAGTATTATGATTCATGCATAAGCATATTTGTTCCCGCTAGATAACAATGCATAAAAATATTAGAAACTAAGCTGATGATAGGCATGGTCGGATAAGGAAGGAAAAGAGAAAGGACATTTATGGTCGGTATTTGGCTTCTATATATCATGCAATGATGCAAATATTTATAAATTGTTATGGTATTGCATGAGATGACATAGTAAACAACAACCAAATCGGATTACATCAAGAAATTACAAAGTCATCCGCAGACAGTTCATTCTCATCTCAGGTACTAGAGTGCAGGATACAAGAAGATATATGCATTTTTACTAAGAAAGCTACAATGTTTGGCATTAAAATGAAGACATCCATCTAGTGCTAGATACAACAGAATTATATATATATCATGATTACATCGTTTAAGAATGGGAAAATATGTTTATTGTAATTAATTTCGCCCATTAATGTGGGCTCTGAAAATCCAGATAAATATAAAGCTATCATATATGCATGCATATTTTGGAGAACAGGTATACTCAAGAAAGACCCAAGAAAGAATATATAAATAAGGTTAAATTCAGATTGGTACCTGCAAGGTAATTTGGAAAAGACCCTTGGAGATATAAATGATCTCCAGACTATCCATGCTCATGGACTGTATGAATTGCAATATTAGCATAAACCTATCTGCCCTCATTGGTCATTAACTGAGAAAAAACTTGGCTTGTTGTTATATCTGAACTACCTTTACCATCATCTCGATCTATTCTTGAGTTGCTGCTAGATGGAACTTGCGGATCATTGCTGCTAGTTGCTGGGAGCTCAGATATGTTTACATTGTTGCTTTCGTATGCTTCAGATTCTTGGAGTTGCAATGCATGCTCCAGATTCCACAGCACATCACCCATTGATGGTCTATCAACACCATAATCAGCCAAACATTTTTCTGCTGTTTCCCCATATTTTTTCAAAGAGCTTGGCTTTATCTGACTCACAAGACGAGGATCAACAATTTGCGCAAGCATGCCTTTCTTCTGCCATTGCATTGCCCATTCTGCTAAATTCACTTGTTCCCTAGAAAGTAATGGATCAACAGCAGGTCTTGCACAAAGAACCTCAAAAAGAACAACGCCAAATGAATAAACATCTGATTTATCTGTAAGCTGCTGTCTTCGAAAGTACTCAGGATCAAGATATCCAAAACTACCTTTTACGCCAGTGCTTACATGTGTCTCATCAAGACATGGACCAGATCTTGAAAGACCAAAATCAGCAACCTTAGCCACATAATTTTCATCAAGCAAAATATTGGTGGATTTGATGTCACGATGGATGATTCCTTGTGCTGAACCAGTATGAAGATAGTGGAGACCTCTTGCAGAGCCAATGCATATTTCAAGCCTTTGCTTCCACGACAAAGGAGGATGTTTTGACCCATACAAATGGCTCTTGAGAGGCCCTTTCTCCATGTACTCATAAACCAGTATCATTTCTGACTGTTCTTCACAATACCCAACAAGTGAAACAAGATGACGGTGTCGAATCTTGGATAAAACGGTTATCTCAGTCTGGAATTCTGGAAGGCCCTGCCTAGACCCCGGTACACCTCTCTTCACAGCTACCTTTGTATTGTCTCGAAGCACCCCTTTGTAAACCATACCAAATCCACCCATACCAATTATCAAAGTCTTGTCAAAATTGCTAGTTGCCAACTGTATATCAGCAAAAGGGATTTTCAAACTGTGATATCCGTTTGGACCTGGAGAAGTATTGGCAGTCCCTTCAGACATTCTACTGTACGAACTGCCTCCATATACTCGTAAAGGTGTCCAACCCATACTTTCAGCTGGCCTTGGTGTCGGCTTCTTCTTCTTGCGTTTGCAAATGAGCAAAACTGCGAGTACAACAAGACATAATACAACAAACCCTCCAACAATTGGCCCCACAAATATCCATACATTTTCCTTTCCATGAGAAGTTTGTGAGGCTGCAAGATTCACCATCTTCATGATCTCCACCCCATTCAGAATAGCATTAACTTTCAAAGAAGTGCTAAGATCAGATGGGCCTACACTTACCCTGATAACTCCCATTTCATCTGAATCTGCCACGAAGTCTATGTAAACCGGAGATGAAAGTACATGAATGGTAAGTGTGGAGAGATCAAGATCCTTATAGGCAGAGTACTCATTGATATACACATTGAAGTACAGCTGATTAAGAGATATGCTAACAATGTCACAGAAATGCAATCGAACTAGATGTCGAGCAACACCGACACCAACAGGAAAATCCCAGGTGATATTAAACCTTGCCTGCACTGTTGAATTATCCCTGTTCATCTGCTGTGCAGTCATATAAACATTATCAGGTGCAATTTCCTTAGTTGCCCCACCACTCTGGTAATTAGGAGTATGAGTGGTGACTGCACGTTTTGCAGCAGATTTCAGAACCAAAAAATCCTCATCGGGAATCCAAGTCCTCCATAGAGTATCATTAAACGGGGTTAATTTAGAACCCCCAACATTAATCCTACGAATGGCCTCTAAAACCTGAGCTGAAAGATTCTTGTACTCTTGAGCCCCATTACCACTAACCAGTTTAGTTCCTTCATCAATTATAAAGTCCCTAGGAGCTGAAAATACTTCAATTGCGTTAACAAACACAAAACCGGAATCACGCATTGGACTAAACTTAATTTCAAGCATTTCCCCATTTAGTCTCAGTATAAATTCTTTTAGCACCATAATTTCTGTATTGAAACTGCTCAATACCGAAAATCCATTAACTAGAACGTCAAATTTCGCAGATGTTAAGTCGAATTTTTGAGCTACAAACGGCAAGAAATGGAAACGTACAAAATGAGTTCCGTTTTTCTTGATGCTGAACTTGTAGCTTAACTCACCGGTGAAAACTCGAGCTGTGTGGTACAAGGCCGGGGAATCTGGAGATGGATTTTGATCAGTAAGCGAAAGTGATCCCTCTGTCGAAAGGAAAATCGACCCAGGTTTCGTTGAATCGCCGAGAAAAACGCGGTTGAAGAGAGACGAATTGGTGCCTGATCCACAGTCGATAAGGTAGATATCTGCGGGAGTAAAAGACGTCGAGAAATTAAGAGAGAAAAGAAAGAACGAGAGAAACAAAAGGGTACTGGACTTGATCTCCATGGAAGGAGGTCTCTGGAGCTAAGGAAACAGTGGAGTTTTAAGACGAAGAAGAAGACGTAGCGGCATTAGTTGCAGAGAGATTGGGGGTGTAGTGAACAGAGTCTGGGTTGTTGACTTGTTTTCAACCATGACAGGACTCTGGAAAGAATTTGAAGAATTTCTCCCTCTGCTCTGAGCATTCACATTCAAACAAACAAACTAGCTGGTTTCGAACTTTTCGACAAGTGGATGAGAGTGGATTTGGATCAGACTCTCTGCTTTTCTTTCCACAGTATCATCCAAGCCGAAAATGGTAGATTACGACACGTTCTTCTTGATGGCATTGATCTTCCATGGAAATCAAAGACGAATTTTTCGAAGTTAAAAAATCTTTTAGGCGGGTTTACTACTTCTTTTGGTTAATTATTAATTACAGAACAATTTATATTATAATTTTTTTTCACGAACCTAATTATATTTTTAACTTGAATTCTTATAATATTTACTAAATTATATAATTTTTTAAATAAAATTTCATCATATATAATTTTGTAATTTTTTATTAAAAAATATTAATCATTTAATTAATAAATAATTTATAACAATTTTATAAAATTTTAACTTTTTATTAAAAAATAATTTAAAATATACTTAGTTCTAACTTACCTAATTTTTTCAATTTCTCTTTTAAAAAAATTTTCTTTACTTTAAATAAAGAGAGAGCGTGAGAGCGCGACATAATTACAAATACTCATTATAATTACTTTTAATATAATTCGAAAGATCAAACTTTTTCCACTCATATATTAAATTATTTATCAATTTTTGCATTATCACCCCCAAATAATCAAACTCTATCTTACGTAAAGTTGTCAATAGTACGATTAACTTCTGAATTTGAAATAATTATTTATATATCCGGTATTAGTCGCAATTCATAAGAATATTCTGTAACCTTAATAAAAGAGAAAAGAATTAATGATTTATCGAATGTATATTACATTGTTCAAAGAACCCTAAATGCTGTCGAAGTAAATGATTGTCAATAAGGACGAAGTGGAAGAATAGAGGAGATTCTCGAACGAGGAAAAAGACCCAATGATTTTAAAAGAATTGAACGAGGAGCCGTATGAGAGGTGAAAATCTCACGTGCTATTTGTGTTTTATGTTGTGATGATTAATTTTAAAACTTTTTCACAAAATATCACATGTTTGAAAATATTTTTGTAATTAACTGAATAAAATATAAATTATTTTTAGTACCAGAATCAAAATCTACTTTTAATAAATTCAATATCTTAAAAAATAATTTTAAAGTTTTATATTTAAAAATTTCATAAATTATTTTTATTAAATACGCAAATTTTAATTTTTTTTATAGAAAATAATAATATTTTTTACACCTATTTATATAAACTATTAAGTAATATTGATGGGTCTTGAATTTTGATGATATTTATCTATATTTTGAGGGATAATTTATATAAAATTTTTTTATATTTATCTTGAAAAATATTTGATGTACATTTTAAAGAATTTTTATTTGTAAAAAACTCTACTACTATCTCTATAAATAAATTCGCTAACATATTGTTAATGTACTTTAAGATTACATAGCGAAATTATTTATTATCAGTTTTATCTCTAAATATAAGTATATTACAAAATTACGTTTGTACGTGTGTGTATTTTTTTTTTTTAATTTTTACTTTGATATGATTGTAATTACTTTAAGAATTAAATTTTTTTAATAAATAAATTTTAACTAAAAATAATTTTAATTCATAATTATTTTAAACATTTAAACTTATAACTCCACTAATTATTTTGTGATAGAGTTGAAAACTTTAATAAGATTTGTCATCATGATTCAACCGTAAGTAATATTTTTATGACACCATCTAAATCCACTTTGACAAAATGATATAAATAATTTATTATATAAACAAGTTTAAAGTTCATTATATTAAATTATATCATAAATGTAAGTACGGGAGATATATATAATTTAAGTGGATACCATTTTCAATCAATCTCGCACGACAAAAGTGGAAGGCATTCAAGAACACCAAATGAGGGGAACAGCTTGTCACAATTATTAAAGCCCGTCGGTAGGCCTTTAATGCCCTCTCTAGTTGAGTAAATTACACACACCAAACTACTTTAATATTTTATTATTTTTAATTAACGTTTGAAATTGTAATTTTCAAATATAACATAAAAAATTTAGTATTATACCAATAATATTATTTGTAATATATATATATATATATATAATTTCTCTTGTAAATTCATTTGAAAAGTTAATAAATTCCAACCCATGTCACCCACATAATCCATCGCCAACTTTGTGAGATGATACATGGTTGCTCTCATCTTTTGGACCATACACACATATTATTACGTGCATAGATATAAATATAAGCATAGTTTTATCTTTGGGCACCAATTCAAATAGTAATTTCTTTTTCTTTGGGCATTTTCTTTGTCTTGAATCTTGATGAGGCTAGGTGGGTGGATTCAAGAACTTGTTGGTCCACCCCACGAGAATATTTATTTGATATAGTGTGTACATGCATATATATATATATATGTATAGATATGTTAGATTATATCATCATGATGGTGGTGGGCCAATTTTGTTGAAATTTTTAGGTGGGTTGGTGGTAAATTGGTGGTGGCGGTAGTGGTGGTGGTGAATAAAAGCAATACTAAGAGTTTATAACGTAATATGTAAAAAAAATATTTTTTGGATATTATTTTTCTTACAATTCTAATTTAATTAATGTCATAAATTTAAAATATATTCTTAAATATTCCAATTGTCAATAATAAAATGAATTCTCTGAGTCACGAGCCGGGTTCAAATCGAGCGCGGTTTAATTGAACCGGATCGGGCTAAATAATGGACGTACGGTTGGTTCGGTTCGGTTTGCTTTACTAAATTTCAGACGGTATGCGAGGTATGGCCTGGTAAAAAAAGCGTGCTGGGCCGAGCGGCTCAAAACTGTAATTCTGCGAGCAGGTCGGAGTAGAATAATAATATCAAAGCTTTTACGGGGATGGAGAATGGAAGCCGAGATTAGAGGTAAGAGAAGATCAGAGAGGTTACTTAACTTTCTGTTTATCTCTTACTTTCTCTCCCAGGTTACGAGCCCTAGAGTGTTGTGTCGTTGTTCTTCTTAGTTTCAGATTTTGAGACTCATGAATAGTTCAATCTTTTGGCCATCTTCGATTTGTAGTCTCTCTCGCTGACGTGACTCGTTGATCTCCTCAAAATCGTAGGTATTGTTCCTTCTCTCTCTCTCTATATATATATATATTGGATTACTTATATCTGCTGAGAACAACTTGTTTACTTACTCCATAATCAGAAATTCGGTGAGCTACATTACTTATGGCAATTGTTTAGTTGTTCAACTTCCGGTTCCAACTTGCATTGATGTGCACAGTTGAGGAAGATGTGGAGAAGGAGCTTGTGTTAGGAAGTTTAGGTATCGTTGTTTTGCGGGTGACTTGTGTGATTTATGGATGAAGCCATTTGAGCTTAATTTGGTTTTTCATTTCATTTCGTGGATTAAGGGTTTATGCTCTTTCAGTCCATAACTTTCTATGTCAGAAACTGAGAGGACGTGGTTTTAGATGGGCACCTACTTGCCTTTGCTTGTTAGTTTTCAGGTGATTTCAGGTTTAAAAGACATACTGGTTTGGTTTTTGGGATTTAACAATTGGGTTTTGGTATAAATCAAAGAGGTTTGGAGATGGCAATTAGTATAGGGTTGGTCATGATATGGCAATATTTAATATGTATCCAAGCTGCTGCTAAGTTTTTACTTTAACTTCTGGTATTTGTGATGCAATAGTGCTTGGAATCAGAAGATTTCTTGTGTAGTAGTTGAAAACTAAACTATGGATGTTGCTCTGGTATAATAGTTGATGGAAGAAAGTCCTGACTGTTGTTCATTTTTTAGATGCAGGTTGATGCAAGCTGTGAATTGTGATATTTTAAATCCTGAACCTTTTACAAGCTTGTGAGCTGGATCTCTGTACCAAATTGCCTTCGCAGTTACATGGTAAACTTTATGTATTCTTTTAGCATACTTATGGGAAAAGAATTATTTGCTTTCTCTGGGTTTTTTTTAATTATTTGGAAATTGAAAAAATTAGGTTGTCACATGCCCCAATTTTAGCATCTGTTTACCTTGTGTACTAACTGCTGATAGCTCTTGTTTGTTCTTGATTCCTGTTGCTGCAAGTAATTAAAATGAACTAATCTGATTTATGGAAAACTTTGTACAATGTCTTGATTGTAAAAGTGTTACTTGCCTCCTGTCAAGTGATTGAATTTATCAAAATCATAATGCTAAAGATAGTTCGTAATTTCTTTTTTTTGGCAATTTAACGTCTCTTACATATTCAATTCGTTGTACTTGTTGCTATTAGCTGAGTGTATACTATTTACACGTTGCCAGATGTTCAAATTGTTGTCCTATGTTTTACCGGGCTTGGAAACTTAATAGAAAACGATTTAAATGGATTGCCAAAAGATGATGATAGTATATATGTATTATAGGTGTATATTTATAGTTGTTAGAATATTAATGTATATTAGTTAATGTTTGCCCATAGTGTCCTTTTCCATTGTCTTTTCCGTTGTAGTTAGTCTATTAGTAGGGTTAGTATTTCCTGCGTGGCTTGGAATTCCCTCTTCATTTTTCTTTTGTTTTTGTTTTTTTAGTCACAGGTCACTAGATAAATACTCATGTACAATTTCTTCATAAAGGATCATTATAGTTTAACAGCGATATTGTAGTTTATTCTGTCATCAATAACCTGTGTTTCTCTAATGTGATGGATGATGGCATGTAGACTTCTAAATGTATGAAACTGGCTGCAGGATCCTAATAGTTTCCTTGATGAAAAATATGAGAGCAGACTTTATGTTGGGAATCTCGATCTAAGGGTGACTGAGTAAGGATGCTGTTCTAACTTCTTGTGAAAATTCTTGTTGTTCAGCTTAGTATTTTGCTAAAAGTTTATCTTCCTTCTTTTCCTTCCCAAGAGCTGCCTTGATAAAGATGTTCTCTCCATATGGGAAAATTGTGTCAGAAGACTTCTTGTGGCATACCCGGGGGCCAAAACGCGGAGAGCCCCGTGGCTTTGCTTTTATTCAATATAGCACCAAAGAGGTAAGTTGTTTGCTTCTTCTTCATCTTCTCATTAGTTAAGCAATTCCTGATTTCCACCATTAAAGTGAGTACGCAGGAAGCTAAATTGGCCAAAGAGAAGATGCATGGGAGATTAGCGTGTGGCCGCCCTTTAGTTGTTCGTATAGCTAGTGAGAAGTACTTGGAACAAGCAGCACAAGATCCTTCAAAAGCAACGACAGGAGACACGAACAAAACCAGCCTTGTCGGCAGTTCATCGGGGCAAATGAGCCGAAGTGCTAAAATAGCTGCAATCAAAAGCAAACTGAAGTCCTTGGAGGAAGAAAGTGGCAGCGCCAAAAAGCAAAAGCATTGACAGCAGTGCGATCAATCATCCAACAGAAGATAACCATATCAAAAAAATCATTCGAGAGTCTTGACCGGATCAAGAAACAGTCACGATTACCGTACTAGTCCTGGATCAAGCAATGTGTATCCTTAGAATGTTGTTCGAGATTAACTAAACGTATCATCTGGTTCAGATTGATTTTCTCGGCCTTCAACCGATGACAATTTATAGGAAATCCCTTTTCCTCTGCTTGATTGGTACCATTGAATCCTGATTTTCTTTCTGAACCTACTTGTTGCAGAAATGATGGGTCATGATCAAAGAGCAAAGAATGAATTTTTCCAAAATACATTATACGAGGCGCTTGATGTTTTCTTGAATTTGTGCATTTACAGATTTTTTCTAGGATTTTATTTTTAAATTGGTTATTTTATATAAAATGTTAATTTTTTAAAAGGTATTTGCACGTGTTTTTAGATTTTTAAATTATAAATTATAAATTTTTTTAATAAAATTAAATTAAAAAATAATGGGATAAAAATTAATACATTTACATAAAATAATAGAAAATTTAAATAAGAAAATACTATCACCTTACTAAATTGTAAATTGTAATAAGCGCATAGTTCAGTGTTCGTTCTTGCAAAAGCTCCTCTTGAAGAAGTGGAAAGGCAACTTCTCTTTCTCCTCTATCGGGAATCGCGGTCCAAGTCAATGGCATCGAAGCTGCCGTTTCTGCCGCTTAATCGAAGTTGGTCTCCGGCGCCGGAGTTCCAACGACTTCCCTTGCCTTCCTGCCAAAATCTGCTCGGAGTCTCAACAACAGGCGCATCATTAGTCCAAGATCCATCACCATCATCATCATCATCATCATTATCGTCTTCGTCGCCGTCACCTTATTCATCGTCGTTCTCGTTATCTCAGAACAGAAACGAAACGTTTTTATCGCCTAATCTGCCAGGCAGAAACCCCGCTCAAAAATCGATCGGGCCCGTAACTGTTAGATCTCAGTTGAATTTCCCTCTCATTTCGCCCAACGACCAGTGGGGCACCTGGACCGCTCTCTTCTCTGCCGGCGCTTTTGGCATTTGGTATTAGTTCAAAAATACATAATATTTGAATTCTTGATTGTGTTAGAGAAAATGAGTACGTAAAACATGTAGTTGTATTGTAAAGGGCAGAAGATTTTATGTTTTATGCTTAATCAACAAAACATCTTAGAATCTACTTTCCTCATCTTGGCAGGCTTATAGAGTGAAAGAATATGTGCATCACTATGTACGTGAAGCAAGTTATGTTTAGCCAGTAGTTCTTTAAGGGTTGAGACTTGAGACTGTTAAGATTCAATCTAAGAAATTTAAGAACGGAAACAGAAATCTCGTTTTAATCCATCTTTGTTTTTGTGCTTCTGTCAAAATGTTTTCTGATGTGTGAAGGTCAGAGAAGACCAAAATAGGAAGTGCATTGAGTGGCGCCCTGGTGAGCACTTTAGTTGGACTTGCAGCCAGTAATTTAGGGTTAATTTCATGTGAGTCTCCTGTGTATTCGGTGGTGTTGGAGTACCTGCTCCCATTGGCTGTTCCACTGTTGCTGTTCAGAGCAGATTTGCGGCGTGTGATCAAGTCCACCGGGACCCTTCTCCTGGCTTTCTTGCTTGGTTCAGGTAAAAGCTAGTCGATGTTTATCAAGTCTATTTCTGTGTTTGTAGTTTAAAGCTTGAGAAAAGAGTTGTTGATGATGTTGAAGTTAGAGGTTTAGTTCTGATTCTAATCTTGTAAGTTGAAGCTTATAACATTACTTGTAAACATTAGTTTTTAGTCATCAATTTAATATCTAAAGAATAATAGTTTTAGAAATTGTAATTATGTTTCTCCTAACAAATTTGTATAATCATGGACGAAAATACTAGTACTTATAGTTCATGTTAGGAGCTTGAGTTTATGACACTACTTGTTTTGATAAGTGATAACCATTGCCCTGAAATCAAGCTCCAATATTTTTGCGGACCAACACTTGTTTGTTACTACAAGAATGTGGTACTGAGAAAATGAATATTGGTAATAGGTGGACAGATTGCACTGTGATCTTTACAATTGACTTTTGATTTCAGTGCTCTGCAATGTCCGGTTAGGAGTATTTTTGAGAGTTGTTTTTCTTCGCTGTGTTGGTAGTTGCTACAACTGTTGGGACAGTATTGGCGTATCTTTTGGTGCCAATGAGATCGCTTGGTCAAGATAGTTGGAAAATAGCAGCCGCTCTCATGGGTAGACATATTGGTGGAGGTAATTTGCTTTTTTCCTCTGCCAAAGATGTGAGTTCTGAAAATGTTATTGTATTCGTATCATGGTTTGTTGTAGTTTTATATATTTCTTTTGCTTCAATCCACTTGTGGTTTGTCCCTCATGCCTGATAAAAGTTTTGTTTTTTATGCTGTTCAGCGGTCAATTATGTTGCCATTTCCGAAGCTCTTGGGATTTCTTCATCAGTTTTAGCTGCTGGGTTAGCTGCTGATAATGTAATTTGTGCAATATATTTCACATCGTTGTTCGCATTGGCCTCTAAGATACCTCCTGAGACTTCATCTGCAACCAGTGGTGCGTGAGACTTTACCATTAGTTTTTTATTTTTCTAGCTCCAGTCTCTTTATGATTGATTATCACATCTCAGGTGAGTTATTTTATGACTATTTCCCCAGCTGTTTCTCTTACTCTAGCTTTCTTTAAGCATCAATTGTTGCTGTATTATGTCGATTTTTGTATTATCGAAATAATGAGCCCACTAATTCAGTTTGGAAGTATAACAGATGTTGCAGTGAATGAAGGTTCTGAAAATGGTGGCAAACTTCCTGTGCTGCAGATTGCTACTGCTCTTGCTGTATCGTTCGCTATCTGCAAGGTTTCTACATTTCTTGCAAAATATTTTGGAATTCAGGGGGGTAACCTGCCTATCATAACAGCAATTGTTGTCATTTTAGCAACTGTATTTCCACATCAGTTCAGTCACCTTGCACCAGCTGGTGAGGCTATGGCTCTAATACTGATGCAGGTGAGCCAATTTTATTGGACAAATCTCCCATTCTTCCAATCTACTCGACCTGATCTAATTCTTCGCAAGAAATTCCTCAGTTTATTTTGCACCTTGTAGCCTGTTTTCTGCAACTTGTTTCTGTACAGGTATTCTTCACGGTGGTGGGTGCTAGCGGAAACATATGGAGTGTGATAGCAACAGCGCCTGGTATTTTCATGTTTGCTCTGGTCCAGATCGCGGTCCATCTTGCGGTGATCCTTGGATTAGGAAAGTTGTTTCGGTTTGACCTGAAGCTACTGCTTTTGGCATCAAATGCAAATGTTGGAGGTCCTACAACAGCCTGTGGAATGGCCACTGCCAAAGGATGGAGTTCAATGGTAGTTCCTGGTATACTTGCCGGAATCTTTGGTATTGCCGTTGCAACTTTTCTTGGCATTGGATTTGGAGTATATGTCCTGAAATTCATGTAGAAGTTTTAGATTATGTAGACTAGAACTGAGCTGACCTGTAACCTGGATGAACTTTAGTTACAGTAATATCTGTAAAACTATGTTATTCTTGGCTGGGAAAAAATGCTATTTGCTTGCTGTTAAAATAAACAAATAATGCTATTTGTTCTAAAATAGTTGTAGGCTTTTTTTTTTTTTATATAAAAAATTATAGTTCAAGCCAGAAAGTGTTCCTATATATATATATATATCATGGTTTAAGAATTTATATTATAATTGATATATATATATATATAATAACTTAATTAATAAATATATAAATTTATTAAAAAAATAACTTTATTTTCTTTTATTTCGAACTAAATTTGTCCTTTTTAACGGTAAAAAAAAAATTTTAAAGGCATCAAAAAGTTTTTTGAAGTTTTTTAAGAAAAAAATATCGTGCACATTCCATGGTAGAGTTTGCCAATCAAAGATTGACACGTGGATATTTGCCACCTCATCGTCGTCATTCTAAGGTGGCCAATAACTGCCAAACCCATATGATTACAAGATGAATGAGAAACTTAGGTCTCTTTTTCTCAGTCGGTCTTCTCTGCGAGAATAACGATTCAGTAATCGATGGCAGCTCTCTCTACATTGCCGTTTGGTCCGTCACCACCAATCCAGTTGCACCAGCTGTCTCTCTCCTCTTCCCGCCATCGCCTCCTCACTCTACCAAACCATCAATGGGAAAAGAAACCAACATTTGAACGCAGAAACAGAGCATTTCTCTCACCATCGACCTTGCATTGGAGCACTATCTCGATTCGACGCGTGGAAGCTCGGTCACAGCTGAGGTACTCTATCATTTCTCCGGACGACCACTGGGGCACATGGACTGCGCTCTTCGCTGCCGGCGCTTTTGGTCTCTGGTAATTAATTTACTCCCTCTTTCAGTTCCTTTTTTTTTTTTGCTTAAATTTTAATTTTATATACTCTTCGAAGTTCATTCAGAGTATTTTAGGTAATCGCTATTGTTTGTTTTTGTTTTTTTTGTTCAGGGCTGAGAAGACGAAGATTGGGAGCATGGTGAGTGCTGCACTGGTGAGCACATTGGTTGGACTTGCAGCGAGCAATTTAGGGATTATTCCTCATGAAGCGCCGGCCTACTGGATTTTCTTGGAGTTTCTATTACCATTAGCTGTTCCATTGCTGTTGTTTAGAGCAGACCTGCGTCGTGTAGTACGGTCAACTGGAACTTTGCTCCTTGCTTTCTTGCTTGGATCAGGTATTTTATCGGTTTGAATATCAAAAAATCTGTGTCATGGTGATTCGTCTCCATTGGATTGTAATCATGAATATTCATGATATAAGTTCAGAATCCAAGATGCTGCACTTTGTGCTTTTTTGAAGAGGCGCAAGACTTTTATGGTTGTGAAAAGTATCTAGATTGTTAGAATTGCTTCCTCATGCGTTAGAAAAAGTTCAGTAAGTAAAAAAAAGTTCAATAAGTGTTGGAAACTTAAGTACTTTTAGTTCAAATCTCATTTCTATTGAATAGTAAGAGAACACAATGAAGATGTGATAAAGATTTGAGTGCAAATAACATTCTAATTGTAAGTCATTTCCATTGTACTTACAATTTAATTTGAGGAAATTCTGTTGTTCCTTCATCAACCCAGAGTTGAAGATGAAAATAGTTCAGTTATGCATCAAATATTCAAATTATAAACAAATTCTGCCTATTAAGTAACTTGAATCTATAAATAAAATGAGAATAATATAGATTTGAACCAAACAACTTAATTTATAGGGGTAATTTGCTTAGCTGTGATAGGAAGAATTGCAACTTTTGGCAATAAATAAAAGGCAAAAGGAGGACCTCAACTGGTTGCCAATGCCAGGACTCTGTGTTGTGTCCTACCAGATTTGTTTTAGGTTGCTAATGACTCACATTTTTTAAGGAGAAGAACTATTATTTTGGGACTTGGTAGAAGTCGTCTGCTTTTCTTAGGTCTTCCATTAGTTTTGAAGGGTCCAACAGCTATACTTATCTTTTTAGATGATGTCCAACTCAGTATACTCAAGGATAAAATGAAGAATCCATTATCTTGAGAAGAACCTGAAAGAATTTTAGTATGAAGAGTTGTGTCTTTCTTTCTTTCCAGTTCTTTGTGGATTTTGTTGTTCAGTCAATCTAACTTATGTATATTTATCTATTCTAGGATAGCTAACAAAATAAATGGGATTACAAGTGTTTGTAGCAAGGTGTCCCTGTTTACGGGTCTTATGGACAAGGCAGATTATGAAAGGCTATCTTATATCTCTATCTATTAAATCTCTATATTCGTTCCATTATTGTATATTATGCCAGTCACAACAGTGACTACACAAATTTAGTATCTAAATATCTAGCGCAACAATTCTTCCACCATTGTGATGGTAAATTCTGGTAAGAGGTTACTCTGGATGACTGAAGAATTAAAGAGTTCTGATTCTCAATTGCTTTAGCATGGCTTGTTATATTAGGAAATTTAGAGTAGGCCATTGAGATCATTTTTTCAGGACTAGATGTGGCCCTTATTTCAACTATGATCTCCTTTGTTCTAATTTGCTGACTGCTAAGTATTTAGTAAATATTTTGTATACAGGTTTATGACCCCCTTGGTGCCGATTTTAGTGACATTTTTACTCATGTTTATTTCAAGAAAAAAAAAGTGCTGACTGCTAAATTGGCCACTACAACTTCGTTTTTTGAGTGTCAAGGTGTGTAACTTGTTCTACTAAGGAAATTTGTCTTTTAATTTGCTATCCAAACTCTACTGTCAATAGCTGGCCAATTTCATTATGGGCTTCTATCTTCTACTCTAAAACTGATTGCCTGTCTACTTAAAGTCTTAGATGACTTGTGATTTTCATTTTGAGTTGTGACAGTCATGATAAGAATTATCATATGTTAGGACCACAGCCTATTAGCTTCAAGTTAAATCTGAGTACAAGTGAGATATCTGTATGCAGATGACTTAAAAAAGAAAAAAGAAGAAAAAGAATGAATCTTCTTCATGAGAATGGTACGTGCTGCTGACCTTCTTTTGACCCATAATTTTCATTCATTTCTTTACATGACAGTTGCTACTATCATCGGAACTTTAGTGGCTTTCCTGATGGTTCCTATGCGATCGCTTGGTCCGGATAATTGGAAAATAGCTTCTGCTCTCATGGGTAGCTATATTGGTGGATGTAAGTTGTAGGCAGTCAGGACATATTGTTGCATTTTACTTTTGGTGAGCTCTCAATCATAGATAATTGAGGTATATTTCAAAGATAAGGATTGTAACTATCAAATATATTTTTGTAAATCTGTAACCCACTGCCCACTTCAATTAGGAATATGTGGTGCTTATGTGCATTGCAGGATACACACACAGACACATGCTCATAAACATGAAAGGAAATCAATTTTTAGCGAAGAAAAAAAAATAAACGATAGGTTGTTGACCACTTTGTACATGAATGCATGTCTTATCTACGAAGTTCACTTTCATGACTGACAATATCATTTTCTGAATCTGTAGCTCTTAATTATGTTGCAATTTCAGAGGCTCTTGGTGTTTCATCATCTGTTTTGGCAGCCGGAGTTGCAGCAGACAATGTTATCTGTGCAATTTACTTTCTGGTGTTGTTTGCATTAGCCTCTAAAATTCCTCCTGAGTCTTCAGAATCTAAGAGTGGTACATAATCATTTAGCTGGCAACATGTCTTGTGAAATTGAAAACTGTATTTGATGGAAGTTTTGTCTTCAAGAAGAAAAATGGGGATCCCGTAATTTTTTATCATTTAAAAAATTGATTTCTAGATACCAAGATAAAATATTCCCCATCATGATATGTAATTCTTTGACAGATGTTGAAATGGATATGTTGTCCTCTTCTGGAGGCAAGAACGCTGTGCTTCAAACTGCTACAGCTGTTGCTATATCTTTTGTGATATGTAAAGCTGTTAATTATCTCACAAAATTATGGAATATTCAAGGAGGTTGCCTTCCAGGAGTAACAGCTTTAGTTGTCATTTTAGCAACTATTTTTCCAGCACAATCTGGTTATCTTGCACCAGCCAGTGACACTGTTGCTTTGGTTCTGATGCAGGTAAATGAAATATCCCCAATACATCCAAAGTGATTAATTACATCTTGTCCTTCGTCTTAAATTGTTATGCTTCTTTCTATTTTGGGTGTTCAATTCATGCAAGTAGAAAAGCCTTCTTTCTCTTGATATTTACTCAAATAACGGCCAACTGATAGCTTTAGATATTTTAACTTGTAAGAAGCATAACCAAAAGCTTTAAAATTTTGGAGTTCTTCCTGAAAATCTCTGATACTTTTGTTCCATATTAAATTTTTAACCTTACCATTTCTTAGAAGAATTTAAATTTATGTTTTCCTTCTGAATTTCTGGATGGTGAATCGAAAGCCAAATTGACTGTCTTCAAATTTTAAGCTTGCCAAGGAAATAAGAGGATATCAGCTGAAAGCTTTTATGAGTGATAACAGGTGTTCTTTGCCGTGGTGGGTGCTAGTGGAAATCTATGGACTGTTATCAATACAGCTCCAAGTATTTTTTTGTTTGCTCTGGTTCAAATAACCGTTCATCTTGCCGTGATCCTTGGATTGGGAAAGCTATTTCATCTTGATTTGAAGCTGTTACTTTTGGCATCCAATGCCAACATTGGAGGCCCTACAACAGCCTGTGGAATGGCCACAGCCAAAGGATGGGGTTCTTTGGTTGTTCCAGGAATTCTTGTCGGTGTTTTTGGAGTTGCCATTGCAACTTTTCTTGGAATTGGTTTTGGAATGACAGTCCTCAGATACATGTAAATAGGACTTCTCACAGGGATAATTTTCATTTTAAGCATTCTGATAAATGAACTAGTATCAGATAAAAGTCTTTTGTATGTCATTATTGATTTCAGCAATTTATCAATCCCCAAATTTTCCCAATAGAATGGCATGTATATTGTTTAAACCAGGTTCTGGCAACAACAGGTTCACGTAAAGGGAAGGTTATTTTGGAATATGCCACGACGTGCTGATCTCAATCCAGAGGAAATTTGCAAAATATGAACTTGATTAGGTAATTTAAGCTAATATTCTCGAACAGAATTATGGAGTTGCTAAGCATATCTCTCCTGTATATTATGCCATGTAGCTTGATATATTAAGTGGATAGTGTATGTAGTTTGTACTGTACTACTCTCTTGATCAAAGTCAATTGTACTTGCAGTACTTGTAAAGTCAACTGTACTGCATTAACAATAATCAGGAACAGAGTCACCCCGAGATTCCAGCAACTTTTACATCTGGAATCAAAGTAGAGAAGCATTTATTAAACAGAAAATAGTAAGTCATCTTTAAGCATCATGGATTTTTTTTTTTCTCTTTTTATATTGTCAATTTGCACTTGGGACTTATAATACCAAATATTGAAATTTATTTATTATTTTATTTCTTTGATTAAGTCTTATCGCACACAACACAAAGTTTAAACACAAGAGAGAAATGAATAAACTAATTTCAATGTTATGTACTATAAGTCCCATGGTTCAAGTGATAGTACAGTTGGAACCTTTAGAATAGACGATGGAGTGATAGTTCATGTGATGAAGTGCTCAATTCTTATATAAACAAGTTATGTTGTAGTAATATGTGTTTTTAATAGTTGTGCACAGATAGAATATTACTCAACCTTACACAATAATCGTTATTACTGAAATCAAAGATTTTGCAGTTGGTGAGAATCCTGGAATCATGTTTCATTTGTTACCATAATCTAATATTTATGAAATTTTTTTTGACATTTTTAGACTGGAGTAAAATTACAGATCTCTCCATAAACTATACAAGATATTGATGATCAAATGCTATTTTATGCTTTAAAATTTTTGATTTATCTCAGAAAAAAATTTGTCTTGATGATGGGTACATGCTGTATGATATGCCTAATAGATACGTTAAATCTTTGTTAAGTCTAAGAGAGTTCCTTATATTGATGGTGAAATGTCTCTTCCAAAGCATGAGGCATTGTTTTAAGATAGTTTATGAGCATATCTTGTTAACTTTTGAACATAATTATAAAAGTACTCTCTTATTCTTTTTTACTACTAAACTATCAGTTAATTTATCAGTAATAATATGTTAATTAAGTGTTAAATAAGTTTTTAATCTCATAATTATACTAGAGGGTTGCTAGATGATCGTACACAGTCAAGTATTTTTTAATGAATTAAATAAGAGGGTATTTTGTAATTGTGCTTAAGTTAAAGGGGTACTTTTGTAAGTTAATGTTTATTGTATGCACCCTCATAGATATTTTGACTTTTAGGAAATTGAAGGACCGACTGATAATTAAAAATTATATAGGGATCTTATGATATCAGATCAATCAACACTGTGGTAATAAAAGGAGGAACCCCAATTTGTACTAAATGAACTCAGTGATAATAAAAGGGGAAATAAGGTTTCTGTGGAGTCATTACTTAAAGTCTAATCCAGATATTATAGAAATATGCAAGGGATCTTGACTCTACAGTTGTCTAAATTTTTGTTTATATTAAAACTTCAAGTGTTGACTTTTACTTAATGTTAAATCAATATATATTACTTTATATTAAAAAAGAGATGTTCGCCAATTACTACTAACTTAAAGATTGATGAATTATTTCTACAACTTTAAATTAAGTTGTGTTTCTATGACTGATTTTTTATACCAAAAACTTATATTTATAAAAATGTTATAATCTATTATTTATTATCTAACTGTGTACATATATCTATGTGTATATAACCTAGATCAAATCATTGTTAATTTAGAGCAAACAGAATATTTAATGTACTTAAATTCCTTTTCATTAACTGGTGCATCTCATGGTGTTTTCCTTTTGAATGGTGTGCGCTTATATATACATATATATACAGACACACAAACGCACAAGCATTCCAAGCTCGTCATAACTCAAGGGTAGAGATGATGGGCAACAACAACATTAACACTGTATTAAGGATGATCTTTCTTGTGCTGTTTCTTGGATGGCTCTTGATCTGGATCCTGTTGCCTACAAAAGTATATAAAATGACATGGACACCCAAGCTAGCTAGCGAACTTAACTCCACGTATTTTGGAGAACAAGGTCATTATTATCTTTTGTTACCGTTAACGTTAATTGGTTTGCACAGTTCTATCTTGCTTGTTTTTTTGTTTTTTTTGTAGGAGTTGGTTGATCTGTTTTTTGGTTAAAGAAATTCTTACCTAGACCATATTTTAATTTTTGTAGGGACAAATCTTGTGCTTTTCTCAGTTCCTATGATGATAATAGCAGCTTTGAGTTGTGTTTATCTCCACCTGGAGAGCAAATCAGGAAGTCCTCCATCGAAAAAGTAAGTAATCAACTAATTAGTCTTCAGCTTTTTTTAGCATTTTCATATGTATGAAGCATATATCATATGTGTAATCCTACTTATGTATAATAATATCTATTAAGAAGGTTTATAATTATTGCTGGTCGCATGCAGTGTGGTTAAGAAAAGCAGGCGTTTGGGCTTATCAAGCCGTCCAATTCTAGTGATGGCTCCTCTAGGGATTGTTACCGCGCTGGAGCTTGTTTTTGCAGTTATGTTTGTTGTGCTCTTGATTTGGTCTCTTGCTAATTACCTGCATGTCAGCTTTGGAAACCTCCACATGCATAAACAAGGAGAGAAAGTGTACGTACTATATAAATGACTTTCCTTAAGATTAGATATACAAAATTTGCTTGAGATTGAATTAATACATGCTAGATATGTGATTCATTATATGCTCATATTTTCTACTCTTTCATTAGATTAGTTTAAATAATAATTGTTCACAGGAGATCTTTTCCACTGATGGGTTATTCACAGTGAAAAACAACTTGTCCCTTAATGATTTTTGCCTAACACAAATATACAGATTGTGAGCGAGATTCAAACTGAAAAGGCATGCACTAACTTTACCAGCTAAGCTGATTGGCACCCACGTCTAAGAAGATAATTTAACTTCAAAAGAATCGATCTATTCATTTCCTTCTCGACCCTTTTGTTTTCTTTGATACATAACAGTTCTTTCTATTGCGCTTGAGTTAGTTTTTATGGTACTAGATCCTGTGAGATAAGAACTCGATGGATGGAGTTTGACGAGGGTTAAGTCAACCACTGTTTATAATTGAGTTTTCAAGAATTATTCTGCTATTGGTACTTTAGCTCGAAATATCTTACGGTGTTTGACGAGTTTTTGCTATGATTGTGCTTTATTTTTTGGCAGGTGGCAAGCTAAGTTTAGAAGTGTGTCACTGAGACTTGGGTATATAGGAAATATATGCTGGGCATTTCTGTTCTTTCCAGTGACGAGAGGATCTTCAATCTTGCCTCTACTTGGGCTGACTTCAGAGTCTAGTATCAAGTATCATATCTGGCTTGGACATCTTTCAATGGTTCTCTTTTTTGCTCACACCATAGGTTTCATGATTTACTGGGCCATGACCAATCAAATGGTTGAGGTACGTACTTATGGTGGTCAAGTGACCTAAATTACGCATTTTGAGGAATACACATACACTACGTTTTAACTTCGGGATCCAATTTATATACAGCTTTCAAGTTAGATGAAAAAAAAAAATTACCAAACACAATAGAGCCTATCTTTCTATGAGCTTTTATGTCTCGGTGAGCTTACAAATCCTATAAATTTAGCTAAATCAAAAAAGAGCCAAACGGCACAGTCCTAAATCTTGTGATATTTAGCGAGTAAATTATTGTTTTGTGGTGGATGAAAGATGTGGAGTCATTTTCACCTTTTCGTATGGAAAATGTCAAAAAGCTCTCTCATCTTTGAGTTTTTTTGGCCTCAATTCATGCTTTTGTTTTTTATCACAAGAGTTAGAATTACATAGTGGTGGGCTTAGATTCCTTCTGTTGGTCATCATTTTCTTTTTGTCTTTACTCAAAAAGAGAGAAAAAAGAATAAATATGAGGTTGATCTTGTATGTCAATGTCGAAGGGGAATATCAATTATTGGCTAAGTTCTCACAGATTAAATGCGAAATCTCATTTAGTGGTGTCTTAATTAACGTAATGGTATATGCATGTTGAAACATGTCTTGATTTCATCTACTTACTTTGGTCAAAGAGTTCATTTTTTACTGTAAATTCAGTAAAATTTTAAAAAATCTTTGTTTGAATATACATATCTTACTTTTTGTCTATAAAAATATATTTTCTACTAAATAAATAGAACAGTGAATTTGAGTTCATTGATAGAATTAGGGTAAATATATGCAGTGAATTTGGTTCAATTCTCATTCCATTCTTGTTCAATTCATATAGTTTGTATGTTTGGTTTCACCTCTTACCCCTAAGTTAAATTTTTTGGATGTAGATAGAAATTTGATTCACATTTTAATTTGTAGTAATCAACTTTTTATATTAAAAAAATTAAGACAGAACAAAAATAAAATTGACCGTGCATATAATGTTTTAATTGTAAATATCAAGATTTATGTTAACTCGTATGTTTTAGTCTTTGTGTCATAACTATATCCAAAACATTATAATAGTTTGTGGACATAGGATATGTGTCCAACACTAAGTGTGCATGTCGAGCACTTGATAAACTACAATTAGATATATTATGATATATGATAAAATGAAAAAAACGATATAGACTTCTATATTGTAAGGTGAAAGGAACACAAATTAATTGGTTTTTTTCTTGAAATTCTAAATTTTGCAGACTTTTATATAATAAATACTTAAGTAGTTATATATTAGTAAATATTAGTTATCTTTTTGTGCTAAGTAACTTTATTTTGTTATGTACATGATCTTCACATAGATTTATATATTTTATAATTGTTTTATACTCGAAATATTTTGGGAACTTTCGTTACCAAGCTCCCAAATCTTCGATTACAAAAGTTATATAGTGGGGCATTTAGATCATTACTCGTACCAGACACTTGCATATAATTTTGAACAACATAGGTCAAGATTAACATAAATATTAGAGTTAGAAATTAGAGGATAGTGGAATGAACCTAGGGTACCCTTGTGTTATATCAATGATTTCTTGGGTTACACGATAGGCCATATCATTTTTCGAAAAGATGGGCAGGAGGTGAGTCGAATCAGGAAACTGAGTCATAACCATTTTAATCATATTAATCTGTAACTTCTATTTAGAAGACAAAAACATTTACATTTAAAACTGAGGAAAAATTTTATTATCTAACTTATTGCGGGTACCATAAAATGAAATCATTCAATTAGTTTGGCTTTAACGATGATCATTAATTAACATAAAAATGCAAAATTTGTAGATGCTGGAGTGGAGCAAAACATGGGTATCAAATGTGGCTGGAGAGATTGCAATTGTGATTGCATTAGCTATGTGGGTGACAAGCTTCCCATGCATAAGAAGAAAGATGTTCGAGCTTTTCTTCTACACGCACCATCTCTACACACTTTACATTGTCTTCTATGTACTCCATGTTGGTGATTTCTACTTCTGCATGATCCTTCCTGGGATCTTTCTCTTCCTTATCGATCGATTTTTGAGATTCTTGCAATCCCGTCAAAGGTCACGACTTATTTCAGCTCGTCTGTTACCATGTGGGATCGTTGAGCTTAACTTTTTGAAGAATCCAGGTTATTTTTCTATTACTACCCATAATTTAATACATGTAAAAAATAAAAAACTCGATGATCAATTATCAAAAATGTTAAAGTGTTTGGCTTACCAAGAGAGCTTATAAGCTCCTCCAAAAGTTACAAATATTTGATGAGATACTTATTAGTGAATAAAAGTGTTACGGTTAATAACTTATAAGTTCTTATTTTTTAAAACTTTGGCTTACCAAGAGAGCTTATAAGCTCCTCCAAAAGTTGCAAATATTTGATGAGATACTTATTAGTGAATAAAAGTGTTACAGTTAGTAACTTATAAGTTTTTAATTTTTTTTTTTTTAAAAAACAAAAGATAATTTTTTCAAAAAATTTATATATATTTTTAAATAAAATAATGTAAGAAATTTTTTTACAGAGCCCATGCTAATTTTTTCTATATCATCTTAATTTTATCGGATGTTTCCGAGAAGATTTAAGATAAAATACGAAAATTTTTTAAGAAGTAAGACCTAACTTTAATAAGATTATAGATAAATAGTTTTAAATTATTAATTACAAATCATTTTTTGTATAATACCAAAATTTTTATAATGTTATAAATATCACGATTGAAGTGTAATAATTTTGTACATGGGTTTGTATCATTTTAATGCTTATAAATGATACATACTATAATTTTATTTTATTAAAAAAATACTGAACGATACTACTCTCCTCGTTTTATACTTTAATTTTTCAAATTCAAAAATACTTTTATTAATTTTTTTTAAAAAAAATCTTTGATGAAGTAAACAATAAAGCAAGCATATCTTTAACCAAACTATCATACAGCCTTAAGCTATTCTTTATAATAATTACCCTCCTCCATTTCGATTCAAGCCAAATTTTCTCTTAAAATTTTGGCATCTAGTTCTAACATCTTATTGAATGATAGAGTTTTACGATTAATTACAGTAAAAGCTTAAAATTTTGAGGGAAAAACTCTAATACAATTACATAGTTGATCAAGATGTTGAATTCAATCAACTTTTATACATTGCCGGAAATAGTAACCCATAACTAAGTCTTCTTCTTTCTCAGGATTGCTGTATAATCCCACCAGCATGATGTTTGTAAGTCTGCCTGCAGTTTCTAAACTGCAATGGCACCCGTTTACAGTCACTTCTAATTGTAACTCGGAGCCGGAAAATCTCAGCATTGTTATCAAATGCGAAGGAATTTGGAGTCACAAGCTTTACAAACAGATCTCTTCTTCGCTCGATAGGCTTCAAGTGTCTACTGAAGGACCTTATGGTCCTACTACATCGAACTTTCTAAGGTCAGCTCAATATAGTAATTTCGTACTTAACGAGATATACTAATTCAAATAATAATTTGTAAGTTGTGAAATAGTTTTACTTATATAATAACTACAACCCAGAGGAGAAGTAATATTTAGACTCATACCCTTGTTGGTTTATGTGGAAGGATGTTATGATGTTCCAAGTTTTGATATACAGTTGAGTTTGATTAGCATCTTAATTGGCAGACATGAAATGCTGATAATGGTAAGTGGAGGCAGTGGTATAACTCCTTTCATCTCTATCATCCGCGAGATCATTTTCCAGGGCCAAAAACCAGACAGCAAGATCCCGCGAGTACTTCTCCTATGCGTTTTCAAGCATTATGTCGACCTGGCGATGCTAGACTTACTTCTTCCAACCACCGGTATGCCTAACCAGCTCCCTAAAATCCAAATACAGATTGAAGCCTATGTCACCAGAGACAAAGAAGCGCAGAATACCGAGGGAAACAAGTCACTCCAGCTCCAAACGTTCTGGTTCAAGCCACACCCAATGGACACGCCTGTTTCTTCAGTCCTTGGCACCAACAACTGGCTATGGCTCGGTGCCGTAATCTTATCATCATTTATCATGTTTGTCCTCCTCCTGGCCATTGTTACCCGTTTCTATATATACCCAGTTGATCATAACACTGGCGAAGTTTACCATTTCTCTTATAGAGCTCTCTGGGACATGTTTCTAGTTTGTGTTTGCGTTTTCGTGGTTTCTAGTGCAGCTTTTCTCTTCTCCAAAAGACGGAATGCTGTTGAGAACATCCAAGTACAGAGCTTGGATGTTTCGTCTCCGGCAGCATCACCTGGTTCGTGGTTTTGCGGTGTTGATGGAGAGCTTGAAAGTCTTCCATGCCAGGCCCTTGTTCAAGCTACCAACATCCATTTCGGATCAAGGCCTAATCTCAAGAGTAAGTTGCTCAATTCTACGTCGATTCATAATATTAAAGCACGAGAAACTATCGGTGTATACTAATTATACGAACTATTTTTATCATATATTATATTATTAGAATTTGAACCAAATTTACACTTAAAAAACTACTTTATATAACATCTTATTTATGTGATTATAACGGGTACGGATCAAATTGCAGAAATACTGTTTGAATATGAAGGATCAGACGTGGGAGTCTTGGTCTGCGGCCCAAGAACAATGAGACACGAGGTGGCAAAAATTTGCTCATCTGGGTTGGCTCAGAATCTACACTTCGAGTCTATTAGCTTCGACTGGTGATACGAAAAATGCTTGTTTATTTTATGTGTGTGTGTGTATATATATATATAAATAAATATGCAATGTATATATATATATATATCACTTTTGTTGTGTGTACTGTAGGTAACTGCTGATGGATCTCCAAAGAAAACTTCCTCTGTATATATTTCCTGTACGAAATAAACTGAAATTATTGGGATGTCAATTTGTTCTATATAACTCTAGTTTTAATCTGGAAGCATCACGACGAACAGATTGAATCCTGTTAAGAATATTTTTATTATTAATACAAATTATCAAATTAATTTTTTTTTTTTTCGAGACTTGATATTTTTTATAATTTAGTTCGTAATATTTTTTCGTTATAATTTTATTTTAAATATTTTTTATTTATTACATTGTTTTTATTTTGAACTGTTGAGTAATCATGACAGAGAAAAAAATAAAGTTGAATAATCATTGTGTTTTATGCAAGAGACAAAATACAGCTTACAAAAAGCTTAAACGAAGGAAAAATGAAAGTCAAATATTCCCACTACGTATATATTTTTTAAAAAAGTTTATATATAATGGAACTAAAAATTAATAGATTTTTTCTTGAGAAACCCATTTGCAATTTCAGATTTTCAAATTGAGGAATTCATTTCAGACTGAATTTGCTGTGATGAACTCTATATATATACATATATATATATATATATGTTTTAGATCTCCACCATGGTACTAAGTTATGAGTCAACTAGTTGAAATGCATGTATGTACGTACGTACGCATACGGCTAAATAGGAAATCTATATGAAACTTTTCGTTTCCAAAAACTTGTCATCATGAGAAAACCAAAATTATTTTCCTTTTTGCCGACATTATTCAAAGGCCACTCCTCAACATAAACGTTTTTCAAGATTCCCAGATTCTAATTATCACAGGTATGTATAAAACATATACACACACACACACACATACATACATACATACATATATATATATATATAGAGAGAGAGAGAGAGAGAGAGAAGAGAGATGGGTTCAATGAAAGAAATTTCCGCCATTAGTGAAGTTCCAAGAAGAATAATGATAGCAGCAATATGGCTACTAATAATGTTTGTCTCTCTTGGGTACATGATGATCTGGTTCGTGAACTCCACCAACTTGTTCTACACTCAATGGCTGCCTGAAATCCTTCACAAAACTGATTCTACTTATTTCGGAAGTCAAGGTAAATTGATAACTACACAAATATTAATCATTGATTTATATATTTTTCTTCAATTCTTATTACTGTGTCAAACAATAACCTAATTTTCTCTTATAATTAGGTGGTAGAATGCTGGTTTTCGCCTTCCCGGTGCTCTTCGTTGCTGCTTTGAGCTGTTTATACCTTCATCTTGTGACCAAATTGTCTGATCACAACGATCGTAACACGAATCGGTAGATATTTTGTTAAAAATTTTTTACTATTCAATCTATTATTTATATTCTATTATATTTTAATTACAGGAAAAATTTGAAGCCTCGTCTGGCATGGCGAAAACGGCCAGTTCTCGTAAAGGGCCCTCTTGGAGTTGTATCCTTGACAGAGCTCTTATTTTTAACCATGTTCATGGGGTTACTGAGCTGGTCTCTGTATTCGTACTTGACAAGTATGTTTACAGATATAAGCCGAGAAGCAGGAGATAATCATCAGCAAGTGTAAGCATAATTTTTGTTTTTAAACAAGAGAAACCTATGAAATATATTGTTTTTTTGCTTCTGCTTTCAGAATAATCGATCCAGAATCAAACTTTTTTAACAAAATTTATTACGACGAATTACCTTAATTAAACCTGATTATTGGAGGAAAACCCACTTAAATTTTCAAATTGAAAATTAAGATGAATTCTGGGTTATTTTCTCTGATCTTTTTTTTTTTTTTTTTGGTGATTATTCAGGTGGAAGAGTAAGTTGGAAATGTCAGGTCTAGCAGTGGGTCTGGTTGGGAATATCTGCTTAGCCTTTCTCTTCTATCCAGTTACCAGAAGCTCTTCAGTTTTGCAGCTGTTTGGCCTCACCTCAGAATCCAGCATTAGGTATCATATCTGGGCTGCTCATCTTGCTCTTACTTTCTTCACTGCACATGGCTTATGTTACATTCTCTTCTGGGCATCATCAGATCAAATTTCACTGGTAAATCAATACATACATACATACATACATACATATATATATATATATATAAACTCAGGTGCTGTAAATTATAACACTCACAGTAACTTATACAAGAAGTAACTAATAGGCACTTTCTTGAACCAATTCTGTGAATGCAGATTCTAAAGTGGAGTAAGATCGGTTTTTCAAATTTGGCTGGAGGAGTAGCTTTACTGTCTGGGTTAGCCATGTGGGTGACAAGCATTCCGAGTATTCGAAGAAAAATATTTGAGCTCTTCTTCTACACTCATCATCTTTACATTTTATTCGTCGTCTTCTATGTTTTTCATGTCGGGTTCTCCTCCACTTGCCTCATTCTTCCTGGATTTTACCTCTTTTTGATCGACCGCTACTTGAGATTCTTACAGTCCCAGCAAAGGGTTAGATTGCTTTCTGCAAGAATTTTGCCCGGTGAAACTGTGGAATTGAATTTCTTGAAAAGCCAAGGTATATATGTACATATATATGTGAAGTACTTGGTTTTCCTTATAAAAGTATAGCTAAAAAGAAAAGAACCCAACCCAACTATCTTAATTTGATAATGGATTTTCTTAGTAACATCCAAAATCTGATGAGAAATTTGATCTGGTTTTATTCAGAGTTGAATTATAACCCAACAAGCATTATGTTTGTAAATGTGCCTGGAATTTCCAAGCTTCAATGGCATCCTTTTTCAATTACTTCAAGCTGCGAGATGGATCATCAGAAGCTAAGCATTGTCATTAAAAGTGAAGGGAGATGGTCTAGTGAGTTGTATAAGAAGCTTTCATCATCTTCCTCCATCTCCATGGACCGCCTTGAGGTCTCCATTGAAGGACCTTATGGACCTGTTTCAACTCATTTTCACAGGTGATTAATAATACATTCACAAAATTCCAACTGCTATGTTTGGAAATTTAATTTCCTTTCTGGGTTTGTCTCTTCCACTTCTTGGGAATTCTTCTATTTTTGACATTTCCATATTGTTTACCAGTTCCAATACTCACACCATGCTTGTCTAAGCAATTGCAGGCGTGATATGCTCATAATGATCAGCGGGGGAAGTGGGATTACTCCTTTCATCTCCATCATTCGTGATCTTCTCTTCCGGGCCAATGAGTCTCTCGATACTCCACGAGTTCTTCTCATATCCGTATTCAGAAAATCTCTAGATGTCACCATGCTAGACCTCCTCCTACCAGTTTCAGGCACATCAATTGACATTCACAGTTTAAAACTCCAAGTACAAGCCTATGTAACAAAAGAACAAGGACCCAGCCCTGACCAGAACCTCATACAGACAAAATGGTTCAAACTAGACCCATTGGATGCGCCAGTTTCAGCCATTTTAGGCCCAAGCAGTTGGCTCTGGCTAGGTGCCATAATCACATCATCATTCATAATATTTCTTATTGTTATAGGCATTGTAACAAGATATCATATATACCCAATTGACCATAACTCAGATATGATATACCCCAGTGCTCCAAGAGCGGCTGTCAACATGATTTTCACATGTATATCTATAGCCATAGCTGCAACCGCAGCTTTTGTTTGGAACAAGAAAAACAAGGACTCCAAGGAAATGAGACAGATCCAGAACAGAGATTCGCCAGCAGAGGCGAGAACAATGTCGGACTCATCATGGATATACAGTGATGAAAGAGAGCTGGAGAGTCTTCCCCATCATTCTTTTCTTCAATTCACTGAGGTGCATTATGGTGAAAGGCCTGATCTGAAGAGTACGTCACGAACCAAATTGAATTTTTATTTTTACAGTTCATACATGTTTTATATGCCTACTATGGTTTTTATAGAAAATGACAGAAAATATTTTGTTGCAGAGATATTATCAGAGAACTGTAAAGGAACAAGTGTTGGAGTTTTGGTAAGTGGACCGAAGAAGATGAAGCAAGAAGTGGCAGCAATCTGCTCCTCTGGTTTTGCAGAGAATCTGCATTTTAAATCCATGAGTTTCAATTGGTGATTTGAAGAATATTAGTTCTTGTTCTACTTTAATTAACAAACCATATAGACGATCACATAACCATTTCTTAGGTTCAAAATCTCTGTTCTAAGCACGTTTTTTTATGTGAAAATGAAAAATCAACGGAAAATTCTCGAGGCCTGAAAAGATTGCAGAAGAGTTTCAGCGTAAAATTACTTTGAAGATCATATCCAGGAATCTTGACAATCAAAAACACTCTGAAACTCTCATGGGTGTTATTATGGTCCTCCAACAAGAGCGTAATGTATTAATTTTCGTACAATTTTATAGTGATTCATTCACCCATTTTAAAGGTTGATCGCATTTCATAGAATTGATCTTTCGATAGTTCACCAAAACAGTGATGAAATCGCCAAGTTCGCGAATCTTTCCCTGTATTGTGATTAGAGCTAGGTTGAATTACAAATCAATCATGTATGTTAGTCTCAACTAATTACGAATTTACGATTAACATATATAGTATATGGTCTTCTCCATCCACAGTTAGTCGAAGGTAGTTTAATCTACAATTCAATTTATCTAACCTAAAATTTACAAAGTCATATTGTCTGCACATAATTTCTTGACAACCACAAAATGAAGGTGTCCCAAATCATTTATTTATTCATGGATGGACATTGCAGGAGATAGACCAGAACTCCTACTTCAATTTTTTTTTTTTATTTTTCAAATACAGATTTTCAGTTCAGTCCCCAGCTCTAAACATTTACAGATAGATTCTCTGAATCCTGTATTGTACTTATTTGTTGAGAAAATCACATAATTCCTTACAGTTTAGGTTACAAATATTTCATCCAAAGTTCTACCACATCATAACTTTGTTTCGGATCGGGAAGGTGAGGTATGATCGAACACATTTGACATTTCTGTCAATGACCAAGTTTTGAGCTACTAAAAAGATTCATAGCTTACCTGAGAGAGTAGTGACCAAAACAAACAATACGTTAGTAGCGTTTGAGCTTTGTGCACCCACCCGGAAAAGAAATTGGAAAGTATCTTGGGATAGAAAGATACAGCAACTGAAATGATGGAGGACTGCAAGTTCATTAAGCATAGTGAAGTGCAAAAAAACCATTTGATTTTTTTTTTCATTAATCATAATATGGAAGTAGATACTGAAAACAACTAAAGAACATCAGGAAAATGATCTTAAAGAAAAGGAAAAGGAAAAACATTTATAGAAAAAAAAAAAAATGTGCCCTATCAGACCTACAGAAACTCTAAAAAATTCTGAGACCGGATAGAAAAGTTACCCAAGAACACCATGAGAGACAAAATTGATCTGAGCCCCTGACATTCCTTTTGTCGGAACGAAAATTAAATGTATTCGAGAGGGAACAAATTTTAATCCACCAGGAAGCTAAGAGATTGCAGCCAACATGGAATTCTTTCAAGCTATGCATTTCTTTTCACTACTGCAAATGAACTGCATCTATTCATATGTGTATCTTAAATAACATCTCTTCACCAGTTAATCTTAGTGCAACCCCAGGCCTCCCAGCAGCACCCTTTTTGCGGTCATCAAAATCAGAAGTCATTCCCACATTGGAGTTCTCTCCATTGTATCGAAAATTTGCACAACACCATCTGATTCGAAACGCCTCACAGGATGAATCATCTCATACCTGTTCCCATGTTTGTCATCATCACTGCCTTCATATTTACATGTCCTGCTACCACCAGCCATATCAGGAAATCTTCTGGATCGTATCAGGGGTCTGAAGCAATCATCAGAGTTCGGTCTTCTAACAGATCGGGCTGGCCCAAACCTTTGGCTCTGACGAAAAATTCTCATAGGTGATTTCCTGCCCCTAAAATTTTCCAGGTTCCGATCCTCAAACCACCTGGAATAACGATGGGGTGAGAATCGATTTCTTGGAGGAGACATCAAATCTTCCTCACAATCTGAAGCGAAGCGCTTCTGAAATGGTAATCTGACTCTTTCCATTCTAGGATCCTGCTTAAAATTCGGAGATTTAGTTCGTCGCCAGGCAATAGGGGAATGAGCCCTCGAACTTGATCGAGATTTCTTGTATGGTTGACCATAATTAAGTCTTCCTCCACTGAAGGGAGAGATACTTCTTTCTCTTCTTGCTATCCGATAAGGCATGCGACCAGAAAATTCAGTGGAATCTTCAGGCATGGTTCTATCTCTGAAACCTCTACTCGCTCCTTGTTGATATCTTCTAACCCTAGTCCTACCAGGACTAGTGTCTCTTTCATGTAAAATTCCAGTATGCATAGCATTTGTGTCATCTGGGTTTGCCAGAGATGATCTCCTCCCTAGGCCCCGGTAAACACCATTTGATGAAGAGGTTAAGAATTGCCTTCGAATGTTGTCAGGTCCAGAAACCCTTGCAGATCCTGATACAGTAGTATCTGAGCCGACATGACTCTCAATAACACTTCTGGGTCTGGGGCGTCCGACATCATAAGAACTGCTATAAATAGGTGAATGACGTCGTCTAGAATCCCAATAACCCATAGGAGAACTGACAAACTGACCACCTCCTGGGCTTCTGCCACGCACATGTAAAGCAGATCTATCTCTTCCCATGAATTTGTCAGAGCCAACATCCCTTTCATCCCGGCGACATGAATCACCAAAAACATCAGACCTGAGAACAAAAGGAAATTAATAACTAAGCAATTTTATAAGTAAAATTGTTGAAAAAAAAAAAACACAGAGAAATAGAACCATAAAATTCACCTGCTCCTCTGTATGCCATCAGAGGATAATGGCTCATCAACCCTTGGAAGCATCTCCCTCTTGGATGCCTTCAATTCAACCAATCTAGAAGAACAACACTTGACATCAGAACCATCTCTACAAACAACAGCATTCTTCTTTATCTTGCTGGCATCAGCCATTTCCATGGATCCTGCTGAGCTCCCTCTCAAAGCATCTCCGATGACAGATGCAGTTTTCTTAACCATGTCCTCAGATTCTGAACCATGTCCTTTTTTCTCAACCCCCATCTTTGTTTCACTAATTTCTGCTGTGTGACATAATTTCTCTTCATCAGACTCATAGTTCACCTGTTCAATTTCCTCACCCTCAAAATCATTTTCCTCCCAGCATGGACTTGTTTCCCTCAATTCCCCATCACGGCTCTCAATAACACTTTTTGGTCTCAATCGCCCAGAACTAAAAGAATCGTTATAAGAATGCAAATGACATTGTATAGAATCCCTATTCATTGCAGAACTGACAGAGTGGAGACTCCCTGTGCTTCTGCCTTGTAAATGTAAAGTAGATCTATCCCTTCCCATGAATTTGCCAGACCCTCCATCCTTCTCATCCCGAGGGTATGAATCATCAAACACATCTGGCCTGAAAACATAAGAACATTTTTTACATAAAAAACATAGGATAATGAGTGACCAAGAATTTTTTTTAAGAAAAAGGAAATGATCCGAACAATACCTGCCCCCCCTCTGTATTCCATCAGAGGATAAGTTTCCTTCAGGACAGGGATGCAATTCCCTCTTGGATGTCTTTGATACAATCATCTTAGAAGAGAAATCCTGGACATCAGAACCAACCATACAGTCAAAAGATCCCAAACCAAATCCTTTCTCAACCTCCACCTTCTTTTCATTACTCTCAGCTACATGACATAATCTCTCATCTGCAGAGTCATACTCATAGTCCACATGTTCAATTTCCTCGCCCTCATTTTCCTCCATGAATGGATATGATTCCCTCAACTCCCCATCCTCAAATTGAGAGTCATACCCAGCCTGAAGTTCCATAAAGTTTTGCAAACCAGCAGCCCAATTCTTATCATTTTTGGAAACAGAGCCAGAGCTGTCAGCAGAACGATCTTCTGTAGCTGTCTTACCTAAACCACTATGATCTACTTTACAGACTTCTTGAGACATACATCCAGCATCCTCTTGAGCAGCTGGGGAATTTCCAGAATCCTCCTGCATCAACTTTTCAGATATGTCATGCCCGGCAAGATCAGTTTCAACATGAGGAACTGACAAAGATGTGTCAGCTGGTCCACTTATATCCACATTTACCAGACCATGTTCATCTAAACAGGTCAATGCATCTTCGGACTTGGGTGAAGGACCCAGATTTTCTATTTCACTAACAGACTCAACTCCATCGGAAATATTTGTGTTTATCATCTCTTCATCACAACCCTTCTCAACATTTAAGCCACCATCCCCATCGAGAGTAGGCCTGTCAATCTCACATGTAACTTTCTCCATTACTGGCACAAAGGGAGATGCAACATCAGACTCTTCCACCTGAACATTTTCTGCACACAAGAGTTTGCCAACTTCAGTCCCCTCATTAACATTAGCATTACTGGGTGAACTTTTATTTTCCTCATATAATTTCTCACTTCCAACATTAGGGCAGGTGGAAGAATCAACACATGGATCCATGCTTCCAACCTGTGTCGATCCATCAGTATCAATAATGAATGAGAGAGAAGGCTCCTCAGAATTACCTACTGGTGTTGGAACACATCCATCATGGTTCATGGAAACATCAGCACATCCTTCAAATTTATGTTCCTCTCTATCAAAACCATTTAGCTGACCAGGCAAGTCTATTAACTCTGTCAAACTAGAAACATTATTTGGCACATCAGATGCAGCAGTTTTTTCAAATGTATCATGGTTATCACCAAGAGACTCCTTCTGAACCTCACAATCTTGCGGAACCTGCAGTGCTCTGGTCCTGTTTGCAGAGAAATCTCTTACAAACCTTCGGCAATCATCTTGGCCAACAGTAGAAGGTTGCTCCCAGGCATCCATTGACAGATTTAAATCCCAATGGGACCTGTCATCTCTTGGGGACCCAGACTTTTCAACCTTTCTGTCATCCTGATCAGCAGAAGGTTTGCGCGAGACAGCGGCACAATTTTCCTGAAAAGCTGAATTTTCCACATGATCTTCGCACATTATATCTTTAATGGAGAGAGAAGCTGTCTCTAGAGATACATTATTTTCTTCCATAGGAATAGAACAAGCCAATGAGTTAGGTTCTCCTTCTGTTGATTCTCCTGCCGAGTCATTTCCCTCTGCATAGTCAATACCATCAACCACACCACTATCACAAGCCACAGTTGCAAGCATCTCAATACCAGAGAAGTCTCCAACACCATCAAGTTTCTCAGTTGTAAGCATCTCAGTTCTTGATGGCTTTCTCCCAAAGTTCGAGTTCCAACAAGGTCGGCCTGAAGCCTGTTGACAAGGTAGTACAAAATCTTCAGGAATTTCAATATGTGCAGAGAGAGTCCGTAGTGGTGGAGGTGATGGAGATCGAAATACAAATCTTCGTTTCTTTATTGGTAACTGCTCTACTTTGTCTGTGAAGCGCCGTCCAAGGACAGCAACACCAACCTGTCCAACAGAAATAAAAATGTAAACATTAGAATAATGAGAATTTGCTAGAGGAAATTCTGACTAGAAGGGAAGAAAAATACAAGATAAAATTGGAACATGCAATATATAACCTTCTCAGATTCCGAAACTGTTGTGCTCTCAGCCCCCCTTGCACAGCCATTAGTTGCCTCCATTACCCCAATTGTACTTCCAGTGACTTGTTTCCTAGTGCGCCTAGTCACACTCCTGTTTCCCTTGGTCACCGTCTTCCAAGTCAAGTCAGGATTTACAAATTTTGCATGTTCCACACCCACTGTACTCATCATACCTGCAAGAAAAAGATCCTACCATCAACCAATGGTCTACCACAACTAATTTAGTTTTGCAAAGAAGCTGCTGCTTGTTTCTTCCAACTTGACATTGGAGTAGCAGAAGTATTGCCAGTGCATGTGCAGACTTCAGTCTGCAGATGGTTGAAGTGAATTCTTTTTATCTAATATATGCCCATAAGCCGATTAAATACATAAAATAAAATGCCAATGGTAGCATAGGGAAACACTCCAAGCAAATTACTCTCTCTTAGGTCTGAATTTTTTGAGTTGAATTTCTGTTACCTAAATTCTTGCCCACTAATTAGACTAATTAGGTAATCAATTCCAGGGAAACAAGAATTTTCCCCCAAAAAGTCCCCAAGAGAAAACCTGAGAAACTTACTGCTAAATCGGTTGCACAATTGTCACACCAATTAGCAGAACAAATTCCCTGAACAGATCACAGGAACATTAGCCTTTAGTTGCCACCTTAATTTTATCACCTGCAAAATATAAAGGTACATCAAAAAAAAAACCCATAAAGCATAAAACACAAACACAATACAAGAAACAAAGCAAAACAGCTAGCGCACATATATGTTTTTTTTTTGTCAAAAATAATGTTATCAAGCCCAAAAGCTGATAACAAGACTGCCAGCACATGCCTCCACAGTCCATTACCTTGAGGCAGAATGTGTTAACAAGTTTTGAAGGCCAGCAAATGCTCCATCAATTGTGAATGTGGCATTGAACATACTGGGTTCCTTATACTTGGAACCAGGCTTCTTCACAACCATATAATTAAGAGCAATAAAACATAAAGAAACTAGGAAGGGTTCACAATTCAAACTACATAGAGTTAACACCCAAAAACGAGTGTAACTGAGCATGTAATTTTTATCTAAAGGTTGCTTTCCGCATTTTGACTAGCTGTCATTTCATAAGATCCCGTTCTACTCCATCATGTAACCAAAGGTTGCCAAAGTGCATCCGAAACATCAGAACCCATTATGGAAGATATCACAACCCCTCCTAATCTTGAATCCAGTTGCAATTTTCCTTTTCGAATAAAAGCCCAGGCCAAAAAGGATCTAAGCAACAAAGCCTCCCCCTACCTTCCTCTGTTCTAGAACAAAATTTCAATTGCTTATAATCCCCAGCATAAAAGTATATGCGGCTCCATATATTGCAAAGCATGTAGACAGAATCAAACAAACATGAGATATCATGTCCCGATTGAAAAGCAACAAGTTTAGAAGACAAATTAACACCTTTCTCAGTCACCATTTTGCTCCTGCAAATCGAGAGTGATTCCTAAAATCTAATTATTCCATTTCCGTTGTAGTTACATAGAAGCCAGCCGGCACAACTGCCTTTGTCATGCATATAAAGTCACATAAGAAGCAGATCAGTATTGCGTTCAATGTTTCATCTCAAAACTCCAAAAGCCGAGTAGATCTCACGCTTTAGCAGAAAACTAAGGCTTCAGTAATGTTGATAATCACAAGAAACGGTGATATATCGCGATATATAGCTTGTTTCTAAGACTAATATATGGGAATCTCCGCCAGAAATCACATCTCATGATCCACTATGGCCCTTGAAAAACCCTAATCCTTCAGTTGTGCTCGTCAAAAGTAAATCCTGCTCAGTCATAGAGGATTTTCAATCCTTTTCGCAGCCGACAATAAATGAGGTACATCAAACAAATCCAGAGCGAATCGTAGATTTCGAAGCACAAAATCTCCTATGCTCGAGGGAAAATTAACCACAAACAAAGCGTAAAAATCAAAAACTAGGGTTTTTCAATACCTGTTTTTGTTTTAAATCAAAATCGCACGCGATTAGAGATTTGATGGAACTTCTGATGAGATTTGAATCACAGTAACCTCTCTCTTTCAAACAAATCTTCAAATCATAACGAGAAAAAAGAAGGCAACAAAAGAACCACCGAGATTCAATCCTTCCTCTTCACCTCGTTCTTCTTGGTTGTCAGTCAAGTCCTCGTTTGTAGACAAATCAATTGAAGATTTCCAACCATCCGATCGCCGGACCTTTCGACGTCGCCGAACGCCGGTCCTTCCCCTCTTTCTGATAACTTTTCTCTTCTCCCGCTTGGCGACAGACAGTCTCGTCTTCCTCTCTCTTCCCTATTTGGATTACAGCAGAGGAGATACCCTATCACCACACGTATTTATGATCATCTTTATACCCAAAATACCCTTCCCCGAGCTGCCATATTTCGCTAATTGCCTTCCTTTTTTCTTTATTTTGTTTCCGTAAATTGTTTTTATTACTCAAATAATATGATAATTTTTGCAATTATTACGAAATCTTAAAATTTTTAAAAAATATATTATATAATTTTTTTTTTTACCAATACTTCATTTTGTAAAAAATTAATAAAAAAATTTATTAATTTATTAATTTAAATCTATAATATTTTTTACTTGATTTTATAGGCAAAAAAAATTCTAAATAAATGTATTTTTTTCTAATTTTGGCAGCTTTATTATTATTATTATTTTCACAGAAATGGGGGGACCAATTTATAATATATAATAGGAAAGTTAAATATTTGCTGGAAGCCTCGATTTGGCCCAACCCTAAAAGTCAATGGTCAAACAGTGACTGATCCCGAGGGCTATATTGACTTTTCGCGTTTTATTTCTTTTATATTTTATGGGACGCTAAAATTGGAGTTTAAATGGAAATAAAATATATTTAATCACATGCCATTTTCAAAAAGGAAAATTTGAATGAAAATGAAAGATTAACAAATCAATTTTGATTATCCAATTTTAACTTACCTAATTAATTAAAATAATAATTTAAACAAATAAATTGAATACTAATCCTTAATTTTTTGACTAATCATTCATTAGTAGAACTGTAAATGATTAATTAATCTTAATCTTTTGTGTACCATAATTTTTTGAAGTGAAATATAAGAACTAATTAAGCATTAATTCTCACACGAATTATATTAAATTAATATTAAAATATGTTTTTATGGCCAGTTTCAAATATGTTAATTTGATTCTGTGGACGTGTCTTAATATGGTGAGAAGTAAAATTTATGCACGTGTTTAAATTAATTAAAAAAAATAACTAATGTCTTAATATAATTTAAAGTACGATTTTTTGAAAAAAAACATTTTTAGTAGAAATTTTTATTCATACATTATAAAAGTTATATTTTGTATGTATCACAATATATAAATTATATTAGAATGATAAAAAAAATGAAATTCATATAAAATTTATATTTAGAACTGAACAATGCATTTTAAATTTCATGAAAATTAATAGAATTTTGATATGATTTTCTATATAAACTCAATTTTTTTTCTCATTTTAAGTGGAACAGTGTTCATCTTTAAATGAAAATAAATACCCATTAAAAAAAAATTGAAACAAACTTAAAAATAAAATTTACCCAAAATTTACATTTATTTCAAACACAGTTTTAATCTAAAATAATTATACATATACACATTTACAAATAAGTTTTGCACACACACACACACACATATATATATATATTAAACTTGAAGCATAATGTAAGATTCTAACGCAAGTTTGCTGGAGAATTTGAGAATCATTTCTGATTTGGAGCATTCTTTATTCGGATGAGAATATATATATATATATATATATATATATATGTTCTATGACATTTATAACAATTTCTTAAAATACACAGAGAGAGAGAGAGAGAGAGAGAGAAATTCCTTCCCTGACAGATGCTGTTTAATATTAGGAATAGGTGAGAATAAATGGCCTATTTCTGGAGAGGAAAAAGTAATACTGGATTCTTTTTGGTATAGTAATATATATTTGCTGTTGAACAGGTCAAATATATATTAAGATAAAAACTATATTCTAGTTAAACTGATTTGTAACTTTTACATACCCAGATAATATATATATGTATATATATCTATATATAAGACACTTGTATTTGCATTCAACTAATATTTGATTGAAAATTAAGAAAAATAAATAGTATAGAAACTATATGGTTTAGCCATAGTCTGACAGTTCAGAAATTTAATGCTCACTAGTAATTTATAATACTTAGCTCTCTCTGAAACTAAGGGGTAAGAGATCAGGCAATTGTGAAACCACCCAAAAGGACAAATTGAATAAATTTACACCCTGATTGAACTTGGTTATAAATAATTTAGTCTTTAAGATAAAAAGGAGAAATCTTGGCAGTATTCACCATGTCAAGTAATTGATATAAACAACACCCTATATATGTTTGAAGATGACAAACCTTAGTAGGATTTTGCAAAAATGGCAACTTCTTCAGCTGGTTTGCCGGTCATCAGACAGGTTTTGATCCCCAGGGGTTGGTCGAAGGGAAAGCAGCGTATGGTGGCCCCGGTTTCTTCTTTTACTCTCAATTCATCTGCATCACTGCATTGGTAGTGGAAGAATAATTAGATATCTAAAACAATGGCACGAAAGTGGGCATAACTAGTGATGAAATCTTGGTTGCAGAATACAATTAGTATGTACAAAGCTCAAGCGTGAACTACCTAGCTGACCACGGACCCCTAGCCCATTTTCCCAAGGATATTGCTTCCTTGAGTTCACTATAAGAGCCCACATCCACAATGTTACTGCACAAGGAAGTTAAAACAGAAAATAAGAAGACTAGCAAATTAAAATCAAGAGCAAAAGCCCCAAGCACACATCATATGTTGACATCAATATTAGACAGAAAGCGCCCTTGAACAACAAAAGCCGTCTATTCAATGATCATTTTTCTTGAAGCAATAAATAAAACACGTGTATTCAATAATGCATTTTTCTTTAAGGAATAGAAAACATTATGTGTAGTTTGCTTCAAATACAGATGATATTGCAAATTCTATCATCGTATCTCTAGGAGTTCCAATTCATGTGATGTGCAGATTCTCCCATGGTCCCAACCAGTACACTCTCTCACACTTCCAGGAATGCGAGTTTCAGGTTTGGTTTGACAGATAAGAATAGGCACCTATGAAAAGAGAAACAGGCTGCCAATGTGCAACTCATCATATTGGACATAATAGATCAATGCACTACTATAAACTATCGTTTTCAGAGGATACCTTTGGTACCCTCGCCACCAGTAAGTTACAGTGAACTGCATCCAGAAAAAAAATAGGAAGTACAAACCCTTGAATGCCACAGCATCCACATCAGACATGGACATCTTTTATTGTTGAAATAAGAAACTAAAAATAACAACAGGAGGCCATAACATTACGCAGACAATGCCCTACAAAGAGACTAAGAGCTGTCATTTGGCTACCTGGGGGCAGTTTAAAAAATAGTTACATGTCTGGGTATCCATTGGATGCTAAAAAACAAAAAAATGAGATCAAACCGCTGGCATCCATAATTCTACTGTTTGTTATTTGCAAACAGAAAATGAAGTCCACCAATTCAGTTACTTGAGGATTTACCTTGGCAGCAAGTGCTACTTATATCATATGCAAACCATAACAATTCCTATAGCTCTTTTATTTCAAAAAAAAAAAAACCTTTCGCTCAAGAACAGAACATTAAAAAACAGATGATACTGGCAACTGCAGGACTGAGTCTAAAATTAATCAAACACAAAACTTGAAATCAACAGTAATTTTTTCTTCTTTTCAGATTCAACATAGTAATTTCCGAAGAGAGAAATTGCACCTATCCCGAAATGATGTTGCCCTCCCAAGAAGAGATGACTGGATCTCATCCAACTTGTCTTTGACATAAGCTTCTAAAATTGAAGGTTCCATGGATATGCCAAAAACTTTCCCTTCCTTTCCAGGAACATCTCTCCTTGATATGACCACACTTCCACTGGAAACATCCCGTGGGCCAATCTCAATTCTTAGAGGGACTCCCTACAAAATCAGTGTCTGAAATTAAGGTGATGAAGTACAATGTCAAACTCCAAACAAAAAGCCTTTCAGAAAATCTTATTAGGCTGCAGTCAGTTCTTTGACTCGAAAAGTATAAAATACTTTAAGAAGCAAACTTAACAATCATTAATGGTTAAAGCATGGTGAAGAAAATAATTCCGTTTAGTCTTGGTTTAAGTCAGTACCTTGGAATTTCCAAGTCATTATAGAAACTAGAACACAGATTCTTTTTTCATTTTGGAAACATAAAACCATTACACTATTAAGCACCAAAAAAGTTAGTACTGAAGTTTGTTTTTCGACAACTAAATACCTTCATTTCCCAGAAATTGAATTTCCAACCCGGGGTTCTCTGATCTGAGTCATCAAGTTTAACTTTAAGCCCAGCTGTTTGTAAAACTCCTTTTACAGACAATGCAGCAGTGAGCACTCCTGTTTTCTCATCAGCCTTCTTCCATATTGGAACAATTATAACCTAGAAGCAGATAACCCATTAGGGAGAAAAAAAAAATTGAATTCTGAAAGAACAAAATCAAGTATAACCGACATATTACTCGTGGCAAAAAAATGGACAACAAAGTTGGGTAAGCTAAGCCCTTAAGTTTCTTAAAAATATTTGCAGGCAGTTTTTTCCATCCAAAGGAATACTAGGCTCTATGGTCATGATTTGATTCCCCAACAAGTAGGATACTTACAGTATGCAATTCAAATGGGCATCTCAACAGCACCAACAAGATTGTAGATTATAGATTGCCATTTAAAAAGTAATAATAAAACAAAACGGAACATTAGGCATCTAAAACATACCTGTATTGGTGCAAGCTTTGGAGGGAGCATTAACCCATTGTCATCTCCATGCGTCATGATTATACCACCTACAAAGCGGGTACTGATAGCCCACGATGTCTGCCACACATGTTGCCTTTCTCCATTTTCATCAGTAAACTATATGAGCGTATATTTTGGTCAAAGTTCACTCATCAATAGAAATTATGAATAACCAAAGGCAAAAAATTGAAGTTGTGATTTCAAAGGACTCGGCAGAATTAAGTTTGAAGGGGCCAAAAGATCATTCAGTATAAAGCCTAAAGAGATAAAATCCTTAACATTACATCAGGGTTGACCAGTTCCTCAAAGTTGGATTGAAAATACTCTTCACCACCCTGTTCTGGTGCCACCATTATTTCTCCCAGTTTTTGGAATCTTAGTAGGAAACGATTACTCGCATAGAATGCTAATGAGCCAAGTGAAGTTGCAGACATGTTAATGGTGCCTAAGGTAGTAAGCCATAACTCTTGTTCTCATAAAAAAGGAACCCCGAGTATGGAAAACATAATCATATAGCTGCAAGAACACCAGTTATAGAACTAAAAAAATGGACTCTCTATGTTTTTTACACGTGCTATTAGCTTCCTCAACATCCTCCAAACAAGATTCCTGATAAAGTTTGTTAAGAATAATAATCATAGAAAAGACCTAGGAATATGTAAACAAAATCATTATGTTACAGCAACCACTCTAAGCTTCTGAAATAAAACTCAGAAAGGTACTTAATAGTATATGTTGCTTTGATCACCTGTGTTCCAAAGGCACGCGAGAAATTTTGACCAAGGTCGTGGCTTGTTCCAGCTTGTAGTGCCTTCCGGTCACCCATCATAGCCTCTATAGTATAAGTCTTATCAGCACCAGCAAATGTTTCCACTTTTGATTTTCGACCTACAATAACAGGTATTGCAGCCTGCTCATAAGCAAACTTTGTATAGATATCAATCATCTGCATCGCCTGTGTTACAGCAATGCAAATGTATTAGTTATGCATAAAGACCATAAGTAGCCTAGAAGGAAAAAACGGTGTTAACCTCTTTTTCTGCCTCTTCTGGGGTGGCATGTGCAGTATGACCCTCCTGCCAGAGAAACTCAAGAGTCCTCACAAAAGGTTTTGTGCGCATCTCCCACCTTGTGACATTTGCCCACTGAACCAAATAAATAGCAAAACAACTGGAAATAAAAAACGGGGAGCAAAAACAGATGCAACCAAATTCTATTTACAAGGGATACAGCTTGAGCAACAAGGTTGGACCTGGTTGATCATGAGAGGAAGATCACGATAACTATGAATCCACTGAGTAAACATGTGATTCACAATGGTTTCACTTGTAGGTCGAACCTGCCACAACCTCAAGAAATGCAACAATCAAAGCCAAAACTCAGGTCATAAATTTTCATGGACCTGAAACAGTATTATCACCAAGATAGTATGAGATTTATACAACTGCTGATTATCTGCATACCACAAGTTTCTCTTCAAGTTCCTTCCCTCCCCCAACTGTAACAAGAGCTAACTCTGGACTGAAACCCTCAACATGGCTAGCTTCTTTCTCTATGAAAGAGTATGGTATAAACTGCAGTAATATGGTTCAAATTGTACATATCAAACAAGTTGCCAATGCCATCCAGATAACAAAATCGAAAGAAAAAAATCCAATAATTTGTTAGAAACCAATGTATCACGAATATAACAGGTCGGCGTATTAGACGTTTTGCTAAGAAATTCAGCTCTAAAGACTTCACTACAAAAGAACAATCTAACTCAATCGAGACGAATATTTGCATAGAAGCGAGCATTTACTGAACTCTCTCATAAACCACAGAGAAGATTAAGAATCACACCTGTGGAAAGTACATGTTGCTGTGCCCTGTCTCCTTGAACTTAACATTCAAGTAATCCTGTAATTTACAAAGAAATGAATACATAGAAACATTTACAAACAGAGAAGGATTTAAATCAGTAATCCACGAACTATTGATGATTATTAAGGACCTGAATAGCCTCCCAAATGGCATAACCGTATGGACGAATAACCATGGTGCCACGAACGGGACCATAATCCGCGAGCTCAGCGTTAGCAATAACATCGAGGTACCACGCATTGAAGTCCTGAGACCGAGGAGTGATGACTCGGTCCTGGTTAACTCGGTTCTTCTGGCTAGCCACTCGGTCGTCCGTCTCAGCCGGACTCGAAGCCTTGCTCTGTGCAGTGAATCCAGCGGAAAAAGGCGGCCGGAGGTAGAATTGCCGGAAAGAAGCCGGAGACCGGCGCGCCGAAGGAGAAAAAAGAGAAGTGAGAGAAGGTAGTCTCAGCGACACTACCATTTTCCGATTGAAAACCTGTATTTGAGATCTTGAGTTCGAAGATGTTCGTGTGAGTTAACGAGATGAGGTTTAGACGCGGAAGAGTATGTGAGTGACTGACGTCTATGGGGGTTCGTGGTCGTTCAGGCCTGTCAGCCGTTGGATCATATCTTAGTTTCCTAAACATTTGGAAAATTTTATAGGGTTGAAATGAAAATTAAATAACGAGTTATTTGAGATTAATTCAAAATTATCATTACATTTTTACTTAGTTTTTATATTAATTTCAAACTTGCTAATTATTACATTAGAACCAATTGTCAAAGTATGATTAGGCTAGTTTTTAGCATAATGAAAATTAGTAATTTGTTTGTTATTTGTGAAAATATTTTTTATTTTAACTTTTTATAATTATCTATATTTATTATAAAAATTCGTGACAATTACATATTTATAAAATAATTATAATACAACAAAAATAATTTTTTAAAAAAAATAAAAATGATTGTTAAAAATTTTTAATTTATTATTATTTTCAATGTTATTCTCTTTATATTACCAATTTCGTCCTATTATCTTATAAAAAATATATATATAAATATTAAAAATATCTAAAATTAATAAAAATATATTTTAAAAAATATTTTTGACTAAGTTTTATTAACATACAGCTCTCAATTGCCATCGCAATTCCAAACCAAACTTTCTAAAAGTCCAACCTGTAGATTTTATTGAAAAAATCTTTTGACCAACTTGAGAAAACACGTAATACCAATAATTATTTAATTATTATTTTACATGAAAGTTACATATTTAAATATAATCGAATTATGTATTTTACATTAAAATTACGTATTTAAACATCATCAAGAACACATAATTTCTAATTTTGTAAGTATATTATAAATTATTAGTAGTCTGATTTATAATATTTAATTAAGTGAAATCAAAAATTTAGTTTATTAATTATCAATGGATGATTTAGTTACACTAAATCTCAACAAATCTTTTACATTTTTTAGCAAGAAAAAATATTACGTACTTAATCATAACATGTTAAAAAACAGTGAGTATAAAAAAAGACAGCCAAGTAGCCGACTAAATAAAAAAGAAAAGCCTACACGAAGCTACTTGCAAGAGAGAAAGAGGAGAGCATCTTTATTTATTTGATAACAAAAAGATAATAGACTAGACAAGGAGACGATGATTATAGATTCTAAAGAGAAAGAGAAGACGATCTCCGAGAAAATAAAAGAGCAAGCAAGAAAAAAAAAAGAGGAAAAGAAGGCTGAAAAACATCTAAATAAAAAAGAAAAGAAAAAGCTAACTCTTCTTAAGCGTGAGCGGCCCTCTCACCCAAGAGTCACTCACTTCGCTTCAAGAAAAAGAAGAAGAGTATGAAAAGCATGAAATCGACATCTTCGAAGGGCGATGAAGAAAAAACAAGAAGGCATGGAACGAGCGGGATTATTAACCCTCAGGAGAAACAGAGACCCAGAGAGAGCAGACTCCCTAGCCTGGCCTATCATAATGGAAGAATAGGTAGACGAAAATCCCGTAAACATCTACCTAAAAGAAAAGAGATATACGTAGACCATTCTCAAAAGAACATATAATTTCTAATTTTGTAAGTGTATTATAAATTATTAGTAGTTGACTTATAATATTTGATTGAGTGAGATCGAAAATTTAGTTTATTAATTATCAATGGTTGATTTAGTTACACTAAGTCTCAACAAATCTTTTACATTTTTTAGTAAGAAAAAACATTACGTGCTTAGTCATAACATGTTAAAAAACAGTGAGTATAAAAAAAGACAGTCAAGTGGCCGACTAAATAAAAAAGAAAAGCCTACACCAAGCTACTACTTAGTTTGTTCATGACTCATCATTTTATCTTACAATCCGTTAATACTATGCAGCAATTCAAGATTATGGTCTATTCCTCACCTCAAATTTTCAAGATAGTGAGAAAGAGACCAAACAGGCCATGAAAGATATACATACACAAGTGAATTCTGCAATCTAGAAAAAGATGAAAAAAAGCAATGCAAAAGAATGATTCCAAAGAAGTCTATTCGAATCAAATACAATTTCCATCTTTACAACCTAACCGGCTAAAAATCAAACAGCAAGAACAGCCAAATAAGAGACAGGAACTAAAAGGCTCCAATCAACCGGTATCCAAATGTAATAGAATTTCAACACGAGCTCAAAAGCTCAGAAAGCTGTTGAATACCAAAAAGAAAATTACCCAAGAACTGTCATCACCCAGAAAAGAAAAAGCATAAACTCAAACCTAATCCGGGGAAGCAAAAGAACAGGCTTCACATGATTGCAAGTTTACAATCTTATACCAGCTATGGGGCTAGCGGGCTAGAACTCAGTGCTTGGGAAATGCTGGTGTGTCCATCAACTCAAAGTTAACAAACTCATCATCCTTCCAGCCATGATCATGATTTATTAGTCCCGGGGTTTTACAAGGGGGTGAGAGATGGAGGTTACTATGAGATGGATCATCAATCAACCGATGCTCAGCCATCTCGTCCATTTCCGAGGTCTTCCAGGAACTCTCAGGCTAAAACAGAAAATAAGCTGGTCTTCAATTATACATCAACAAACAAATTCATGGTTCAAAGAACACGCCAAATGAAAAGGAAACGAGCAGGATGGGGGAAGATTGCAAAAGGCTAACCTTCGTTTTGTTGAACACTGGAGATGACTGTGGAGATGGGGACCTACGTGGCAAACCTACCCAAACAAGTACCAGAACATGCAAATTAAACAATAATGATGAGAGAGTTTTTAGTTCAGTTTAGACAATTAGTGCATTTTCACTCTGTTTTTTACCACTATCAAGTCCAACAGTGTTGAGAAATTGATCCATGTCCATAGCTCGTCTCTGTGCTTTGATGCACTCTTGATGGTTGTGCAGAAATCTTTCCTCAGTGAGGGCACCATCATGAATTGTCTCCTCTGCAAAGACACTCAGCTTTGTCTTGCTGTTCTTCTTTGATCCTTTATGCAGCTCTGGCTTTCCAGAATTCGAGATGTCCAAAAGCGCTTTCCTGTTACCAATCTGGAGTTTTTCATTATCATTTGTGATTTTCTTACTTCCCTTCTTACTAGCATCATTTGTGATCTTCTTGACAGCAAGCTCTTTCTCAATTGAGGAGAAAATATTGGGATTCTGGGTTTTAGGCTTCAGCGAGTTTGATAAATCACCAAGAGGTTTCCTCCCACCAAGTCCCCCTTTCCTCACTGCTTTTGAAACGTTTGTCTTGCTCCCAACAGAAGGCCCTAAAGTACAGATTTTGAATGTTCATAAGCTCAAAATTCCACAAGTAAATCAAATGAGAGAATGGGGATTTCAATCAATATGACAAAAGCTTTGTGGGAAATTAGTACCAGTGCCACTGGTGTGAGCAAAATTCTGATCTTGAACCAAACCACCAGCCTGTGAAGCCATTGGTTTTTTGTGGGTAGAAATTCAAGTTGCTCTTCTGCAACTAGAAGAAACTACTGTGAAAAAATGGATGTGAATATAGAATATGATATAAATAATTTAAATCAATAAATTCAGACCCAAAAAATATAGCTGTATGAAAGAGCCAACAATCAACTGTTCAAATATCAGATTCTGGACCAACTTATGATGATTTTTTTTTTTTTGTAAAATTCATTCAGAAGTGTATGGAGTAATTCCAAATGAAATCTAAGTGAAATTGTTGAAGTAAATTTTTACTTCCTGCTAAACGGAAATGACGCCATAAGACTCTAATTTCTAACTTAATTCATTAAAACATTTACTCATTTCAAACAAGACACAAATGAGAAGCTCTGGATCAATCAAAAATTACTCACTTACCAGAAACCCCCTAAAGGAATTTCTCAAGGTCTCTTCAGAAACAACATATAATCGGGATAAAAAAAAAAAAAAAAACAGATGATTTAATCTTGTTTGCCTGCAAAATGATTAGGGTTTCTGGATTAATTAAAAAATTACTCAGGTATCAGTGAGACATTAGAAGAATTTCTCCAGGTCGCTTTAGAAACATCAAATAATCGGAAAGAAAAAACAGACAATTGAATCTTGTTTATCTGCAAATTTTCTGTATCAATCGAGATTAATCAGGCATCCAGTGAAACTCTCATAAGATTTCTGCGCCTCTCTTTAACAATTAAGAATCACAAAAAATAATAATAATAATAATAATAATAGTTTAAATCCTGTTTGTGCGCGAAATAGAAATGGCTCCCGTGAGATTCCTTGAAAAAAGAGAGTGAACCGTCGCACACAGATAGAGAGTCAAAAATTCCCACTATTTTCTCATCAACCAAACAGATCAATCACAATATTTGAATCAATCTTTCAAAGAAGAAAAAAGAAACTCACTTCGCGGTGTTTCGACGAACAGATCCTTCCGGGCTCTGTGAAGGAACTTTCTCGCTCTTTGGAGTTGAATTTCTCGACCACGATCTTCACAGCTCTCTGTTTTCTCTCTACAGTTTTGTTAGCAACGTTTCTTTCGCTGATTGTTTTCGAAATCGGTTTACAAAGATTAGGCTCCCCCTTTTATGCCCAACGGGGCAGCACAACGGTCACTTTTGCAAATTTACTTTTATACCCTTGCTTTTCTTTTAATATTTAAATATAAATATAATATCAAAATTGTAAAGTTCTAAAGTTAAATTTTTGCATATCATAAATAAACTCTGTTATGCGATATTTACTTTACCATCTTAACATTATAACACATTAAACACTATATGAGGTGGGTATATAGATTATGTGTTTAAGAGTAAGTGTTCATTAATTAATTTATTTAAAACCAATACTAATTACAATTTATTAAGTCAAATTTTTAATTAATTTGACTTCTAATTTAAACATCATCAGTGTTATAAAAACTAGTTCAAATTAAAATTGTCAAAATGGTATAACTTACATCTCTGGGTAGGCTGAAAAACCAAATGATACTTATTATTTTTTGAAACATCAGAGTCAGAGCAGTCAGCAGACTGATCTTCTGTAGCCATCTTACTTAAGCCGCTGGTTTGATCATTATGATATGTTTTACAGACTTATTGAGACATATATTCAATATGAGGACACGTCCTGCATCAACTTTTCAGACACGTCACATCCAGGAAGATCAGTTTCAATATGAGGAACTGACAAAGATACATCGGCTTGTCCACTTGTATCCAGATTTACCAGACAATGTTCATCCACATAGGTCAATGCATTTTCACACTTGGATGAAGAACCCAGATCTATTTCACTACCAGTCTCATCACACGTAACCTTCTCCAAAACCGGCACAAATGGAGACGCAACATCGGATTCATCCACCTGAACATTTTCTATACGTAAGAGTCTGTCATCTTCAGCCCTCTCATTCAAATTAGCTCTGATAAATGAAGAACATTTGGTTGCCTCATATAATTCGTTGCTTCCGACATTTAGGCATGACTACGAATCAACGCATGGATCCATGCCTACGACCTGTGTCGATCCACCAGCATCAGTAACAGATGAGATAGAAGGCTCCTCAGAATTACCTACTGGTGTTGGAAAACATTCGTCATGATTCATGGAAACATCAGCACATTCATCAAATTTATGTTTCTCTCTGTCAAAACCATTAGGCTGAACAGGCAAGTCTTTTAACTCTCGCAAAATGGATATATATTCCTTGGTACACCAGATAAAGCAAATTTTCCAAACTTGATATGGTTATGATCGTGAGCTTCCTGGACTTTGCAATCTTGCAGAACCTGCAGTGCTCCATTCCTGTTTGCAGAGAAAGGTTTTACGACCGTTTGGCAATCATCGTGGCCAACAGCAGAAGCCAGCTTCCAGGCATCCACTGACAGATTTAAATCCCAATGGGACCTGTCATCTCTTGGGGACCCAAACTTTTCAACCTTTATATCATCCTGACCAGCAGAAAGTTTATGTGAGAGGGCAACAGAACTATCCTGAAAAGCTGAATTTTCCACATGATATTCGCACACTATATCCTTAGGAGAGACAAAAGCTGCCTCTACAGATGTATTATTTTCTTCCACAGGAATAGAACAAGCTGATGAGTTATGTTCTTGTTCTGTTGATTCTTCGGCCAAGTCATTCCCCACTGCATGGTCAATATCATCAACCACACCACTATCACAAACCATAGTTGCAAGCATCTCAATACCAGATAAATCTCCAATACCATCAAATTTCTGAGTTGTAAGAATGTCAGTTCTCAATGGCTTTCTCATAAAGTTTAAGTTCCAACAAGGTCAGCCTGAAGCCTGTTGAATAGGTACAACAAAATCTTCAGGAATTTCAGTATGCGCAGGAAGATTCTGTAGTGGTGGTGCTGATGGAGATCGAATTACAAATCTTCATTTCTTTATTGGTAATTGCTCTACTTTGTATGTGAAGTGCCATCCACGAACAACAACACCAACCTGCCCAACAGAGCAAAAATGTAAATATTAGAATAATAAGAATTTGCTGGAGGAAGTAGTGTCTACAAGGGAAGAGAAATACAAGACAGAAAATCTGAAGAACATTTGATATATAACCTTCTCAGGTTCAGAAACTGCTGCTCCCTTAAGCCCTCTTGCACAGGTATTAGTTGCCATCATTATCCCAATTGTGCTTCCACTTATTTGTTTCCGGGTGCGCCTTGTCATACTCCTGTTTTCCTTGGTCACCATCTTTCAATTCAACTGAGGGTTTATAGATTTTGCATGTTCTACACCAACTGTGCTCATCAAACCTGCAGGAAAAGATCGTACCCATAAAAAAAATGGTCTACCCCAACTTGTTTAGTTTTTCAAGAAGTTGCCGGTCCTTTGTTCCAAAACTTGACACACTAGTAGCAGCAACTGCTAGAGCAAACTGCCAATTCAAGTGCAGATTTTATTCTACAGGAAATAAAAGTGAATTCTTTTTATCAAAAACTTCTATGACCTAAATTCTTGCACGCTGATTAGCTTAATTCGGTAATCAATTTAGGGCACAAGAATTTTGCCCCAAAACATCCCCGCAAGGAAACCTTGAGAAACTTACTGCTAAATCAGTTCCACAATCGTCACCAGAAATCTGAACATATCACAGGAACATTAGCCTTTGGTTGCCACCTTATTTTTTTCACCTGCAAAATACAATGATACATGAAAAAAAAAACATAAAGCATAAACCGCAAACACAAAATAAACAAAGCAAAGTAGCTAGTCCACATATATGTTTCGTCAAAAATAATGTAATCAAGCCCAAAAGCTAATAACAAGACTGCCAACATATGCCTCCACAGGCCATTACCTTAAGGCAGATCATGTTAACTAGTTTTGAAGGCCAGCAAATGCTCCACCAATTGTGAATGTCGCATTGAACATACTGGGTTCCTTACACTTGGAACCAGGCTTCTTCGCAACCACATAATTAAGAACAATAAAACATAAAGAAACTAGGATGGGTTCACAATTCAAAGCACGTAAAGACACCACCCAGTTACTGAACATGTGATTCTATCTAAAGGTTGCTTTCGGCATTTTGACTAGCTGCTATATCACTAAATCCCATTCTCCTCTGTCATGTAACCAAAGGCTGCCGAAGCACATCCACAACTTCAAACCCATTAATGAAGGAAATGATAACTCCCCTAATCTGGAATCCAGTAGAGATTTTCCTATTGGAATAAAAGGAGCCAAGGCCAAAAAGGACCTAAGTAACTAAGCATCCCCCTGCCTTCCTCTGTTCTAGAACAAAATTTCAACTGCTTATAATCTTCAGCACAAAAGTATATGCGGCTCCTTACATTGCAGAGCATGTCGACACAATCAAACAAACATGAGATATCATGTCCCGATTGAAAAGTAACAAGTTTAGAAGACAAATCAACACCTTTCTCAGTCACCATTTTGCTCCTGCAAATCGAGAGTGATTCCCTAAAATCCAACCATTCAATTTCAGTCGTAGTTAAGTAGCCGCCAGGCCTCAACTGCCTTTGCCCGCATATAAAGTCACACAAGAAGCAGAGCAAAATTGCATAAAATATTTCAAGTCAAAACTCCAAAAAACAGAGCTGTTCTCACGCTTCATATAGTGTTGACAATCACAAGAAACGGTGATATGTCTCGAAATTTAGCTTGTTTCTAAAACTAACATATGAGAATGTCAGCCAGAAAGCACATCCGATGAACCAGTACGGCCCTTGAAAAACTCCAATCCTTCAGTTGTGCTCGTCTAAAGTAGATCCTGCTCAGTCCTGGAGGATTTTCAATCTTTTGTAGCCGACAATAAATGTCAAACAAATCCGAAGCGAATCGTAGATATCGAAGCAGATAATCTCCTATGCTCGAGGGAAAGTTAACCACAAAGAAATCGTAGAAATGAATAACTAGGGTTTTTCAATACCTGTTTTTGTTTTAAATCATAATCGCACGCGATTATAAATTCGACCAAACCTCTGACGAGACTTGAATCACAGTAACCTATCTCCGTCGCACAAATCTTCAAATCAAACGGGAAAAGAAGGCAACAAAAGAACCACCGAGATTCAATCCTTCTTCTTCACCTCGTTCTTCTTGGTTGCTAGTCAAATCCTCATTTGTACACAAATCAATTGAAGATTTTTTAACCATCCGATCGCCGGACCTTTCAACGTTGCCAAACGCCGGTCCTTCACTCCTCCGATTACTCCCTCTTCTTCCTCTTGACGATAGACACACAATCTCGTCTTCCTCGCTCTTCCCTGTTTGGATTACACCAGGGAATACACAATATCACCGCACGTATTTATAGTCATCTCTATACCCAAAATACCCTTCCCTAAACTGCCATATTTCGCTTAATTGCCTAATTTGCATCAGCAACAAATTCTTTATTTTCAGAAAATATATTTCATATTATAGTTTATATAATTTCTTATTGAAGAAAATTGAAGCCATTAGTCTCAAATCCAGAGTTCCTTTTTATTAATTGGAAATATTTAAATGAAACAACTATTATTACTCTTAATCGAACTCTTCACTACAAGTTGTTCAAATTAGCGGTGCCTTCTCTAGTTGGTACTATTTTCATTCCCTTCCTCGTTCGTTTCTTACTGACTTCCATATTAAGAAACAAATCCAACCACATTTTCTATTCGTAATGTAATACATCACGTAATGCCATGAGTTATAATTTTGAAGATGTGATACTCGTTAGCAAGCGTCTAATATATAAAGATATTTATATTTCTTTTCACATATAGAGATATAAGTCAAGATTCCGAAAAGATTACTTATAAAATATCGTATCTACAAGATCATTTACTAGACAATTTAGACAAAAATAGAATTGTAAAACTGGGATCTTGAGTCGAGACATACGATATTTTAATAAGTAAATTAACAACTCAGGTGGCGAAAGAATCATTGTATACTCCAGAAAATAGATTATCACGGGTCATATTTGACATTCACGTATCTACTTCAAAAGAAACTTGTCATTACATTACATCAATTATAATTTTTTTTTTTTATTGAGAATACACAAAACGTACAATCCAATTTTAGAGGAAAATAGTAATCCTCTAATATTTAATCATCCAACATTTACTTATATTATAGTAAAGGTGAACCCTTCTGATGCGAAATCAACTGCCGATCCATTAATCACCTAAGAACACCATATTTACCCGATCCGATAACCCAGTTTGCATCTTTTTATCTTTGCTCAAGTGCAACATAGCAAAAATGTTCTCCTCACTTTTTACCTCTGCTGGTTTGACTCATTTTCTCCACCTAAGCGACAGTAAAAAGCTGGATCTCACAAAAATACAACTCGATACTAACTTTTAAACACTGGCTCTTGGTATTATTAACTTATGAAAAATTTGTTGTTACTTCATTTTGTAAATGAATATTTGTTTGTAGATACACATAGTTAACTTGAGAAGTAAGAGTAGCAATTAAAATAAAGAGTAAAAGCCACGAGTACACATCATATGCTGATATAAATATTTGACAGAGAGCACCTTGTCAACAGCAAAAGCTGTCTACCCAATGATCATCTTTCATAAAGCAATAAATAGAACATATTAGATATTTCAATAATGCATTTTTCTTGAAGGAAGAACATATTATGTGTAGTTTGCTTAATATCTAGATGATATTGGAATTTCTATCATTATATCTCTAGCAGCTTGCTTTATATGATCTTAGACTCTCCCGTGGTCCCAAGCAGTATCATCTCTCACCCTTTCGAGAACGCAAGTTTCGGGTTGGGAAGTGAGGTTTGACAGACAAGGATAGGCCCCTATGGAAAGAGAAAGAGGGTGGGTGCAAATTATGCACCCCCTCATATTGGACATAATAGATAAGTGCACTATTGTAAACTATTGTTTCCAGAGGTGTCCTTGCCACCATTAAAGTTATGTCTAGGAAATATGGTAACAAACCCTTGAATCCCACAGCATTCACATCAGACATTAACTTTTTTGTTGAAACAATAAACTACAAACCAACAAAGGGAGGCCATGTCCAAGAGCTGCCATTTGGCTAGCTGGTGAGGCAGTTTATTATTTGATATTTACATCCCTGGGTATCCACTGGATGCTAAAAAACCAAAAAATGAAATCAAACCGCTGGTTTCCATAATTCTACTGCTTTTATTTGCAAACAGAAGATGTCCACTAATTCAGTTACTAGAGGATTTACCTTAGCAGCAAGAGCTAGTTATATCATACGCAAATCATTCCAATACCTTTAGCTCCAGAACAACACATATGACCATGGAAACTGCAGAATTCAGTCTATAATTAATCACGCACCAGACTTGAATTCAACAGTATTTTGTCTTTTTCTTTTCAGATTCAGCATAGTAATTTTCTGAAAAGAGAAAATGCACCTATCTCAAAATGATGTACCAAGAACTTTCCCTTTCTTTCCAGGAACATCTCTCTTTTGATATGACCACACTTCCGTAGGAAACATCCCAAGGACAAATCTCAAATCTTAGAGGGAATCCCTACAAAATTTGAATCGAGAGGTAAGTATAGAAATGTTTTAAGCAGCAAGTTTACCAATCACTAAATGGTAAAAGCATGGTGAAAAAAGATGATTCAGTTTAATCTTAGCAACCTTCTAGCAATTTGTAAAATCAGTACCTGGGATTTCCAAGTCATAATAGAAATTAGAATATAGATTTTTTTTTTTTGTTTTGGAAACATGAAACCAATACACTATTAAGCACAAAAAGGTTAGAACTGAAGTTTGTTTTCCAATCAACTAAATACCTTCATTTCCCAGAAATTGAACTTCCATCCCGGGTTTCCCTGATCTGAGTCATAAGTTTAACTTTGACCCAGCTATTTGTAAAACTTCCTTTTATGACGATGCAGCATTGAGTACTCCTGTTTTCTCATCAGCGTTCTTCCACATTGGTACGATTATAACCTAGAAGCAGATGACACACAAGGCAGACAAAGATTGAATTCTGAAAGAACAAAATCAAAGTATAACTGGACATCTCTGCTCATGCAAAAAATGGCCAATGAAGTTGGGTAAAAGCCCTTAAGTTTCTTAAAAATATCTTCAACAAGTGAGGAAGATCATGGTCTTCCTCTCATGAGAAGAATTATTATATTTAATTCCTCCCATGGACACTGAATATTATATTTTAGTTACCTGGTTGATCATGAGGGGAAGATCATGGTAACCATAGAGCCAGTGAGGAAACATGTGATTCACAATGGTTTCACTTGTTGGTCGAACCTGCCACAACCTCAAGAAGTGCAACAATCAAAGCCAGAACTCAGGTCATAAGTTTCCACGGACTCGAACCAGTACTATCACCAACTATAGTCAGTCAGAGATTCATACAACTGCTGATTATCTGCATACCACAAGTTTCTATTCCAGTTCCTTCCCTTCCCTAATGGTAACAATAGCTAACTCTGGACTGAAGCCCTCCACACGGCTAGTTTCTTTCTATATGGAAGAGTATCGCATAAACTGCAGTTGTATGGTTCAAATTGTAAAACACTGACAAATTGCCAATGCGTCCTGATTAAATTATATATATCCAAAGGAAAAAAATCCAATAATTTTGTTAGAAAACCATTCTGGGCAACGAATATAACAAGTCACGGCATTAGACGTTTTATTAAGAAATTCAGCTTTAGAGAGTTAATCACAAAATACCAGTCCAACTCAATCGAGACGAATATTTGTATGAAAGTGAGCATTTACTGAACTCTCTAAGAAACCAAATAGAAGATTAAGAATCACACCTGCGGAAAGCACATGTTACCATGCCGTGCCTCCTTGAACCTAACATTCAAGTCATCCTGTAATTTACAGAGAAATGAAATACATAGAAACAGTTATTAGAAACAGTTACTAAAAGAAAAGGAACTAAATCGGTGTATCCACGAACTATTGATGATTATTAAGGACCTGAATAGCCTCCCAAATGGCATAACCGTACGGGCGAATAACCATATGCCACGAACCGGACCATAATCCGCAAGCTCAGCGTTAAAAATAACATCGAGGTACCAGACATTGAACCTGAGACCGAGGAGTGACGACCCTTTCTTAGTTAACTCGGCTCTTCAGGCTAGCCACTCGGTCGTCCGTCTCAGCCGGACTCGAAACCCTGCTCTTCGCAGAGAATCCAGCGGGAAAATGCGGCCGGAGGAGGAATCTTCGCCGGAAATAGGCCGGAGGCCGGCGCGTTGGAGGAGTAAGGAGAGAAGTAAGAGAAGCTGGTCTCGCAACACTACCATTTTTCGAGTAACTGTTCGGATGATTTGTGGTGGGTAATTAGTAAAAGGTCATTACGGTAAGTATTTAGGATAGTAATTATGAAGTTAGATATGTTTAAGAAAATTATTTTATTTAAATGATAAATTAATATAGTTGTATATTAAGTTAAATTATTAATTTTTTTTATATTTTATTATTTATAATATTTTAAATTTATTTATTTATTTATTTATTTTATAATTAAATTATCTAATTTAAGAAATTATTTAAATTATAATTTTAAATTAAATTTTTATACTAATTATGATAAATTTTCATAATAAATTTATTTTTTAATATTTAAAAAAACTCATTAATTTAAAATTATAATTTTTTATTTATAATTATAAATTTATAAAATTATTTATTACATAATATTTATCATTATTTTTATAAAATAAATAAATAAATTTTATTTATTAAGAAAATAAGAGAAAAAAAAAAAAGAAGCAGATTGGGTTGCTAGAAGAAAAATAAAGGTTTTTTAAAAGACAAAATAAAAATTAATAAAATTTAATCTTAAAAATATAACCGGAACAAAAATATAAACTCATCAAAAACTACAGAATCGAGGATCTTAAAAATTTGTTCAAATTTTAACTTTTGCGTACCATTAAACATCATAAACTAACCATAACACCAGCAAATAAACATGATTTTATCATTCTACTGTCGTACTATACATTAATGAATCAGAAAATAATATCATTCAAACAGAAGGTAATAGTCTATATTTGAGATTTCAGGATCTCCGATTCGTAGATCTCCGTGGTTTACACTCGGACGAGTGCGTGAGTGACTGATGTCTATTGGGGTCCATGGATTTGATGATGGGCCGATGGGCTATAGGAAAAGCAGCACATATGGAATCTAGTCTTTTTTTATTTTTTTTCGATGTGCAAATTTTATTTTTTTTAAAATTTAAAAATTTTTTAATAGATGAAATGAGAATTAAATAATTATTTATTTATATTAATTAAATTAACGTTATATATTTACTTAATTTTTATATTAATTTCAAACTTGCTAATTATTATATTAGAAAATTATTATTAAAAAAAAAATCACAATCCGTGCAAAATTTGGGGACCATTTTATTGTTGGTAAATAAGAAATTATTTTATATTCTCTATTGAATATATGTTGGGTCGGGACCAACCTTTGCTTAGATGATGGACTTCAAATTAAGGAAAAATAATAATAATAAGAGAAATAAAACAAGAAAAAATATGACACACACACATATATATATATATATATGGACCGTATGAAAATATATTAACCAAACTTTGAAATCACAAATTCCCAAACTCCCAATGCATCACTTAATTCCGACTTAATACATACATACATACATACATACATACATTCATATATATATATATATATGTGTAGAAAACTAATTTAATCAAAATGTCAAAATGGGTATAATGGATCAAAATTCTATTTGGGGGTGGGGGGGGGGGGGGGGGGAGATAAAAACTAAGTGGTGTTAAAATTGGGGAAAAAAATAAGAGAAATAAAACAAGAAAAAATATGACACACACACACACACATATATATATGGACCGTATGAAAATATATTAACCAAACTTTGAAATCACAAATTCCCAATGCATCACCTAATCCCGACTTAATACATACATACATACATATATATATATATGTAGAAAACTAATTTAATCAAAATGTCAAAATGGGTATAATTGATCAAAATTCTTTTGGGGGGAGGGGGATAAAAACCAAGTGGTGTTAAAATTGGGGAAAAAATAAGAGAAATAAAACAAGAAAAAATATGACACACACACACACACATATATATATGGACCGTATGAAAATATATTAACCAAACTTTGAAATCACAAATTCCCAATGCATCACCTAATCCCGACTTAATACATACATACATACATATATATATATATATGTAGAAAACTAATTTAATCAAAATGTCAAAATGGGTATAATTGATCAAAATTCTTTTGGGGGGAGGGGGATAAAAACCAAGTGGTGTTAAAATTGGGGAAAAAATAAGAGAAATAAAACAAGAAAAAATATGACACACACACACATATATATATATATGGACCGTATGAAAATATATTAACCAAACTTTGAAATCACAAATTCCCAATGCATCACCTAATCCCGACTTAATACATACATACATACATATATATATATATATATGTAGAAAACTAATTTAATCAAAATGTCAAAATGGGTATAATTGATCAAAATTCTTTTGGGGGGAGGGGGATAAAAACCAAGTGGTGTTAAAATTGGGGAAAAAAATAAGAGAAATAAAACAAGAAAAAATATGACACACACACACACATATATATATATATGGAATGTATGAAAATATATTAACCAAACTTTGAAATCACAAATTCCCAATGCATCACCTAATCCCGACTTAATACATACATACATACAAACATACATACATATATATATATGTAGAAAACTAATTTAATCAAAATGTCAAAATGGGTATAATGGATCAAAATTCTATCTGGGGGGGGGGATAAAAACCAAGTGGTGTTAAAATTGGGGAAAAAAATAAGAGAAATAAAACAAGAAAAAATATGACACACACACACATATATATATATATGGACCATATGAAAATATATTAACCAAACTTTGAAATCACAAATTCCCATTGCATCACCTAATCCCGACTTAATACATACATACATACATACATATATATATATGTGTAGAAAACTAATTTAATCAAAATGTCAAAATGGGTATAATTGATCAAAATTCTATTTGGGGGTGGGGGGGGGAATAAGAACCAAATGGGCATCCATTAACATCATGGTACTGGAAAAGAAACACAAAAAAAAAAGGGGTGTTAAAATTGGAAAATCAAATATAAAATAAAAATAAGAATTGAAATTGAATCAAAAGTAATTTTGACTTTGTGTTGTAATTAAATTTATGTCCTTTTTTGATCATGGCATGAATTTCTTATCATGCTTTTAGGAGACATAGCTTTGATAGTCCATTCGGCTCCGATAAATCCCAACATTTTCAATTATTATTATTGTCTCGTTTACTTTATAAATTTATTATATTACTTATTTAAAAAAAATCATTTTTTCAATCGTTATTTTTAATTTTTATAAAATTTATAAAATTTAGTAGTCGTATGAGATAAATAAATATAATTTAGTAATTAATTTTTTATTTTAAATAAATTATTACATTAGTTATTAATATTTATCTCTTATTATAGTTTATTGTGTTTGTTTTAAATACCCATTTGTTATTAAACTTTGTTTCACTTTGTCACGATGGTTATTGCCTCTAATGCTTTTATTACATTTTTTTTATTTTTCTTTCTTTTATATTTTATATGTTAGTACATAAATATAGATGTAAAAAAAAAAATTGTATGTATGTATATATGTGTATATAGTGGTAATTACATAAGTGAAACGGTGCCGTTTGGAGAAGATGAGGAGGATACAGCAACGTTCGGAGGAAATGGTGTCGTTTGGTGAAGAGATTGAGGAAACGACGTCGTTTGGAGAAGAGGGAGTGGACGGTTAGGATGAGGTGAGATGGACGGGCAGGATGAAAGGCATGTGGGGTATAAATAGGAGAAAGGAAAGTAAAAAAAAAAAGGAAAAAGCAAGAGGAAAGAAAAAAAAGAAAACAGAGAAGAGAGATCGGGGGAAAAAAAAGGTTCAAGAGAGAGAGAGAAAAGGAGCCGGAGCGGGGAGGAACGAGAAGAGAGAGAGAAAGAAAAAGAAGATGGTGATGGTGCAAGCCATGGGAGGAAGAAAGATGGTGATGGTACGATAAACTTTAAGTTTCATGTGTAGTTGTGGTGTGGATTTGAATTTATGACCTTAGGTTGAGAAATCTAGGTTTTGTTTGGGATATAGAGCAGAAAACTACAATACAGAGAATAGGTGGGTGTGGATGGTAGGTGGAATTGTGGAAAGGTGAAGGATGTTCACGGAGGAGGCTGCAGGAGGAGAGAGAGTGAAGAATTCAATGAGTAAGAGAGGTCCGCGAGAGAGAGAGGAGATTCTGTGTAAGTATGAGTGGAGGTACATGGAGGAGGCCACAGGAGGAGAGAGTGAATGAGGAGCTCAATGAATGAGTGAGATCCGTGAGAGCGAGGAGATTTTGTGTGAGTTTGAGTGGGGTGTATGAAGGAGGCCGCGGGAGGAGAGAGAAGGAGGAATGCAGTGTGTGAGTGAGGTCCGTGAGAGAGAGGAGAGTTCGTGATTGTGAGTGGGGATACTTAGAGTAGGCCGCGGGAGGAGGGAGAATGAGGAGTTCGGTGAGTGAGGGGATTCGTGTAAGAGAAAAAGTGTTGTGTGGTTGTGAGTTGAGGTAGGCATGGAAGGGTGGAGTGTGTGTATGCTGGAAATTAGGGAGTAGGAAATGGAGGCCTGTAGAGCGTGGGTGTGAGGTATTGAGATAGAGGTGTGTTGGTGTAGCTGTATGGTGTGAGGGTGTGAGTTGTATATAGGTTAGTATAGCTGTTGTAAATTTAGTAGTTGGTGAGGAAACATTACTGGTGTGTGTGTGTGTGTGTTAAATGTTAGTGTGTGTCCTATGGGGAGACGCGTGTAGGTTCGGTATACAGGTTAAAGGTATAGGAGAGCTTCAGGACAATGTGGTGGAGTGAGAACGGGATGATATTGTTCTTGAGTTGGTAGTATTAGGGGGACACCGATATTGGTTGTCGCTACCTAGAATGAGTAAGTTGCTCTCCGATAGTGGTGATGGTCGGGAGACTCCGACGGGTAAGGGGTTGGGTCGCTGATATTGGTGACGGAAGAGAATGGTATCTGTGTGTGTGTGTGTGGCCTGTTAGGGTTCGAGAGATAGAAGGTTTATTGATGATCGCCGATACTAATGACGGGTGAAAATATTTGTACGGTTGGGGTGATGTCAGGAGACGATCACACTTAATATGCATAATATTTAGATTACCGGGGGTAAGTATTAGTCTTATGTAGTCCCAATGTGGTATTAAGGTATGATTTAGGTTATGTATATAGAGTACATATAGAAATACTGAGTTTTCTATTATTGCATATGATACTTGTAACTTAATTTTTACTGTATTGAGTTATATGTACTCATTCTTTATCATTCACATATGAAGTAGGGGTAGAGCCGTGATCGGAGTTGCTGATTTTCGAGCCTAGCGTATAGAGCAACAGAGTAAGGATTTTTTTTTTTATGGACAGAATATAGTGTGTAAAAATTAGTAGTAGTGTAGATAGTGTATCTGCTGGAAGTGTATGAGATTGTATTTCACTGTGATGTACATGTAGGGTTGCAAGTTTATCTTAACTTTGAATAATAAATCGCGGTAAGGTTTTTATGTGTGTGATTAATTTGAAATGAAACTTTCGTATTTGATCATAAAATTGTTTTAGACTGCGCTATTAAAAGGCCATTACATATATATATTCATATGTATATATATTTGCAATATCTAGGGTACCCACCAAAGATATTCTCTTGCATTTTCTTTCATTGTCTTTGAATAAAATGTGTGAGATAAATGTGTCTTTATTATATATACATATATTTTTCTTGGTTGATAAGACATTATTTGACAACTTGAAAACAATATATATATATATATATATATATATCCATGGACAATGTTTAGGGTGGATTCATTTATTTTATTTCTAAAATATTAGTAACATTGAACTCAAATGATGAAGTTAGAGAACATACCCTTCATCAATTAAATAAACCATAACTAAAATTTTCCCATTGTTTCTTATTCAAAAATTTTAATTTATTGAATAGCAATCCCTAATAAACTTACATTTTAGAATTATATATCAACTAATTTGTTAAAATAGAATTACAAGAAACACAATATGTAATGTTGATTTAAAGTACAATGTGAAGTAATAAATAATATATTTTAGGGTGAATTTTATTTAACATTTACTATTATAAATTATATTTTTTTATAAAATACGATCAACTTTGTAATGTATTTATAAGCATACTTTTGGTGCGTAGATTTATATTATTAGATTATAAGTAATCTAGCGCGTAACAAATCGAATGCCTTAATTGTAAAACATTTTCAATAAGATTTGAATTTATATGCACACGTTTTAATTAATTTATCTATTTAATTTAAATCATAAACATTATGTAAAGTCGATTTTTATTTTAAATATAATTAATAATTTAACTAGCTAATACGTTGATCGACGTATTATTGATCAAGTTGAATTAAATATTAACGAGTTTATTATATTTAAAAAAAAAAATTTATCGTGGGCATGTTTATTTAATTGGGTAGTCACGATAATTTAAAAATTCGACTTACGTTTTCGTTTATTAAAAAAAAAAATTGTATTGGATGAGAATTTACGAATTGAAACGTGAAAATTAATTTTTATTGGATCATAATGAATTAATTGTTACATAGTGATAGATATCATATAGTTAAAAAATATTATTATTGCTGAAATTATGAATGTGTATATATATATATATATATATTTATATATTATGAATTGCAACAAATGGGAACGAATCTTGCAAGTAAAGAAATTATGGAAGTGTGTAATATACTCCATTAATTACAATTAATCCCTCCCAACAACAAAAAGATACAATTTAATTTGGTCAACAAATAAAATATTTATACCTATTTAATTAAAAAAATAATATTTTTCTAATTTCTATTATAATTAAAATACATATAAATAAATTTTAACCTTTTATAAGATATGATGAAAAATACAACTTGAACCAACTCTATTATTTTTATTATTACTGAAATTATTATTATATTTCCAATTATAACAAAATAATTATTACGAATTAATTAAAATAATTACGAGAAATATTTTAAGAGTCTCGTAGTTTTTTTTTTTTTTTTTTAAATTTCAATTTTTTGGTTCATAATTTCAACATGGTCTTAATTATAAATTAATTAAAAAATAATTATAATTTATTGCATGTTAAGTTGTAATAAAAATTTCTATAAAAAGTTAAAAAAGTTTCACCTCATCTGCCTAAATGTATAATTACTTACCAGATCGAATGGAACATAAGTGCAAATAGTGTAAATTAATTAGCAACTAAAATATTACCCAGAATTTATATGTACGTGTGTATGTATGTGTGTATGTATGTGTGTGTGTGTGTGTATATATATATATATATGTATATATAACTACAAGAACAAAAATGGCCACATTAAAGGAAATCAAAAAGTCAGAAAACATTAATATTTAATGTACAATTTTTTTTTTTTTAAACTACAGCATAATTGAGAACATAAAGAAAAGGCAAGAGGAAATTTTCCAGGAAGCCAAACACTCATATTATATTATTATATATATTATTATTATTATTAATTCGTTATGGGAATTTTTCTCTCTCTATTTTTTTTTTTCATTTTTTCTAAAATTGAAAAAAAGGAAATATAATAAAAATTAACTGCTAATTAATAAAGATTAGAGAGAGAATCAAGTTAAACGCCAGGCGGATGCGACGGTGAGGGACCGGCCCATCCAACCAAAGAAGACGCCTCCGTTTTCTTCTTTCACAGTGAAACCGCGATGGACTCGGTTGCCGGAAGTGAGACGAGCGCGCATCGACTCGGCGATGGCTTGACTCATCGGCTTTAATACAAATCCAGCCATGCCCATGCGGGCCCGCCATTTCCCGAAGACTTCGCATCTTTCAACGCGATCCCTCCCCTCGCAAGCTACCGAGTTGGCCAGCTTGCGACCAAGTGCTTCCTCGACCTTGACGCGGTCGGGGTTATCTCTAGGTACGGTCGACTCAATTGAGTCGAGTAACGCGCCGTAGTAGGCGCAGGTTTCTCCGACCCGGGACAAAAACGGTGCCGTGTTGGCGTTCATTTCCTGCTCCACCAAAGTCACCACACGCGGGGCAAGCCCCTTCACGCGCCGGAGAAGCTCGTCTCTTGGATTCTCCGTCGACACGCTCTCGTCGGGGACTCGGTATAATTTAAAAGCGAAGTTGACGGCGAGCGGCTCATCCGGCTCGCAACCGAGCGATTCACGACTCAGATTACTGAGTTTCGAACTCGTTACCACGTTGAACTTCAAGCAAACACCGAATCTCTCTGCTTTCTGAGTCAGCACCTCGCCAACAACTCGAAATCTCTCGTCACCAACTCCACCAACGTTATCGACAACTGCTGTGATTTTTACGACGGCGGGCTTCCCATTCTGACGCGCAGAGAGCGCGTGGAAGAGATGAATGTACTGCTCTCCTTGCCCAATATCGAAATCAATCACATGAAACCCATTGTTGCTGGGCTGCTCAAGAGTAGCTTCAAGGATAGCGAGATTAGCAGCCATGAAACCAAGCTTGAAACAAGGAGACAGCTCATAGAGCAACGGGGTCGAATTCACGTGGTCTTTACCGTACAACTCGGCCACCGGAGGCGGGTTCTCGACAGGGTTAACCCGCGATTTCAGTGCCGATAGTATGAACTCCATAAGCTTCTGCTCTGAATTTGCTGTCGGGTTCGGAGCTAGCGGAAATCGCGCCAAGATCTCCGACGCAACATCGGTTTTTCCTTCGGAAATTGCCGATGCCGTCTCCATTATAGTCTGCCTCGAGCAGACGGACACCGGAGAGGCCACCGACGATGATGAAGAGGAAGAAGAGGAGGTGGTGGGAGACGGCGAATTGGGGATTGGATTCGGATTCGGATTCGGATTCGGATTCGGGCTCGGTGCTGGACTCTGACCGCTGATCAGGTTCTGTATCGTCTCGGACCACTCGCTGTTAGTATTTGTAATCACAGACAAAGCATCTCCTTCCTCATCATCGTTGTCTTCGAGCAACTGCTTCTCGAGCTCCCGAAGCGGATTCATCATTTTCTTCTCCGTATCTTGAGCAGGCTGGACTCCTGACTGAACCGTGTTAAGATACGGAACAGCCGGAAAACTCTGGTTACGCGGCTGCGGCTGCTGCTGAGGCCTAAGTTGTTGAAGAAGCGGCATACCGTAGCGTTGAGACAAACCAGAAGTCGCAGCAATTGAAGCAATATCAGTTGACATATTCATGGAATAATCCATAGAGGATGACAGCGGAGATAACGTCGACGCAAGTGGGTAAGTCCTTGCCTTTACGGACCGGAGAAGCAGAGCGTTGAGAGCTGAACTCTGGTGGTGCTGCGACTGTTGCGCTTGGAAATCCGCTAGCGTTCGCTTCCCGATAAAACTCGGCAAGGCCGTTCCTGTTCTGTTCGCGATCTGGGCGGTTTGGTCGAAGAAAATCCCAGGAAGCTGGGATCGGTAAGGTGCTTCTGATGGGTTCCCAGTGTTCATGGCGTTTCCGACCATAGATCTACCGTTGATTCCCGCATAAAACTCCGGCCCTCCACCGGAAAACCCAGATGCCATCTCCCCCTTTTTCCTCTCCCCTCCTCTCAACTCAAGAGCGATTGAGCAGAGGAGAAGAAGATGTAAGATATACTAAATAACAGCGACCGCTACAAGAATTTTTGGGTTTCAGAGAAACGCATGAAATATATTGAGTAAATTAATGTAGAAACGAGAAAGATAATGGAGGAGGGAGGGAGATAGAGAGAGAGAGAGAGAGGGAGAGTTTTCCTTTCTCTTAATGTACATAAAAATGGAAGTGATGAATAATAATATAACGGGGAAGGAGGGGGGGGAGAAGACGGTAACGAGGCTTGTAAATTCCAACACATCCGGTTTTGGTGGTTTTAGATTTTTTTTTAAATGCAGAAAAATAATTGGAGTGCTTCCACGGGATAGCATACCTTCAATCTTCCACCGTCCAATTTCAGAAATTACCAATTTTCATCACGATGAACGGTTATAAATGCCGCAAGACCAACACCTTCACGGTTCCGCAGCTACAACTTTCACTCCCATATGAGCCCACGCTTTGGTTGGCGCGTGGCGTAAAGCGCCAATGAAACGGACCACCAGGCTTGAAACGCCACGAGAAGGGAGGGGGATTTGGGAGTTGTGGAATTTAAAGCGCGAGAGTTGAAATGCTTTTTTATTCGGGCATTGATCACCTGACAGGACAGTTACGAACTGTACTAAAAAGCCAAGGACAACAGCCCGAGAAGGCGAAGGAAAGCGACTCGCGAGGCACGTGTAAGAACAAGACTAGAGCTTTGACGAACGCCACAGTGACCGCTCCGTCATCTTCAAATTCCTCCAACTGGTTGGCGGAATCGAAATTCCAGCACCTGGAAACCTGTTACTCGTGGTTGATGGTTACCGACTCGTGTCGGTCACTTCACTTTTAGAGAATTTAAAATAATAAAATAAAAGAAAACCAGAATTAAAAAATTAAAAAAAAGGTTTCTACGCTGGCCAAGCCCCAGCCATTAAAATATTTATCTCCGACACAAACCCGAAAATTAAAAATTAATTTTCATAAAGCTATAAAAATATTTATTTATTTATTTCAAATAAATAAAATAAAAAATATTGGAAAATGGTCTTTTGTTGCTTAAAAATAAAGTAAATTGTTTTTTTCTTGTGAAATTACAAAATTGCCCTTAATTTGTGGATTTGTTCGCGGAGATTTTTAAGGAATCAAAAATTGGTCAACGGTTCAACAGCCGATTCGACTTTTTTTATCTCCTCATTTTTCTTTTTGGTAATTTTAAATTATAAAAGAAAAACAAATTGTAAATAAACAATTGAAAATATTAATTTTTTTTTAATTTAGAATAAATTACCCATCATAAATTACAGTAAAAATTGTATTTAAATTTAATTATTAAAAACTTAAATGATAATTTTATTTTATTATTTCGTAGCTAAGCGGTCAAATAGTATTCAAATTAATTATAATATAATTAATTATTTAATCATAATTCTAATATATTTAATTGACTCTAATTAGATAATCATTTTTTACATTGACGCATTGTATTAAATTTTTAATTAATTATAATTAAGTTAATTAAGTAAATCTAACGGAGATATAAAATATTAATTTGATTCGTAAACATAATAATTTTATTTTAATTTAATTACTACAGTCGTGTCAACAATACATTAATTATATTTAATTTTACATTATGAGTTTGTTTGAATAATTTTTATAGTAGTTCATTAATGTACGGTGTTCTACGTTAATGATAAAGTTATATTATATTTTTAAATATTATATATTAATATATATTAATGATAATTATTTTTTTATATTAATAATATGATTATATATTTAATTAAATTATTTATTTTATTGTATGTAATAAAAAAAAATTTGAGTGCTCGATTAAAAAAAATATGCGTATATAAATAAATAAATAAAATATACGTAATAAAATAAGAAAAAAGAAAAAAAAAAAAGCCTCGTCCACACTTCTTCGTAACGTGCTTAAAGATCAAGCCACTTACTATATAGCTTTGGAATAATTCATTCTTTTTATATATTTATATATATATATATATATTTTTTTTTTTTGAAGAATAAAAGAGATTCCTTAGCCATTTAAATTTACCATAAAATTTAAAGCAAATTTTGACTGCGTTAAATATATTAATTAATTACGGCAGTAAATATAATTGACTTAAAAATTCAGTTCAAGTGGAACTCGAAGCTAAAAATAGTTAATTTAAAATTCTTTTTTTTTTGTGGGTATTAATAGATTAAATATGATTTATTATGTTTATAATAATTTATTATAAATTATAAATTTTTATTCACTACCATCGTACCTAAAAAATTAATAATTTTATATAAAATTATAAAAATTTAAATTAATTTAAAACTCCCCCAAAATCTAATTTTTTTTCGTTCAACCTAACATTAAAGGACGTAAATTAAAAAATAGAAAATAGAAAATAAAATATATATATATATATACATACATCCCTTCATTCTTGGAAAGGCTAGGTGGAAAAGTCAACCTTTTTTCCCTAATAAAGAAATATTTTATCTGAGGGTAAATATGTCAAATTACAGCGCAAGCAGATATACGAACTCTCACGTCATACACACAAGCGCAATTGTACTCACAATTGACATTTCACACGCTCGGTAGGTTGCGTGTAGGCAAAACTTAGAAATCAAAAATTTGGTTAGCAAACTAAACCATCCAAACAACTTTTATCTCGAAACTCGATCGGACTGACACGTGTCGGGCATTTAAAAATTATTATTTAATAATTAATTTTCTAATTTTTTAAATAAAAAATAATTTAAAGTGTAATATCGACAATTTATTTATTTATTTATTTTTTTCAAAAAAAGAAATACGAGGAGTTGGTGGTCGCTGCCGCTTGCCTAACGGAAAACGAATCACTCCTAACTCGCGGTGAGGAAGGGTATTTACGTCTTTTCACAACAAAACATATGGCGGGCCCTGGTTCGGTTATGGGAAGGGAGAGGAGACGGGCTGTAGCCGGTTGTCACGGAATCCCCTTAACTCCCACTGAAAGTGATATTTTAATGCAGCAGCGCGACGCGAGAACGAGGCCCGCGCGCTCCTGATAACTGATCTGCCACGCGCTGTCTCTGCCACACGAAATCCACACACTCACGGAATCATGTTTTTATTGGCCTTTTGAATTCTAAATTCAACACGTCCGACCGTTTAATAATATATTATATCAACTTTAAATATTTTTATTCCTTAATTATAAGAATATATATTTTAATTTTCGTAAATTATATTTTTGTATAATAATGAAATTAAGCTAATGGGGTTTTCTTAAACCAAAAGAAATAAATGTTTGGTAATTAATTATTTAATTAAATTGAGAGCGTCATGCACGAGAGCAACGTCAAATGTCGGCTAATCCTCTTATTTTGGGTGGATTAGTGAATTTTAATTCAAAGATTAAGACTCGTAATTCGGTTCTTAATCTGGTTATCTCCACTAAACCAAACTCACCCGAAAGAAAATCTGCGAGTTGGATTTTTTAGGGTTCAAATTTGCAATACGTTTGAGTTATGGGTAATTAGGGTTTAATGTAAAATTAACATTATAAATTTATGTTGTCAAACTTTTCTTCGTCTGGGTATTTTGTCTCTATCTCAGATTCGTAATGAAATTGAGAATTTGATTTCCCATTTGGGACTTTGTTTAGAATAAATTTTAGATTACGTAAATAATTGTTTAAATCGAATCGAATTGACGAGTATAATTAATTTAACCGCGCTTAATTAATTTGTTTAATTAATAAATTAACTAATTATTAAAATTAATAAAAATTAATCGTATTAAAATAATTGAAATCAGTATAAATATATATATATATGTATATAACATACATAGCATAGAGCATACGAGTGTGATTCGTGATTTCTACCATTATTCAAGATAAACCAGTATTTAAATACTTAAACCTTTTAAGTTATAGTTTGTTTGTGATAATAAAATTTAAATATTTATGTAAATGGGTGGAACTTAAAAATAAATAAAAATATAAATTGAATGAAGAAGCGGAATAATGGAGTTAGAGTTTATATTCCTTACACAATAGTTTAAAAAAATATCCAATAACACTATTAGAATGTGCATTATAAAAGATAAAAAAAAGTAAAAAATTAAACGAAAAATAAACAACTGAGCATCTTATGACGACATTCACTAGCTTTTGAAGGAGTTCGGGTGGTGAACTATTCACAACCCTCTTGTCTATCGAGATCTGGATCTTGATCATCTTGATATGAAATAGTTAATGAAATTGTGAGTTATACTAACTCATTAAGAATATCACACTACTCACTGATACAGAAACTGAAAGTTTGTAAAAATTATAAAAATAGCCAATAGAATTATTGATTTAAGTAAATTTATTTATCATAAAAAAAATTATTTATTGCATATATTTACCATTGTGAAAATTTTAAAATCGACCTATAAAGACAATAACCCAAATAATATATCAATCTCCTATTCAAGTGACCAAAAAAAATAACTTTTCATTTTTTTTTTGCTACTGGTATCATTGGGGGCTACACGTGAACCAATATTCAACATTATTAACTAACCGGCCGTTCCCATACCTCGTCCAGTATGAGTGTCAAAAATATTATTCCTCAATACATCATCCGGTATAAGGGTGAATTGGTCCATCCTCATACCTTATCCGGTATGAACACCAAAAATATCATTCATCGATAGCCCATTCGGTATGAGGCAACATTCACGGTATGGTTCTCTATGTACCTGGTTCGTCTACCATCTTCTAGTATATTCAGTAAGGCTACCATTCATTAATTCACATTACCAAACAATTTTTCGTTTGCATATTAATTACCAGTTTCACAAATCAATCGTAAATCATGCAAAATAAGTAATATATATATCAAGAAAGCACAATTGAATCATTTAACTATTTCAGTATATCATCATATATTTAAAATTGTAAATTCAACAATCAGTTACACAGCACAATAAATAAATGACTAACCGGTTTCGCCTCCATTAGTAATCTGTAATTATTCTTAGAGTTTTTTAATTTACAAAAAATACTATGTTATTGATTATTAAGCTTCAATTTCATAACAGATAATAAGGTGATGGATTTTTAATCGAATTGGTGTCTGAAATACTGAATTTTCTACTACACTTACTGGCGGTCCCTAGATTTTTTTAATTTTTATACAAAGATTAAAACATATTTCATGTACCTAAAAATATCTCAAAACCCCCAAAATCGGTATTAAAAACTTTTTCTGATCAATTTCGAAAGTCTGGCACGGCGCCACCGCTGTTTATGGTGGTGGTTTTCTTTGGTTTGGCCGTTTTTCGACCAGTTTGGGTATGTTTTGACCGGTTTTATACCTATCCTTGTGGAAAAACACGATAAGGGACAACAATTGGCTGAAAAAAGTAAATAAAAAATAAAAACCTACCGGTGACATAATTTTTCGGTGCAGCGGCTCCATCGGCTCACCTTCGCAGCTGAACTTTTTTTTCGGTCAACTTATAGAAAATAGAATGGTGAACATAGTGGTGGAAAAATCGCATGAAACGGGAAATGAGAAGGGGCTCATCGGATGCGTTTTGGATTTTGCCTGTGGTGACGCCGTCGGGCTTTTTCTGCAGTTTTCGACTTATCCACCACTTTTTTTTCTCTGATTTAGTCATGGATGTGCTCAAAATCAAATTCCGAGCGGATAAGAGAACTTTTACTTTTTTTCGCAGTCGGATGTGGCTTTGGCGCGACGACGGTTGGCTCCCTTCTCCAGTGACTAGTTCTTCTTCTCCAACAATAGGCTGACAGCTAGGATTTGGGTTCGGTATGATGTGAGATATTTATACCAATCTCCTTTAGATCTGAACTGTTCATCGCGTTTGATCTTACCCGTCTAATTGCGTTTAAAGAGAAAATGAATCTAAATTATTCATCGCGATTTAATCTCGATCATTCGATTGTATTTTAACATGAAATAAATCTGAACCGATCGCGTTTAATTACGACCGTCTGATCATGCCTGAGGAGAAACGGATCCAGACCATCCACGTGCGTGGAATCGCATCCAGGCCGTTCAATCGCACGCACGCAAATTGCCAGCGTGGCCTCCCGTGTGGCACCAATTGGAGCCCTTCCTTCACCACCTCCGTGGGGATAGTTTACAGGGTTCATAACTACTCTTCTTACTACAAGACACTTACCTAGCAAACATTTAGATCCGGCTCCACCCAAATTTTTATGGTTCACTGCAACATTCCCTATTTGTCTGACTGTTGCCGAACAATTTATGAATATCAAACATACCTTTCCATAAGGTAATTTTAATGTAGCAGATTCCTCATCTTTTGCAATGAGTTTCGGTACATCACCCGTTGCGCTAGCTAATTGTTCACATTTTTCATGTGTGATTTTTACGTTATGTATGGCCTTATATTTTTAATATTATAAATAATTACGATATTTTTAAGTAACATATTACATGTGAATATATACATACATATATTTTATTAAAATGGAACATAATGCTGCCATATTAATTATGTGTTGATACCAATAATAATATAATGATTTATTATTACAATAAACCAAATTATATGCGATAATAATAATTAAAGAATGCTTTTAAAAAGTTATTAATTAAGGAATCTCATGGCACAGCTTTTATTAATTATTTATTCAGGCTAATTGACAAGATAGAAAAAGCAGTATATTAAATATTACTGCCTAATAAAATAATTAATTAATATATTCATGGTCATTAATAAATGTATATATATATATAAATATTATAATTTTTATGCCCAACATATTTTATTTAGATTAATTATTTTCCTTTTTTAATCATTTTAAAAATTTAAATTAACTGTTTTTTTAGATATTTTTAAATTTAAATTAATTGGACTTTTAAATTTTCGAAACTAAATATAAAAAAAAATGACTAATGCAATAACCTAAAAATTCAAAGTAAACGATTCAAATCAAAATAAGGCAAAATTTACAAAAAAAAAAAAAAAATATTTAACGAAAATCAAACATTTTTCTTTTTCTCAAGCTTTAAACTATTTTTCGATACTCAAAACAACTTCTACTTTTGCTTATTGAAATCCAAATAACACATTTTTATTTATACTAAATATATAGTAAATTGTCTTTCAGTGATCGAAATCGAGATCATTTACATAACATAATTTTGCACAATATAAAGAACCAAGTCGCGTTATAAACATTGAACGATGTTGGAATCAAAACGCAGTTCATTGAGACTCTCAAATCTTAGCCTTATAATGCTTTAGGAAAAGAGGTACGCGATAAAATGTTCGATCGATGATTTATTTATTTATTTTTTCGAATAATCGTTAAACACCTTTGTATAATTACATTTAGTAGTTCGAGTTTATTTACAATCAACTTATTGATTAACGTACGAAATAAAAATCAATGCATTTATTAATCCAAACAGATCATTTAATTAATATAAGTTTATTTAGATTAAAACCGTATCCAATCCTATATAAGATTTCATCTAAAGAGAATTCACAATAGTAGATATTTATAATCACACGAATTCTTTTAAAGTAGTTTTGTACTTCGGCTAAATTATGTATCCTCAAAAATCGAAATGAGGCATAATTAAATTACAATAATATTCATGTTATTCAAATCGCATATATCAAATATAAATATATCCACTATTCAACGCACTAAATAAATTATAACTCATAATTACTTTATTGGAATCAGAGTTCGAAGTGAATCACATAAATTTTTTTTTTTCGTTTCACAGCTTCTGATTAGCTCAAATTTCTTATTCTCTATTTTAGCTTTCGGTCTCTATTTCTTAAATAAAATTTTAAAATAGATTTTTACATTAGTAAACGAAAGCTTTGAGACGGGATTTAAATTAAATTGGATATGAATTTTGAAATTAAAAATGGAAGAGGTCTTAACTTGGGTTTTGGTTTGAGTTTTTTAAAGAGGTTAATTTAGGTTTAGTAATTGGGTTAGGACAAAACGGATTATTAATTTGGATCTAAACAAAAATGACTAAAATAAAAATTTTGGGCGATAAATGAATTTAAGTCATAACAGTAGTAGCAATAACAACAATAATGATAATAATAACAATAATAAATTTTAAATATTTAAAAATATTTTAAAAAATAAAAATAAATTTAAGGTATTACGAGTACTAAGCTAAAAAATTTCTATCTAAATCTCTCTCTATGTCGATATAATATTTTGGGGCAATAATATCGTTCTGAATCATAATTCAAAACCGCGGGTTAGTTATAGAAATATTAAGGCTACATTAATCGTACTTTTAATTAAGCACGTGAAAAATAAAAAAAATAATTATTATAAATAAAAATACATGAAATATGAATAACTATCTCAAATAAATTAAATTAATTTAATTTAATTAAAATTGGAGTATTAGAGTCAAAATAATATATATATGAGCTATCAATATAATTGCATAATAGCTTTTCAACCGGAGCATACATATGATATAATGTATATATATATATATATATATATGCACGTTGTAAATTTATATCCATATATCTTAATGAGACCGCTTGTCTTTCCCATGCACGTGGTTATGGAGGCGTCAACACATTAAATTAAAATCTCTTCTTTGAGTACGATTTTTTGGTTTATATACATACATACATACATATACATACATATATATATATATATATATATATACATACACACACACTCACTCATTATGTTATTCGTGAATGATTCTTTTCAACATCCATTGATGAGCAACATTTACGCCTCTATCGGCTCATTTCCATTATCGTGATATATTTTAATTATTTAATATAAAATTTAATAATTTTTTACATATATATATATTATATAATTTAATAAATTTATTATTTCTGAAATAAATTTTATATGGTTCGATAATTTATCTACGTCCACAAACAATAACGACAAAAAAAAAAAGTTTATTATGCAATGTGAGAGTAGATCATCAGTCATTATTTTTAGAATATGCATCAAATATTTTTAATGATAAATATAAATAAAATTTGAATAAGTTATTTTTAAAATATAAATAAATATGATTAAAATTCAAAAAATATTAATAAAATCTTACTCGTTTTTTATTCAACAATAATTTATTATATTATATGAATACTAAAAGTATATATTTATGGGTGATAAATATCGTAATATAATAAATAAAATTAATATTGATATAAAAAAAAATTACCCCCCAAAAAAATAATGGAATTTATTAGAGATAAAATTTGGTAGGTTATTATGATTGGTGATCACTGGTTATGATTAGGACACGTGGACGGATACTATTTAAAAATGTGGGCTTTTTAGCTGTCATCCAATCACCTCCACATTCCCGTTTGCCGTTAAGATTTCCATCACCAACGTTTATAAACACTGAAAGCGAAATGCGTTAATTATTAATTAAATTATTTTTTAATTATAAAAAAAATAAAGAAAATAAAAATATAAACATAAATAGTGTGTAGATAACATTCCTTCATAATAGTTTTCTTGGACCACCGGCTATAACCCGTATAATATAATTACACTATACGTACAGTTTCATTTATTTTAAAATATTAATATTTTTCAATTAATAATTTTTAAATCCTATTTTACCGGCCATAGCCGGTGACAAGAAAAGCTAACGGAGTTGTCAAATCCAGAATTTTTATCAAGCCACGTCAGACAACACAAACCGCAGAAACCTTGCTTTTTGCCTCCTTTTTCATTTCGTCGCGCCGTAATGAGGGGCCTGACGAAAGCCTTTTCTCCTGTCGACGGAATCACAGCCGTCGGATTTATTCGATAGATTTCGTCAGGTGACACGTGTCGCTCTGGATATCGCGGATCTAATCCAAATCAGGCAGCTGCAGGCCACGTGATCTTACACCCCAAGTTCAGCTCGGTTTTTAACTGCTTTGCGAGTTTGTACACTTGAAAATTCTGGTAGCGAGTGGATGGCAAAAGGCAAAGATTCACGCATACGCGCTGTTTGTCGAGTGTTAATCCGTGGCTGTTGTAGGTGTCGTTCACGAGTTCTGTGGGCCATGGCTTCACCAAACACGGCGTTGTGGTCCCCACATTTTCAGGCTTTAATTTTTTTTTTCTTAATCTCCAACAAATTTACGTAAATGTTTTTTTTAAATATTAGATAAATTATAAAAATATAATATATTATATGCTTTTCACTATAATAAAATAAAAAAATAAAGTGCAGAAAATAAAATAAAATAAAATTCACAAATTTACATAAAAAAAATTACATTTAAATTTTATTAAAGACACATAATTCGTTACTTTATAAATTTATCATAAAATGACTGAATCATAATGATTGATTTAATATAATTAATAATTTAATTTATTAATATATTATTAAGACTATAATAATCATGTATATTTATAATTGTCAGTTACGACTTAATATGTATATTGTAAAGCGAATTACGTGACGGACAACCTTGTTGCTTATGTCAAATACGTTCGTTTTGGTGTTTATATATTGGATGAGTTACCTCCGGACGCACAGGTCAGCGGACTTCGTAAAGACATGGTGGAGGTGGTCTATCTTCGGATGATTTCTATAAATTTATAAGTTATTTTCGTCTCGTTTATATATATATAAAAAAAAATTGTAACGATCGAATTGAGTTTTATCATAACGAATCGTGATATATTTAGACGAAATAATAATTTAATCTCGTACTAATTTTCTTAATCTGATTTATTTTATTTATTTATTTTGGAAACGAATGGGCTGTGATTGGTCAAAGTGTAGTATACGGGTTTGCTAATTGAAAAGCAACTGGGCTCATAAACGGAGCCTTGGTCCCTAAACATGACCCACTATTAGATTCCACTTTATTACACATATATACATACTACATATATATATATATATATACATACACACACACGTATAATTTTGTTTAAACCCATTTATAGTAATTAAAAAATATTAATAATTAATATTTTGATTACCCTAATTATTAACCGTTAATCAATGTTCCCTAGCATGATATTGAAATTTAATTAGTAATAATTAAAATAATTTTCATTTTTAAGCTTAAATTTCAATTTTTTTTTTTGGGTTTTGATTTTTATTTAACGATAATTAAATATTTATATAAATAATTAAAATAATTATAGTAATACCCATCAATTCCAACTTTTTGGGTTTCTTATCCAAATTTATATTTTTATTGGGAGGAAAAATATAAAATAATTTATATATATCTATATATATATATATATATATTTTAATTTGACCCTATAAAGAAACAATTATTGCAACTTTTCCCTGATTTTAAGGAAAGGAGTCCAGCTTGCATGTGTTTTGTTCCACGGAACAAACATTCCCCACCATACTCTTATGGACTTCACCACACATCCAATTCATTTGAATTTATCCATATCTTAATTAATTAATTAATTAGTTCACAATAAGATTAATTTTTTTTAAGAACTCAATAAAATTTAAGTTAAATTTGTGAGAAAAATATAATTAATATGCGTCGACCGAACTTTCTTGCTTCTTATGAGCTGTTAGAACCAGTATTCTCTACATGCAACGCTCTTACCCATAATAAAATAAGATATCACCGGTGCGTAAAAGTCAGATTTTGTGTTGTTTATTTATTTATTTATTTTTTACTTGCACTAACTGTTAAGTCGTATATATTATAACAGACAAGTAAAAGTTGATTCCTATTAACTGTTAGAACCAGTGTTCTCTACCTGCAACGCTATTATACATAATAAAATAAGATATCACCGGTGCGTAAAAATTAGATCTTGTGTTGTTTATTTTCTTTTTTTTTTAATTTTTTACTCGCGCTAATTGTTAAGTCATATATATTACAACAGACAAGTAGAAACGTGTTTAAAAATCTTAGGTGCATTTAGACTAATTACTATTGAATCACATGCGTTTTGGGATTTCTATGGATTAGATGAAGTTGGGGGAGAAGGGGGAAGGGGGAAGGGGGAAGGGGAAAATCTTCATGCATCTAATCTTTTCTTTTGGGGTAGGGGTAGGGGTGGGGGTGGGGGTGGGGGGGGGGGGGGGGGAGATTGTAGTGGGTCATATTTTTAGAATAGAAGGAAAAAGGAGATGCGTGTTTCTAAAATGTGTGGATACCCATCATTCAACAATGAGATATGGTCATCTTTTCCCAACCTAAATTAATCTAACATGAACACATGCAAAAATCCTATATATATATATATATATATATATACACCCACCTATATGTAGAGATATGTTCTTGCTCATCATATTAAATGCTGGCAGCTTCAAATCATATGTGATGAAATCCATGCCTCAAAATTTGATATTACAAAATGGTGGGTAATTAATTAATTTACATATATATATATATATATATATATTATCTGAGAATCTGATTTAAATCTATAATCTTTTATAAAACACAAAAAATATCAACAATTTCAATCATAAATTATGATTACATGAATTTATTGTTTTATATTTTTATTATCATTTCTAAACTTTCTAAAACAATAATAATCATTTTTTAAATTTAAAATATTAAATGAAAATTTTACTTTATCGTAACTACTATAATTACGAAAAATGTTAGACCATTAAGAATATTTATTTTACTCTGTAAACGTAATAAATGTGTTAAAATTTGTATTTAACTTAGTCACAACGAGACTGTCAGTGTATTAGTAAATAAAATTTTTGATTAATCCGAATCAAGTATTATAAAACGGGTATCACCAACCTATAATACACAATCAGAATCACAAATTTTACATCTCCGACAATATTTATGCATGCATCATAATTATCAAACCCAAATCATTGCAATATTTATTTTATAATATACTTTTTAAATGTGAGGACCATATAGAATCTCCTTTTAATTACCATATATCTCTTCCCAATCATTCTCCCAATCTTCCTCCCTACAACTCACAAAAAAGGGACCCTTCTCCTCTTCACATGTAATTTTTCTTCAATTCTTAGACCCTTATTTAGTTGGTTCAAATTTATTATATTTTTATTTAATTTTTAATTTATTTAATATTTAAAAAATATTACTAATTAAAAAATTAATTTGGGTTTTCTTTTTTAATTACTTATCCTACGAAGAAATGGTTACTATAACGTTATCGATCCAAATGCTACTGCTCCAATAATTTTTTAAACTTAGACCGTCAAATTTCGAAAGTATAAATTTAAATTGTTTTTGGGATTTTTACAGAATGAAGAGAAGATAAATTTTTATTGATTTCACTCACTCTAAAATTAACAACCTATGTAATACCTGGACTCAGAATTTGGTACGTGATTAATTTTAGTATTTTAAAATAATAAAAAATTAGTTAATAATTAATTTAGTTTAATTTTTATTGAATTTATTGAAAAAAATATGTTAGAGATGTAATCAAAAATAATTTTAAAAAAATGAAAATTTAGGTTAGAGAGGTGTTTTTGAAAGAACAGTTAAAAACGTAGAGTCAAAATGCAAATAGAAAAAATTGTGTCACGTAGGACTATTCAATCAGCAACTCCGACAAATCGGAGTATGTTGCGTGACAAGACACGCTGACGTCGGTGTCAAGCGGGATGTCACGCAGATGATCCGCGTGCTCTGTGATCGAACGATCTAGGATAGATCTTGTGCGCGTAGATGGCCCGAATTTGCTTTTTTTTAAGCATGATCGGACGACCGAGATCAAATCGCGATGGACGATCCAGATTCATTTTTTTTTCTTAAGCACGATCGGACGGACGAGATCGATCGTGATGAACGGTCCAAATTTATTTAATTTCCCTCACTCTAAAATTAGTAACTTAAAATATTTTTAAATAGATTTACATCAAATTTAAATTTTTTAAAAATAATCTATCATAATTTTAAAGACAAACATTAATCAAATTTCTTGAAAGATAAATTTTTATTAATAACATAATATTTAAAAAATAAATATATTGTAAATATAATATGTGACACATGCTTTTATATGTATTTTCAAAGTGGGAATGAGGTATCAAATGGTATGATGTGTTTAAAAATTTATTTATTTTGATAATTAATTTAAAAAATTAAAAGGTAAATTAATTAAAAAATTAATAATCAAATTAAAAAAATAGTATATAGTCGGAAATTTTTTTATATCATCATAAATACAATTTTTATATTCACATTTACGTAAGAGTCAGTTTATAGCTGAATTTTTAGCATGTTTTTATATTTTGTAGGCCGAGTAGATAGATTTGGGCTCTGGCTTTATTAATGGGCTCGGACGGCAACCCGAAAGAGACCCGAACCGGCCCAAATGACGGGGAGTAGGACACGCAGGTCTTACCCTTCAATTTTCAAACGTAAGGTGGTGGTTGGTGGTTGGTCACGCGCTGGTAAGTCGTTCAATAAAAGGCGGAAAACTGAACTACTTGTTATTTACAAAAGTAAAAAGTCAAACTTAATTAATTTGTTATTATGTTTTATTTATTAGCAAAAAGTCAAACTTTATTTTTGTAAATTAATGATTAAATACTAAATTAACGTTGAATTAGTAGTAAATCTCTAAATTTTTAACTGGAGTTATTAGTGTGAAAGAAATTAAAATCTAATTACCATATTAAATAAATATTATAATTTACTGTAAAAAAAATATGGGGTTCTCTACCTACCTCTTATTTTCCTGTAAAGTGTTTATATGTACTTTACATACATACGTGTTCTTACCTACCTCTCGTTTTGCTGGGAAGAGCTGGCTAATGTTTATATCTACTCTACGTATATGCATTTAATAATTCTTGAAAACGAACCGCTAAAAGTAGCAGGACAAAGTCATTGCATCAGGTTGTATTGATTGGAAGGTAACTCTGCATTTCATTCGCATTCATAACAGACCGTACACGTGGGCAATGAGCTGGGATCACATGGAGGCGCCACTGCTCGTTGCGGAGGTGGGGGAAGACTACCGGCCGGCGAGGAGCTGGACGGAAGTGAAGCATGTGGTGTGGACGGAGTCGTTGAAGATGTGGAAGATAGCGGCGCCTTTGGCGTTCAACATTATGTGTCAGTACGGGATTAACTCCGTCACCAATATTTTCGCCGGTCACATTGGCGAACTCGAGCTCTCTGCCGTCGCCCTCTCCCTCTCCGTCATCGGCACCTTCTCTTTCGGCTTCATGGTTCTTCTTCTTCTTCTTCTTCTTCTTCCTTGTCTCCTCTAACAAATGTCATGCTCTGTGTTTTCTGTGCTTGGGTTGTTAAAACGAGTGCCATCTTCCTCCAAATCACACTCGTGTGCGTGTGCGTGCGCGTACGGACGTATTTATGTATGTTGGTGGACATGTTTGTGATCTTATCTCTGTGTGCTTGGTGTTGAAGTTCATATTCTGGTTATTGGGTTTCCATGAAGAGTTATATGCAGATTTAAAACGAAAATTAAGGAGATGGTGAAAATGGGTTTCCCCTTCTTTTGTTTCCTGAATGATTTTCAACATGATAAGTACTGGTAACAGAGTAAATAAATTGATTAGTAAATGAATTATAGGTTAGTCCCTTTGTCAAGAGAATACCCTCTGTACTTTTTGACTAATCCAAAACAAATTATGCATGAGATTGTAAATTCTGAGTCGAACTGAAGATTTTATGTTTGTCTTCGTTAGAGTCAAACTATGCATTTCCAGTCAAACAGCTATAGTGGGTGGTGAATTTTGTATGAAAAATTTTTTGCAGCTTGGGATGGGGAGTGCGCTTGAGACACTATGTGGACAAGCTTTTGGAGCTGGGCAAATCGACATGCTTGGTGTTTATATGCAAAGATCATGGATTATACTGTGGATATCATGTATAATTCTCATGCCAATTTACATCTTTGCCACTCCAATCCTCAAATTCCTTGGTGAATCCCACACAATAGCTGTTCCTGCTGGTGAATTCTCTCTACTAACAGTGCCTCAACTATTTTCACTGGCCATAAATTTTCCAACATCAAAATTTCTCCAAGCTCAGAGCAAGGTCAGTGCTATTGCCTGGATTGGGTTCATTTTTCTGATCATCCACACAGGACTTCTCTGGCTATTTATATACGTGTTTGGGTGGGGGATATCTGGTGCAGCCATAGCTTTTGACTTGACAAGCTGGGGGATTGCCATAGCTCAGGTTGTGTATGTTGTTGGTTGGTGTAAAGATGGTTGGAAGGGATTGTCATGGTTGGCTTTCAAGGAGATTTGGGCTTTTGTTAGGCTTTCTGTTGCTTCTGCCATCATGCTTTGCCTTGAGATTTGGTATATGATGAGTATTATTATCCTCACTGCCAGGCTTGATAATGCTGTCATCGCAGTTGATTCCCTCTCTATTTGGTAAGTTTTCGTGATCTATATTACGAATTTTGAACTTCAGAACTTTTAAATAATAAATTGAACTGATTATCTTAAAAGTTTAAATTAATAAAAAATATGTCAAATAATTACTTATATCATAATATGTTCTCTCATGCATAAACCTACCGTACTGAAATTTCCCAAAAGTTTGAAACTCTTAAATAATAGATTGAGTTGATTATCTCAAAAACTTACACTGACGAGAAATGTTTAAATTAATTGTTTATATCATAACGCATCCTCTCTCACGCATAAACCCACTAGACTGAAAACGTTAATAAATGTACAGGGCTACCAAACGAGATTCCTAATATTTGACCAGAAGACTTCTAGCTCTGATTCTATACTGAAACTATAATGCCAAAAGTTTCAGATTGATAGGAAAAGACCCAGTCAATTATTTATAGTGCAGCAAGAACTATAATATTTTGCTTATATGTTTGCTTGTGTATTTCAGCATGAATTTCAATGGGTATGAAGCTATGTTGTTCATTGGAATAAATGCTGCAGTGAGGTAATATTTCTGCAAATACATTTCTGTTTTTCTACAAAACAAATCACAGGCTAATCAATGGTTATTATCTCTGATCTCACGCAGTGTTCGAGTCTCCAATGAGCTCGGAATGGGACGTCCTAGAGCAGCGAAATACTGTGTATATGTGACAGTAATGGAGTCTCTCCTCATTGGCCTTTGTTGCATGGTTGGGATCATCATAGCCAGGGATCATTTTGCTGTAATTTTCACAAACAGTGAAGATCTACAGAAGGCTGTCTCTAAGCTAGCATACTTTCTTGGGGTCACTATGGTTCTCAACAGCATACAGCCAGTAATATCAGGTATAAGATTATCGATTTAGAAGCAAAAAGTTGTAAGTAGTAAATTTCTATAATCTGATTTTTTTGTTGAAATCAATTTATTTAGGTGTAGCTGTTGGTGGAGGATGGCAGGCATTGGTGGCTTATATCAATTTAGCTTGTTATTACATTTTTGGGCTCCCACTTGGGTACCTTCTGGGTTTCAAAGCAAACTTGGGTGTCAAGGTACTGACTTTCTCTTCTTCTTCTTTGGTTCTTCTTGGTTTGAATGCAAACTTAGAATCGGGTCTTTTCCGAAAAATCGTTTTTGTTATTGCAGGGACTTTGGGGAGGAATGATAGCTGGGACAGCACTGCAAACCCTGCTTCTCCTGTTTGTTGTCTACAAAACCAATTGGAATAAGGAGGTTAGTGTTAGAATTCACTTTACCTTTCAGAAATCCAACCTTGATTTCGGCTGAAGCTTCAATAGAATTCTAACGGTCGAACTTATTTTTAGCGGAATCAGATAAACGAATCAAAAAGACAGTTTATACCCTTTTTTTTCCGGATAGAAACAAAAAGATGGTCTTGTTTTCATTTGCGTATAGAGCGATTACTCTTTTACCGGTTTAACTTAGTTAATTGTGACATTCTTGTTTGGTAAGAGAGAAAGCGATGAACATATTTGGAGATGATTGACTTGCAGGTGGAGCAAACAACAGAGCGCATGAAGAAGTGGGGAGGCCAAGAAAATCAGCAATGACAAGATTGCTGTTGATGATAATATATGAAATGAAATTTTTTTTCAAGTGCTCTAAAAATTTGTAGTTGATTGATATTAAAATGTAGTCCTCTTTTTACCATTAGCTCGAATAAACTTATTATTTTCATAAAAGTAATGAAAATACTTGATAATTGATCGTATAAAATAAAGAAATTATTAATTTTTCTTTAAAAAAATATTATAATTTATTACAAAAAAAAGAAGATAAAAATATAAATAAAAAAAATATTTTTAATATTACGATAACTTGTTATATAACAAAATATTTTTTATCATAGATAAATAATTTACACGCGACTAAGTCCAAATATAGAATAAAATAAAATAAAATAATTATTAATTTCTTTAAAAATAACTTTTAACAAATCAAATTTTAATTAGTGCCTTTATGAAAATACTTAATTTTTCCAATAATTATTTTTGTATTTTCAAAAATATCTAAATTAAACGAAGCCGTTGGACCACAAGGTCAGGATGGCCGAGTGGTCTAAGGCGCCAGACTCAAGTTCTGGTTCTCGTGAGAGAGCGTGGGTTCAAATCCCACTTCTGACATCTACTTCATTTTTTTTTTATTGTTTTTTTTGTCGAACTGTCAACTGACTCAATATACCTACGAGAATCTCAACGGCAATTTACTTACTGTAAGAGGCCATCGTCTTCAAGTTTCATCCCTTCTACCCAAAATATAAAAACGGCGGCTTAAAAAATGCAGAGCGAGAACCTAGAAGGAATTCACCTGTGCATTAACTGATGTCATGGAGAAGGAAGTTTCTTCGCCGGGCAGGAACGCTACCAGCTTCCATTTTCGCCGAGAGGATGACTTCGCAGCATAATCACCAGCCATTCATTCATGATGTTATGTCTGACGAAGGTAAGTGGAAATGCAAGTTTTTAAACTGTTGTTTATCTGGATCTTGCCACCGATTGAATTGAATGTGATTATAAACCGGGATTTACTTGCGGTTGCGGATTGAAAATCGATCATCAGTTCTTGAAATTCTAACAATTTACTGGTTTAATTTGAGATCCATTTTCATCGGGAGGAAGACTTCGCAGCATAATCACCAGCCGTTCATTCATGATGTGATGTCTGATGAAGGTATGTGGAAACGTGAGTTTTTAAACTGTTGTTTATTTGGATCTTGCCACCGATTGATTTGAATGTGATTATAAACCGTGATTTACTTACGGTTGCGGATTGAAAATCGATCATCAGCTCTTGAAATTTTAGCAATTTACTGGTTTAATTTGAGACTAGAGTATAAACCAACTAAAACCAATCCATTGTCAGAACTTAAAACTGAAAACTGAACTCTGAAACGAAACAGTAGCAACATATGGTGAAACTCTCTGTTGTAGACAATAATTGCAACACACACATTCCAAGTTCATAAATTCTGCCAGTATTCTTGAAAAGAAAAGTTACACAGACAAAATCAAGATTGATTAATCCTAAATGGGTCCGACTAATCATACATCTCAAGATAACAACTACCCAAATACATACAAAACCTAAGCAGCAGCCTTCTGTTTCTTCGGCATCCGGTAGCCACCGACAACACAAGCATGGTCTCGCTCAAATGGTTCAAGGGTGACTTGTTCTGCGGGCTTGAACTGTTCCTGTTGCAGCTTCTTAACTTCGTTCTGGAACACAGCCTCCGCAGGAACTGTTGAATCTATACAGTTTGCCTGGAATAATTAAACAAAAATATATGAATAATTATTTTCTAGACTTAATATATGTCTGTACAGAATAATATATATGCTTGATCTTAACCCAAAAGGCTGAGGAAGTTATCACACAACAATATATATTGTAATTGAAAATGAAAAGAAAATCAGAGAACTAACAGTGAAACATCACAACAGTTGAAAAAGAAAATCATTTTCAAACCAAGGGAGTTAATACTCAGGCAAACATTGTTTAATTTGTAGAATTAACTCGATAAAGGATTGACAAAGATGGAAACAACGGAGAAATAATTAAAAGCTTTGACATCTACATCTACTTGCTTCGTCCAATTCACGAGAAGCAAACTATAGCACATGAGAACTACCAAAGAAAATCAGCTTCACCTAAAAAAACTAACTATCACGGCCTCATTGGGAGACCATAATTACATGTAGCAGGAAACAAATCATTGGAAGACCAAAACACCACCTTACCATGTTCCCCGAAACCTTTTAAAATGAAGACCAAAATTTTCAAACTTTCTCCAAACTATCAATCCAATTAAATCAAAATCTGCATGAAAATTGACTAGGAGTGAGTTGGACTAACCTTAATTGAGATCACAAAATGCCCTCCAGTTTTCAGAAAATAAGATGCATTAAGTGCCAAAATTCTTGCCTGCCAGGTAAATTCAAATCAATGAGATTCAGAAACCCCTCAAAATTGAAACGAAGGCAAACTAGGTTCCATGGTTAGCATAAAAGAATGTCAACAAAAGCAGGTTGTCTCACAAAGGTGAGCACAGCAAATATTAACGGTGAATAATGAAAAGATTTACAAGTCTGAAACATTAAGAAACCAGAAGAGTGAAAAACTGCAGCTTGAAACTTTCGCGGACAAAACACTAGAGACTGACATATTTCCTTAACAAGAGATGAGAGATATCAAATATATGATATAACTGTCCACTTCTTTTTTTTTTTTTTTAAATATAGTGTTACTATCCACTTTCAAAACAAAAAAATAAAATTCACAATCATATACAAATTACGTGACAGAATACAAGTATCCTTTTGCTTTACATATAAAAAAATAACATACATGCCACCATGCCACCCCGTAAATCACCATCAGTAATCAACCCTTAGAAAGCCAAATATTAATAGAACACATAGTATCTTAATCTAGAAAATAAAATAACCTTAAAAAATACATAATTTTGAAAAAAAAAAAGGGATAATAAGCAAAACATTTGACCTTCATAAGATGCTATTACGACCTTCAATAATAATGGGTAACAAAAATAAAGGAAAACTCGAAGTGGCACTAGAATCTAGCATATAATAAAACTTTCACCCACAAGAAAATATTGACACTGACTTATGCTACTCCTACCACTAAGACAGTAGGAAAAACTTGTATGGAAGTCAAAGAGAAGTAGAATTTATTGGTGCATCAGAAACCTGGAATCACATCATCCAAACTGTCTTGAAGGGGAATCCAAGTATTTCCTCACATGCAGATCGAAATCAAAATTAATTTCAGTAGAATTGGAGAAGACAACCAAACCAATCACATGTAGATAATAAAAAACTTGAGAGGAAAAAAATTCATTTAACATCAAAAAGTATTATAAATTATGATTTTTACAATTGCCACATTACTAACAGAAATGGAAATTTTAAAACTGGGTAAAAATTGCTTCGAGTAGAGAAAACTTTAGAGGCCAATAAACTAGGCAAGTTATCTGCATCAGTAACTTGGAATTAACATCATCCAAGATGTCTTGAAGGGGAATCCAAGTATCTCATCATATGCAGGTAAAAAGAAGCACACTAATAATTACACAAGAGATATAGCTTTCATTTTTAGGCACTTACAAGAAAATTTTCCAATCATAGTAGATTCATATTTTCTTTGAAGAACAATAAACCAAACTATGAAGAGGCAAACCTGATCAGGCTGAGCAACATCAGAAAATATCACATCTACCATTCCAACAAGCATTCGGTACTTGGAAGGGTGTCTAGCATCCTCAATGATAGGAATAACATTGGTTCTCTTTTTAGCCATGTTGACCAAGTCCCTACCACTTCTATGAGAAAATTCGACTGCATAAACCACTCCAGTCTACCCAAACCAAAAGCATTTGTGAGCAACTTGTCCAATATAGATGTAATAGAACGAAATCACACAGCAATCAATTGTCACTTACCGGGCCAACAACATCAGACACATGGGAGACAGTAGTACCAGAAGCAGCTCCAAGGTAAAGCACTTTGGCACCAGGTTTCTTTAAGAGAAAAAGGGAATCGAAAAGTTAGTATATTTAGTGCGAAAGAGAAAAACATTGAAAGACTACGATACTCATGCTTATGCGATAGCTTAAATAGGAAACAAAAGAGAAAGAAACTTACAATCCATATGTTATCAACACCCCCAACAATGGCAGCAGCCAACTTAGAGCGGAAAGGATTCCAGACTCTGTATTCAACTTTAGTCCCATCTTCATTCTGTATATGAAATTACGAGTACATCAGATAATCAAATGCTTTTAAATTCAGAAAAAAATAGTTATTTCTTTGCTCATAGAAAAAGCAATTCCATGATCATGATTTTCTCAGCATGCAATACATCGATCAGTTCTATGCAAACTCTGAATCAAAACACTAATTTTTTTATATATAAAACAATTCCCAATTATTCTTCCGCAAAGTAAGTTACAGGTATCTATAAACACCAATCAATAACATAAAAACGAACTCAAACTACATCCGAAAACATATGTTTATACAAATACAATACATACTGATGCAAATTCAAAAACTTAAGTGTGGTAAGCTGAAACATATTTAATTAAAATGTAAAGAAAATACCTGAACGGAGATCCTCTTCTCATTGTAGACAGCTTCACCAGGAACCATATTTTTGGTAACAAGAGCATCTTCTTTCCCCTTAGCAATGAAAACTCCTTCATGTCTATGGGGCTCAATGACGACCTTGTTTCCGCCCCTCATTCCTCCTCCACGTCCTCCGCCTCGACCTCTTCCTCCATCGCGACCTCCACGGCCACCACCCCGGCCTTTCATGGCACTCCCTCTGTCGCCACCTCTTCCACCTCCTCCTCTACCTCTACCAACACCACCACCACCTCTGCCCCTGAACCCACCACCACCACCGCGGCCTATAGCAATCATTAATATCAGTAACTATTAAAGCAATTTATATTCCATATACTAGTAAACGGAAAAAGAAAAAAAAAAAACAGCAAAAGAAGATATGCAGACAAGCCACTGAGAAAATGGAGCACAACCGTAAAACCTAAGAAGCATACGAAATAATAAAACAAAAATAAGAAACTAAAACTTCAACGTTTGCTTACCTCTCTGAGGGGGTCTCATCTCTGCGAAACTACTTAAAGGAGAGGAACCTAGGAGAGGAAGATTATCGGAAAGACTAACGGTGAGGCGAAGAAGGAGAAGTATGCTACTTATAGTCGAGGGCTTTAGGGTTTCTTCCTTCGTTTTTTAACAGGCAAGGGTTTAGGGTTTTTGTTTTCTGTCAAATTACTAAATTGTCCTCTCAATTATGATACTTCTTAAAATCTAGTGTCTATTTTTTTTTTTTAATTTGATCGTCATATTTTATATTTATTTTTATGTAATATCTCTGATTTTTTTAAATAAATAAATATATATATATATAATCAGCTGCGTGTTCAGTCCGCGTAGTACTATCTCACGCCGTCTATGATTCTTTACTTCTGTTTTCCTACGTGGAATATTCCTCACTTTAATATGCTTTGATGTGACAGGAACAAATTAGATATTGTAATAATATAAATAAGTTTATATTTTTTTATAAAAATAATAAAAACATATTTTTAATTTTATTTTTAAATTTTCTGATTAAAATATAAAATGAAACAATTATGTTAGTTAGGTCTTCTAATTCTACGTTCCGAAACTTCCCGTCCCGCGTGAACAGTCCCGTTCCAATCCAGTGCAGCACGCTCGTACGGAGATGACTGTGTTACCGAATCAATAGCTGCCATGTGTCAGTCAAATATTGACTTATGGACAATGCTTAGCCCCTAAGCTATTTCATCTTTCCATGTATAGAATTTGACCAAAATGCCCCTCCATCCTTATCTCCCTGTTGTTGCCTGTTCCACTGAAAAAATGTACACATGAATGGTAATAAATCCATAAAACCATGGGCTACTATTAACCACCGGCGACTGTTCAAACTGCTAGTCCACCCACCATTTTACCTATAAATACCCACCAGTCTCGACATCTTCCCCAGGCATTTTACCAATAGAGATCTGTTGCTTTTACTCAAATTCCCATTTTCTCCCAACAATGGCGTCTCGCTACGAAGTTGAGGTAACCATTTCCTCGGCCAAGGATCTCAAGAACGTCAACTGGCGAAACGGCAAGACCCGCCCATACGCCGTCGTTTGGGTCGATCCCAAGAACAAGTGCTCCACCAAGGTGGACGAAGAAGGCGACACGTCTCCCGTCTGGGACGACACTCTGGTTATCCCCTTGCCGGGTCCCGTCGACGACGACACCGTCCTCTTCATCGATGTCGTTCACGCCGGACGAGAAGAGGATACCAAGCCGTTGATCGGCTCGGCTCGGCTCAACCTCCGCGAAGTCATCGACGAAGTCGGCCGCGGGGAGCGATGCAGCCGAACGCTCAAGCTCAAGCGTCCTTCCGGTCGCCCTCAGGGAAAGCTCGATGTCAAGGTGATGATCAAGGAGCCGCGCTATTATGCGCCGGATCCGTATCATGCACCTCCGTACGGCGTGCCACCACCAGCAGCTGGTTCTAGAGACTACCAGTACGATCAGCCGTACGGCGTGCCGCCACCGAATCCTTACTACCAAACGGCTGCGCCGCCCAGTGGATACCCTTACGGCGGGTACAGTGCACCTCCCCACGGTCAACCGGGTTACGGTCAACAGAGCTACGGCCAGGGTTCGTACGGTGGTCAGAGCACCGGGTATGGTTACCAGCAGGAGGAGGAGAAGAAGAAGAGCAAGTTTGGAGGGATGGGGACGGGATTGGCTGTGGGTGCGGTTGCAGGAGTGTTGGGTGGACTCGCGATTGCGGAGGGCGTTGACGCGTTGGAGGATCACATTGCTGATGAAGCAGCGGAGAAGGTTGAAGAGGATCTGGCCTATGATGGTGATGACTTCTAGAAGAGTGTGCCTCTTGATGGGCCCTACCCCTTTATTTCGCTTTTTTTTCTTTTTTGTAATTTTGTTCTTTTAATTACAGAGTATTTAATAAAATTTAATATTTTAAAAAAGAGATATATGGGTAGATGGATGTTGAATTATTTATTTTTAATCTTAAATTAAGATTTCTTATAATAAGATAATAAAATAAATGCATTTGGATTGGGTATTATATGCTGTAAGGATTAACAGGAGAGTAAAGTAAAGGATTAACAGCAAGTGTTGCTACTTCAGAATTTCCTACCGTTGCCTCCGAGGAGTTTAACAGGTTGAGAAACTTCCTCCATTGGCTTCTTCTCTTTTCGATTTTGTATTAACCACAGGAGCGGAAGTTCCTTCGTTAGCTACGTCGTTTCCCGGTGCGAGCATAACTACAGAGGCAGAACTTCTTTGAAAGAAGAAACCGGGTTGTTCCGGTTGAGGCAATGTTCCTGCATCATCGCTCGTCAACATGAAAACAACAGAAGACATTGGAGGTCTGCTTTCTGGATACTGTTGGACACACAGTAGTCCCACTTGAACACACCTAAGTACTTGATGTCTAACACATGATGCTTTCAGGCATTTGTCCATTACTTCCAGGGGATCGGCGTCTCTCCACAGCAACCATGTCTGTGTAAAAAAAAAGTTGCAGCTTATATGCTTAGATGTCTTAAGAAGAAAAATGAAAGGGAAACACAATTGAAGTCTAAGGGTTGTGTGTGTGTGTGTGTGTGTGTATCTTCCTTACATGGCCCAGAAGGTTCAGCTGGCGATGAGCAGTATGACTATATCCTGGATTCCTCTTTCCACTAATAATCTCCAGTATAAGCACGCCCAAGCTAAAGATGTCAGATTTTACTGAAAAAGTTCCCTCGAGCACGTACTCCGGTGACATATAACCACTGAGTAGAAGTATCAAATCATGAGTTTCTCACATTCATGATCTCTCCAATTAAGTTCAAATGCAATTGCCCCCAAAATTCTTACACAAAACATGCACTAGTTATACCAGTTAAGCTGTCCAACTGGAATGCAGTAGTAGGAGATTTTTGGGATCACTTACTATGTTCCAACAACTCTTGTTGTCTGCATTTCTTCATTGTTACCTTCGAAAGTTCTAGCCAATCCAAAGTCTGAAATTTTAGGATTCATGTTACTGTCTAGTAAAATATTACTTGCTTTGAGATCCCGATGAATAATTGGGAGTTTGGAGTCTTGGTGTAGGTAGAGAAGTCCTCGGGCAATCCCCATGATAATATCAAAACGTTTTGGCCATGGCAGAAGTGCTTTGCCTTTTTGATCTGCACATAATTCCCACTATAATGAATCTTGAAATTAGACATTAATATTTTATGCTATTGTTTTTGTCTTGCATTTTCCAAGAGCAAGAACAGGCCTGGACTTCAATTTAAATGCAATAATTAGCCAAAAAGAGAAGAATTATCTACTAAAGGATAGAAATAGTTATACCAAAGATGAAATGGTGCAGACTTTTGTTGGGCATAAACTCGTAGATCAACATTCTTTCATCTTTTGCTGCACAGATACCCAAAAGAGCAACAAGATTCTTGTGTTGAAGTTTGGCAATTGCAACAATTTCAGCTCTAAATTCTTCGATGCCCTGTTGCGAATCCTTTGCCAACCTTTTCACAGCCACTTCTTGCCCTGTTGAAAGAGTCCCCTGCTTGTGTTCACGCAGAAGAAGCAACATGTGCTAAGTTGTTGATTTAGCAGAAACCATAAACTGCATATTATTTTATGGGTTTTAGTTGCAATCTGAACAGGACTAAAATTTCGTCATATCGAATACCTTGTAAACAGGACCAAAACCGCCTTTTCCAATAATATTCTCATTAGAGAAATTGTTTGTGGCCTTGCGAATGGTGGTGAAATCAAATACTGTCACATCCAAATCCACATTCCTGACTTGCTTGGCTGGTAATAATTAATCATCCAATCTCTTTTAGTCTCGTAAGTATCTTCTGTAGAAACAAAAACAACATGATATGGACAACTGTGCTTACCTTTTCTCCCCTTTTTCGTCCAGAAAATGCAGAATACAATGCCCACAATCAGATTGCCTGCAGCAATGAGTGAATATGGCAGGACCGAATATAGTAGGATAGAATTCATGAATTTCTCCCAATCATAGATATTGTTTGGCCCTGCGAAAGAAAAAAAATCAGCAAAAAACAGAATCAGTTCTTCACCTTCTGCTACCATAGGCTACACCTTTCATTTTTGTGCAAAAGAAGAGGTGCATGCATCAAGATTCCAGCAGAACATTACATTATTTTCATACTCATGCACATCTAGAAGACCCGTATTACACCCAATAAAAGGGTCAAATGGACAGGCTAATTTGTACAGCTACCCCCAATTAAATAGCATTTAAAAAAATGAGTTATATGCTTACCTTGCTTTGGAGTGGTTCTTATGTAAATCTCTTGACCCCTGTACTCATCTGAGACCTCCCTCATATCAATCAGGTCGCCATACCACAGCAAACAACCCTTTTTGTCAGGTAAATTTGACTTAGCATACGCCGTACATGAACAGTTATTCAAGCATTCTTCTTTACATTCTTGCAGGTCTAAACTATTCTTCAACTGAACCTGCAACAGGTCTGGCAACTTCACTCCTGCAAGTCTCGTGAACTCTCCTTCTGCTTTGCAATCTACTTCTGATACCCTTGCACATTTGTGAACCTCAGGTTTCTCCACAAACCCGTTCAAGCAGTTACAGGCTTTTTCTTTGCTAATACTGCAAACACTGTTGGCACCACAATAATTATAACTATCGCAGCGATCGAATGGCATAGTGTACCAACTATGCCAACGTTCTTCTTCCATATCAAGTATCATTCTTTTTGTAAAACCCGTTCCGTTCAAGGTTAGATGTATAACCAAGGTGTCACTAATGGATTCATACATGTAATAAATCTCATCCTGAGTAGATACCATAGTAGGTCTAAAAATAAAGTTGGGAACTGCTGAAACACCAGCAAACTTGTCTCCATCCCATGGCCCAGACCTGAAATTTCTAATTGACCCGTTGCTGACAACCAATTCAGGCAAAACATCAATGTTAAGCCTGTAAGTAAAATCTCCAGGAGAGGGATCATCAGGACTTCTCCATGACGTCAGGAATTTTTCATGTTTAGTATTTAAATCCCATCCCAGCTTCATTCCAGGCAGTAACGTGTCTGATGGGTAATCAAAGCTCTGCCAAAGATATGGATTCCTACTAGTATTTCCACAGATGATAAAGTTTCCGGAATCCAGAATCTGAGCAATTGGATTCTCTTCGAGCCTGGAAAGATTTGCAGACCAAATAACATTCTTCGCTCCATCGAGAAGAACCAGGTTCCCGATTTTGCTTATGGAAAAAATACCACTTGTATTGTTAATTGCTTGATCTCTATTCGCAACCCAAACAACTGAGCGAGGACACTTCTGGTACCATACTCCGAGGTACCTGTTCAGCGAGTTAGGAGGAGAAAAGAAACCTAACACAAACTTTTGTGTGGGGGAGACTAGCGTTTCTCCATCACTTAAGGGTTGGTTTGGAGTAATTCTGTCATTGGCAAATGATCTCTCCAACATAGACAACAACACAAGGAAACAAAAGAAAGTGAAGAAACTAGATCTATCCATTATAAATCTCCTGCCTCGAAAGACTATCTTTTCTTACTACTTAAAAGTGATGATTCTAGGCTTGAAAAACTAGCAGAGGAAGTGCTCACTGAGGCAATTTATCAATTATCCTCAAGGAAATTGGCCTCGACACTGAAGTTGAAAACATTATTTTGTATGATTAATTATGGGACGAGGCACAGTCAGTTTACTAACAGAGAAAAATCATGCATGAAGCAAGTGAAACTAATTAAAACCAAGACTACTAAGGCTTCCAGTAATGCTGAACATCGGGACTAAAACAACTTGCCAAAATTCTTGGTAGTAAACAAACAGGTGATAAAATTAACCAATTCCAATGGCAAGAATCAGTTTGAATTTTATGATCGCTGGACAAATGTACGACATGTAAAAACAATACAATCCATGCTCTTTCCCAACCTTGAGAAAGCCCGCACTCGTTACTCTGAAATTTACTTCGAGACAGATTCGTTTTGTTATCATCTTTAGCTCATTTCTTTTATTTCTTCTCTCAGGTTTCAACAGAATCTCTTATGATTTCGCGTATCATTTGAAAAGGTATGAATATCGGTGATTGGCGATATGATAAAATAAGTCTAAGAATGAAATAAATTTTTCAGTTTCCAAAAACAAAGCAAACAATTGATTCATTTCCTTTAATAATGCCAAAACGAAGTCAAATTTTCAAAAATTAAGCATTAATTTTCGGACGAAATAAATTCGTTATTCCACGAGTATATTCGCAGAATCAGTTCTTACCTCCACAGCTGCTTCTCGCTGTGAAATGGATGTTTCCATATCCTCGGCCAAATACCTCAAGAACAGCGACGGGCGCAACAGAGAGTCCGCAAGCTCAGACTGTACGCCGTCGTCTGAGTGGATCCCAAGAACAATGCTCCACCGAGGTCGACGAGGAGGACGACACGTCTCCCGCCTGAGACGAGGTCTTAACGATCCACTTGCCGCGCCCTATCCATGACGATGAGTTCTCTGCGTCGACATTTTCCGCGCCGGAGAAGACGACGACACTGACTGACATGACGTCCGCCCCGTCGACGAGCCAGCGGCGCCGTCGAGCTTCTCGCAGGTCCGAAATGCTCCGTTGCGAGACTAAAAGCCCAAGTCTCGCTAATATACGGGCTCATACTGTGTATGAATAATATATTGTTAGGCCCATTTTTATCCTTTATGGAAATAAAATAATTATTGCTAAAAATATAATTGGAATTTTATTATTTTTTAAAAAAAAAATTGAGATTTTTTAATTTAATTTTTTTTCTTAATTTTTTAAAAATAAAAAAACAAATATTAATTGGTTTGCATAAGCAATTATGTAATTATTAGTAAAATTAATTTGTGATTTTATTTTAATATTTAATTATTTAATCTAAACAATCATTCTTGAACAGCCAACAACCAGAGCTATTACTCACTACATCAAAAAATTTATATTAATGAAAGATGTAAATCCATCGGAAAATTAAAAATATGCATGTCGGATGAAATAGTTGTTGCTATCTGTTCTAATAACGAATCATTTATTTAACTGAATAACTAAATAAAATAGATAGACATTTCTCTTCTTCTCAATTGGAAGATCTCCTATATAGATAATACACATTCCAGTTGACTAACCCTAATTCTAATTATTTTATTTCGAAGCAAAAATATCTACGGGACGGTTCGCCCTATTCAGATATTCACGACTAAAAAGTATTGCATTCTCTTTCGAATAGGTTCTGAAAGGAAAAATAATGCTGGAATGCCACCAGACGTCTATTATTGAATTCACCCAACCCGATAGTACCAATTTTGTTTTGGGAACGTCCAGTGCCAAAGTCACTGAATGGGTAAGTCGCCAATCCGAGTGTAAAACGTCCTTCAAAATTTATTAGTAGTACCATAAATAATTTTTATTTAATTAAATAAAAAAATTAAATAGTTAAAAATTAAACCAATTATAATATTTCTACTAGAGATGATAATAGAACATAGACGAGACATGTTTTATCAAATTCAAACTCGATTTATTTTTATAAAGAGTGAATCTGAACATTTTGAGTAGATTTGTATTTTTTAAATTTTTTTTTCAAACTATGTCGAGTTTTTGAATTATGTATCTCAAATATGACTTAATTATTTTATTAATATAATTATATTTTTAATATAATATATTGTATTTATTAATATAACTATATTTACACTAATAATAATAAATAATATATATAAAGATGGAACTAGAAAATACCAATATATATATATATATGTACGTATACATATAAAGCATTAAAGAAAATACTATATATAATAAAAAATAATAAAAACAAAGAATTAATATACACCACACATATATATACACATGATTGGGCGGCGATAATGTGAAGGAAACATTTTGCATGTCTTGTAAGTATCCAAAGCTACGCGTTACCTTCCCTTCCACTACAAGGTCTATAACGCTATATAGACCACAAGTTATGGCACACCCTTAAATTCATTTCCATTTTCATATGCTACAAAAAAAATTTGTGTTCGTTGAAGATCAAATTCAGGTGAATATCAATGTGTATATGCACATATATATATATATATTTACCAATTTTTACTTACGAAATCATATACTTGGGTTTTTTTTTTTTTTTTACAGTGTTGATATTGGAATTAGACGAGATAAAATGAGCAATAGAGTTGGCACCCGTATAAAAAAATTTATTTCGTGTTATGGTAAAATGTTGTTTAATTATATTTTCGTACGTTAAAAGTTATTTTTATTGTATTACGATTAATATATATATATGAATTATTTAAAATTACTTGTGTAGGATCAATCGATGAATGTTCTAACGGAGAAGTAGAAGATGTGGATGTTCGAGAAGAATATACCAATGCGTTTCGAACGGAATCGTACAATAATTTTTGGGCACGTGTCGTTGCACTTCTCTATAGAGATTATGCCACGTGCACACCAACTACTGCAGCTCGGCTTCCGTCGTATCGACTTTTCGCCGAGCATTTGTTGGATCCGGATCAACAAATGGTTACCCGAATTCTCAAATTGGCCAAGATCCAACCCGCCACGCGCCCTCTCTTATCCGATTATTTCTCCGAAACTTCAAATGCTTCTCTCCTGTGCGGCTCATTGTTGAAAGATATTGACCGTACACGTGTCAAATATCGATCACTCCAAAAGACAATCCAATCATTAGAAATATCTACGGAATTACCCGAAAACCATATTTCGGGTCTAATGACCCAATTAACCGAATTTCTCAATTCGAAACACCCGTTCGCTTCAACGGCTCCATCTCCGTGCCGAGTTCAGATTATTCAAGCCAGATGTTCAAACTTGCTTAAACGGCTCGAGTCAAAGCGTGATAAGATTCAAGCCAAGTTTCGGCTCATGAATAGCTTAAAACACGGCTCGGGTCTTTTTGTTATTGCCTTAGCGGCTTCGGTAACGGCTATTGTTGCCACTCATGCATTGGCTGTGCTAGTGGCTGGACCTGGTTTTTTGGTGGCTTCGCTTGAGCTGGCTTCGGTGAAAAAGCTAGCCAGGTCTTCGGCTCAACTCGACGCAGCTGCAAAAGGGACGTATATATTGAACAGAGATCTTGATATAATAAGTCGGCTTGCGGCTCGGCTTGATGACGAGCTAGAGCGCATGCGAACTATGGGTAGATTTTGGCTTCAGAAAATGGATGATCGGCTTCAAGCCAGTTATGAAATGGCGCGCCAGCTGAAGAAAAGTGATGCTAGCTTCAGCCAACAGCTTGATGAGCTGGAAGAGCTTCTATATCTGTGCTTCATGACTATTAATAGAGCTAGAAATCTGGTTGTTAAACAAATTCTGGATCCGGGTCGACCCAAATGTTATTTTCAGATAATCTCAAAGTAATATGTATTTATATGTGTATGTATGTTTATGTATACGTCTTTATTCCAGAGATAAAAACTTTGCAATTCACAGTCTTTCTTTGTTTTCTACCTGTCTTTGCGCCTATGGTCAAAAGGAGCGAGCTCTTTTCTCTCTGTAATTTTCATGGCGAGTATACATTATATTTTATATATATGACAGAAAAAGAAATTGAACGTGCAAACATCTAAAGCTTAAAGTACAACTCCTAAAGCACAACGAACTTTCGAAAAGCACAAATCGTGAGGTGTTAATTATTTATGTTGACATTTACTACAACCTGCAACAACACTAATTAAGAGACTGAAGGGACTCTTAACGCACCACCCCTGCACTGATGACCACGAAGAAGAAAAAAGCATTAATGGCGTCACAACTGCTTCCTCTAATCTCCATTAATGCACCCCAACTGTAGACAAAGCACACGGCTTTATAAGTACACTTATTTCTTTGACAACAAAAACTCATGTACCCACTCTAAAAATCGTCCCAGACAAAGGTCTGTTCTTCAAGCTTAAAGGTTCCTGAGATCAGCAACAATGGCGGAAGAGGCTGATAAAGTGACGAAGGTGAAGATTACGAGCAAAACCCACGTGAGACCGAGCAAGACGATAGGGAAGAACGAGTGTCAGCTAGTGACGTTTGATCTCCCGTACGTTGCGTTTTACTATAACCAGAAGCTGTTGATTTATGGGGGCGGGCAGGATGAGTTTAAGGAGAATGTGGAGAAGCTTAAAGAAGGGCTGAAGGTGGTGTTGGAGGACTTTTATCAGCTGGCGGGGAGATTAGGGAAAGACGATGAAGGCGTGTTTAGGGTTGAGTACGATGATGAGATGGACGGCGTGGAGGTGTCCGAGGCGGTGGCTGACGAGATCAGTGTTGGTGATCTGACGGTGGAGGAGGGCACCGGTGCACTGAAGGACTTGATTCCTTATAATGGGATCTTGAACTTGGAAGGCCTTCGTCGGCCATTGTTGGCAATCCAGGTAATCAAATTGTAAATTTTTCTTTTTCTTTTTCAGAAATTAATTTATTGAGAGAGCTTTTTATTTATAATTTACCAGGAATTAATTTAAAAATTATATATTTATTAATAAGATAATACATATATACATATATATATAAGTTATTATTGTTTTCTTAAATTAAATAGGGTTGCTAGCTATTTCTCTCCGACATAAATTCAAATAGCGAATTTACAAAATGGGGCCCATTTAAGGCCCAAAATGAATCCGACCGGGCCCATCGGCCCAATAACCGTTTATTGTTCCTTTGGTCAGTTAACAAAGCTGAAGGATGGACTGGCTATGGGATTGGCGTTCAATCACGCGATCTTGGACGGGACTGCCACGTGGCACTTTATGAGCTCGTGGGCTCAGATCTGCACGGGCTCACCGTCAATCTCGGCCCAACCGTTCCTCGAACGGACGAAAGTGCGGGACACGCGCATGAAGCTCGACCTCTCCCTGCCCCCAGACCCGGTGGCGGCCGGCGCCGAATCTAACGGCGAAGCCAAACAGCAGGAGCCTAAGCTGCGGGAGAAGGTCTTCCGGTTCCCAGAATCCGCCGTCGATAAGATAAAGTCAACGGTCAACGCAAACCCTCCACCGGACGGCGCAAAGCCATTTTCCACGTTCCAATCACTCGCCGTTCACGTTTGGCGCCACGTCACGCACGCGCGCAACCTGAGGCCGGAAGACTACACGGTCTTCACCGTCTTTGCCGACTGCCGGAAGCGCGTGGAACCGCCAATGCCGGAGACCTACTTCGGCAACCTTATACAAGCCATCTTCACCGTAACCGCAGCGGGCCTCCTGTCGGCGAACCCGCCGGAGTTCGGCGCGTTGCTGATACAGAAAGCGATCGACGCGCACGACGCGAAGGCAATCGACGCACGGAACAAGGAGTGGGAGCAGTCGCCGAAGGTTTTCCAGTTCAAGGACGCCGGCGTGAACTGCGTGGCGGTCGGAAGCTCGCCGAGGTTTAAGGTGTACGATGTGGATTTCGGTTTCGGGAAGCCGGAGAGTGTGAGGAGCGGATCCAACAACAGGTTTGATGGGATGGTGTATCTGTACCAGGGGAAGAGTGGAGGGAGGAGCATTGACGTGGAGATCACCTTGGAAGCTTCCGCCATGGAGAGGCTGGAGAATGATAAGGAGTTTCTCATGGAGGTTTGATTGTTGTGGTAACTGGGTTGCATCTGGATCAATAATAATGATTTAAAGATTTGTACGGTAGTTCCGATGATGAGAAATATTTGTGCGATGTTGCTCATGGTCGGAAACTTCTGTCCGTGTTCCATGGATGAACTTCTAGTTTACAGTGACATGAAATGTGAGCTCTGTTATTGTTTCAATTTTAATTCATAATATTAACTGTAAGCTCCTTAGATTATGTTTTTCTAAAAACTGTTTCTTAAATATTATGAACTGGAACCTGCTATGAAATTTTCTTACAGCTGCAAACAAGGTTTACCAATGGAGGACTTAACAAAAACCCCAGAAGGCAAAGTGGGGGAGAAAAGATTTCATATAATTCCAAAATTTCAGTAGTTCTATTGCAACGGAAATAAAATACACATATATGCATGTACGTATTTTTTAATGAATTTCTAATGATTCTCTCTCTGTTTTCCTCCAAGAATCCTTTCTGGAAGTTCCAACTACATCTAGCGGGGCCATCGAGAAATGATATAACATTCCTCTGACAGCACAAGTTCATGTCTTGCTGTCAGACACTTGTGTTTGAGTTTGAGGGGTTGCAGAGGCAGTTTCTTGATCTGTTGCTGTTACCAATTTGTAGATAAAAAATGAGTAAGATCAAAGACCAAAAAAGAAACAGAGTTTTCAAAGAATAATTAACCTTGAGGCTGAGTTTCTGGTTTAAGCTGGCTTTCTCCGGAAGTGGAAGTTGGGTCCAACTGTAGAGCAGCCGATGCCTTGAGCTGCTCTTCTGTGATCTTTAGGTACGCCTCGCTGGTGTAAGCTTTGTCTTCTGGGGATAGAGCACCATCTGCAAGTATAGAAGAGTCACGGCGTTTAAGGCATGTCCTTGACAATATTAATTAAGAATGACTATAAATTAAGACAAATCACCAGTCATATTAAGTAACGGAAACATTACAGATCAAGAATATGTAACATAGATTATATAACACCTGACTTGTTAAATGATAATTCGAATATAAACCTTAACACAGCCCGTGCTAAGAAAAACATCACACTACAGGGTAGTAGGATTAGGAAATGGAGGAACTAGCAAGAAACGGAATACAAGAGCAAGAGCTTAATGTATTGTTTTCGATCAATCCAAAATGTGATTAACGTTTAAATACAGAGCAAGAAAAATACAAGGATTCTAATAGATTTTAAACAAGAATGTAGTAGGAAATACTTAATACTCACTGGGGTCGGCTACATTCCCCGGATTCTCACTGCTAGCAGGTGATGAGGAGATTGGTGAAGGAATGTTCGTTGCGTTGGAGCGGTATGAACTCGGTGTTGAAAGTTCATCAAGACCAATTTCCCGCTCAAGGGTGCTCTTGAATTCTCTTGAAACGTCCTGACAATTGATGCAGCCATAATAATATCTTAAACTTTCAAAAAAGTAAAAAAAAAAACATGAATAAAACTAATGGTTTCGTGCACCAACTTGTAATTCTCTAATGGTAGGCTGGAATGCTCGCAGAGTTTTTCCCAGGTTTCGTGCAACCTGCATTCAGACAACTTCTATGAAACATACCAACAGACACTAACATGATAAATTTGAACTCTTAACTATGTGCGCATTTAAGTATAAATACTGTAGTCAAATCCATTTTCCGGGTTTTGCTTACAGCAATACCAACATCGTCTTCTCGATTACTTGGGTTACCATTTGCAGCCCTTCTAAAAATAGAAGCAGAAATACATGTTCCGAGCAATGAAACATGTCTATTACAACTTAAATAAGTTGACCAGAATGTTGACCGAAGTAATGCAGAGCAATAGATAATGGTATCCAGTGGCTGTTAGACTTCTTATCTGGATTGGGCAGCTATGGACAACCGTGATCTTACCCATTATTACTGCAAATAAGGTAATCAATATACTTCAGGCCGATAGATAAGGCTGTCTAGCTGCCGTTTCACTTCTTAAGTTTGAGATCTCTAGAATGGTGGTTACTGAGGGCAGTAATCTTTTGTGTATTGAGCAGTTTGTTCAACTAATTCCAAATGTATATAAATTCATTACTACAGAAGTTAGATACTGTTGACTTTAAAAGGAAAAGGAAGCAAGGGACATAAATCATATCTCCCAATAAAACTCACTAAAGATATCTTGTACAGTTTAATGGGTGAGTATATGGCAATCTACGGGCAAACGAAAAACAATCTGTTCTTACAATTCATGATGATCGACATCTTTAGCTTCTGCCATAGCATATCAGAGGAATTTCCAATCTTCTAGGCACACCCTCATATTATTTCCAAAATAAGAACGAGAAAGAAATGTTCTCAACTCTGTGCGACACAAACTCATCCCTGAAGACCCCCAATTTCAATAAGCCAATTTCCAAATAAATGGAAGTCCAATAAATTTCGTTTTTCGACTAATTACCAAAAGCATTCTACAAAAGCACCATGAAGTCCTATCCAGACCAAATGGCGGTATTTTAATACTCAAAAAGTTTTATATTCCAAGCAAGTTTTCAAGAAACTACTCGAGTGTTAGCAAAAGCTGCTCTTTGGGGTCACATCGATTGGTTGAAAGGTCTGAAAGAAACTTCGTTCTAAGAGGATTAATCCTTAACTCTTTGGGAACCTTCCCTTCCTTAAAACATACAATATTTTGTTTTTGGTTCTTTTACAACCTCACACATATAATCTGTTTGATTATACCCGTTACACTTGCTTGGACATGTCCAACGAAATCCAACTAGCATAGGGTTTCATTGAGTTTAATGAAATTTGACACCTATTATTCTAATTCCGCTTCATAATTTGTATAAGCCCTATTAAAGGCTTATTTGCAAAAGAATTCCCCTCCAAACATAGCCTTATAGTGCTTAGAATTTCTTATTAAGCAGCCAATGACAGAAAGTACAAAGTATTAAGTCAGAATAAGCTAAGAGTAATTAGCAACTTAGCATCAGCCGTGTCCAGCAGACTCACCTCAGCAAGACCTTTAGGACCAAACACCAATAAAGCGACTACCCCAATCACCAGCGCCTCAGGAGCTCCAACCCCAAAAAGAGAAGCATGAACCACCTTACCTCTACACCTTCTCTTCCTCTCTGCAATACATTTCATCAAACAGTAAGATGACGAAACCATTAAGCACAAAACATAATTGAACTCCAAAAGAAGCGGACAAAAACTAGCAAAAACAAATGAACCCCAGATGAGTAGAGTACCTAATTTTAGAGATTTCGGAGAGATCGAAATACCCAGATGTCTCAGCCCACTATATGAAGAGAACTGAGCAGAACCCAGTTGGGAAAACCATGGAGAGACGTGAAATTTTGAGGCTTTGGAGTAGGGAACCAGGCAGATGGTTGATTTTGTGCTTGTGGACGGGGAACAACACAGAGAAACAGAAGCTGAAATTGGTGACGCCATGGCCGTGATCTGAAGGTATTATAACAGTGTTAACCTGGATTATTGATAGCACATTTCACGCCGTTTCAAGCCCACGATTATCCTCAGCGGAAGGCGAGACACACAGATATTATGAGTGCGGAATTGGAAAATGACATAGCAATCTCCCACAAGCCTGTTCTTTGTCGCAGACCAAAGATGAACAGGTGAGCTCCGTGTTGGGCTCGGTCGTCTAATTCCTTCTACCCTTAAAAAGCTTCTTTGGGCCGATTAGAATTACGATTTGGTTATATACTGAAAAATCGAAAATTTTGTTAAAGATCCAAGAAAGCCTGTGTCTTTTTTCAGCAGAATTGAGCAGCTGGGCTCTGGTGAACCCAGAAAGTTTCCGGGCTCATCACCCACAAAGAATAATAATTATATACACATAAAAAAATCAGCTCCCACCATAGCATGCATCTGTGTGTATCTGTGTGTGCGTGTATACATATAGTTAATGTAATATACTACTGACCCATAAATCATGTCGTTATTATGAGAAGCCAGCTTGACAAAGCATTTGCATGCTACAGGACTCTCTCTACATCAGCATTTATCTCCATAGATACGAGATGTAAATGAGGATCTTCTTCCCCCTCAAACAATACAATATATATTATCATATATATATATATATATATAGTTTTGTTGATTGTGTATACATATGTATATATATATATATTGAACAGTTAATTTCCATAGAAATTTAAGTTGGAGATCAACTCCGACCTACCTGATAACTCAAACATGTGGAGTGCTGGTTTAGCTTTAGGCTTGTAGGACCATAACGACACCAAGCCAACCCATGAGAAAGAAAGAAAGAAAAAAAAAAAATATCCTCCTAACAGTCTCTTCTCTTTTTTCTGGACCCACCATTGAAATACAATTAGCTTCTTGTTCTTGTTCTCATCAATTTAATCTCTTTATATATATACATACACACACATACACACACACACACACACACACACACACACACATATATATATAAGATTCCCATGGTTATATTGATTTTACGAACTAAGAATTTTTAGTTGTAAGTACTGTTAGATAATACAATCATTAGATACAGAAGTCTTTCTGTTATTCTAATATTATTATTTTGAGTAATATTTTATTTATAATAATTATTTATAAATAATTTATAATAACTCAAAAACATTATTTGTGGGTTATCGGGAATTTTTATTTATAAAATTTTTAAAAAATTAAATATACGAATTACGGCCCTCGAAGAACATGATTATGTTAGACTTTTTTCGATACGTGAATCTAATGTGAATTTTGATATACGTATCAAACTATTAATTTAATAGTCATGTTTAAAAGCGATCGAATACAGTCAAATAATATTGAATTTTAATGAATTGAGTTTAAGTATGAACTTGTAACGTGTAAATACTATTTTTATAATATTTTTGTTTTACGATTATCGAAACGAGAATCGTAAAAATTTATCGATATAAAATACGATTATGTTCTTCGAATCATAAGTTCGTCATTTTATTTTTTTAAAATTTTATCGTCAGAAAAAATTAATTTTTAAAGTATCGTATTAATTCGAAAGATTCCACCGCATGACGCATAGTAATGTAAATTTTTAAACAATATGGAAAGGTGAAAAAGAAAAAAGAGTGGCAGTAATGTAATTATAAAAAGGTAATAAGTAACGTCTTTTAGCGGGTAAAAAACAAGGTTTCCTTTTTTAGGCTTTTCAAGATCTTAACTCCAACAAAACCTCGTTTCTCTCTTTTAGTGTGGGAGAGGACCCAAAAAAGTTAGTCATCATTAGCTTAAACTGTAAATGTTAACCCACTAATTTATTTTTAATTACATTAAATTATAATTATATTTTATTAAAAAATAGTAAAATTTTTAAATTAAATTACCAATGAAAAGGTAAAACAGTAATTTTTTTTAATTTTTTTTTACCTTTCTAAATAGAGAGAGGTTTCGATGGGTTAATTAGACCAAAAGATAGGAGGTTATGGATGTGACGTCATCGTCCGAGAGAGAGAGAGAGAGTCGTTGTCTCGTGCACGAGGGGTGGCGCACAAACCCCATCGAGCAAGTGGGTGTGCGCACACGTGCACATCTTTCCTCCTTTTTTTTTTTTTAATTTTTAATTTTTTTTTATACATAAAGTTGCCACGTTATAAAGCGAGGAAAAATTAATTTTAAATTCTAAATTTCGATTTGTCCAAAGTACCCTCACTGATGTCACGAAATTACAATCAGAGACTATTGGTCATCTAATCGGACGGTCGAAGCTGCATCTTGAGAGTTGACTTCCGCGTGGCCCGCAGTACCGGACGAGGGTGAGCCACACCGAATACGGTCACGAGATCCACGGCTCGCTAAGGGACAAGACAGCCCACGCAGACCAAACTAATTACCCACCCAACACAAACAAATTTTTTTTTTTTTTTAATTCACGAGTATCTCGCACCTCGTCTCTTGTCTCGTTCCTTCTCGCCATAACTGAATGGCTTTACGGTAAATTCGTGCAAAAGAAGAGGGTAATTGAATATAAAATAATATTAATATTAATTAAAATAACGGAATGTCGAATAAAAATAATAAAAATATTTTTAATTACGAAGCAAGCAAAGGAGGTTGTTTCCACTCTGTCATCTTCCATTGGACGGAAATTGCCACGTCATTATTGTGGGTCCCACCGGTAAATTTCTCGCACGGACTGACAAAATTAAGCTGCAACGACGAGGACGCGTTTAGAAATTAGAATGTCGTTGGGGAAATATGAATTTAAATAAGCGTTACAAATTAAATTTTAATTTTATATTTTATTTATTAAATTTTCATGCGCTGAGATTTATTTATTTATTTTTAAATTAATTTAATGAATTAAGTGATTGAATTATAAAAGCTCCAAAATAATTTGGTTAAAAAAAGGAAATATTTTGGTATTAAAAATTAATTAGGAGAAAATAGGGAGACGGGTGGGTCCCAACCATCTCTTCGAGCTGACATGGCAACGACTAAATGTGTAAAATGGATGAAAACTGGAGGATAACGACTGGAGAGGAATTGGACCGGAAAGAGAAGAAGAAGAAGAAGAAGAAGAAGAAGAGAAAGAGAAGAAAAGTTGGATTTGTAAAAAAAGTCTCAGCTTTCTTTCCAGTTCTCTCCTTTCTCTCAGTATTCTCTTCACTTTTTCTTTTTGATTTTCTTCTGGGTTTTTTCTCTGAGATCAAACAGTGTAAAACACTAACCTTGATGTTATTACATCAAACCGGCGTTTTGCGGCTTCACGACAATCGAGGATGAGGAACGTGAACGACAGCGTCGAGACTATAAACGCCGCTGCTTCTGCCATCGTCTCTGCCGAGTCTCGGGTCCAACCCACCACCGTTCAGGTACGTGAGCATATTTGTGAACACAAACAGGAGGGAGATGTTTGTGTCTGTATGAATATGTTTGGAGCTCTATGTTGGGTGGTGTGTGTTTTCAAGATTTGGTGACCGGCTCTGTTTGGTGGCCGAGAAAATAATGAAAGGGAAGCTAAAACTTAACCTTTTTTTCTTAATCATGAGTTGTTTGGGGGAAATTAGTGTTGGCTAATCAAGAAAAGGAAGTTGAATCTTGGGTGTTGTGCTCTGTGATGTCTGGCTTTAAGTGAAAAATCCATCTTCGGTTTTGTTTTTGGTGTGATTGGCTGGAAATTTCTTAGGCTGTCTGGCTATCTGTTCAACTTTTTTTTCAGAGAGAAAGAAAATGAATGTTGGATCTTATTATTACTTTTTCTTTTGCTTTTTTTTTGCTTTCTTCGTTGGGATCATTCTCATCAAGCGAGTAAATATATACTTGGGTTAGCCTCAATCTGGTGAAAGTTTTAGCTTTATTTGCTCCAGCACAGAAAATTCAACATTAAGATTTCCTTTATACCTTTTGGACCATCATGGCGAATTGAACCGAGAAAGCTACAGATCAGTTTTCCAGCCTTTTTTTGACAGTTTCTTTTTCTCCGTCAATGATTTTTCAGCTCCTTCCGGTTATATTTTTACAAATTTGGTGAATCATGTGTTGTCAACCCTGCCTACTTTCTGGATCACTATTTCAAATTGCTTCAATACTCAAGTGCTTCTGATCCCACTGCATAGTCCCTTTTGTTTAAGCTAAGCCGCATTTAATCTATTGCAGAAAGTACGAAACTTGATAGCTTTAATATATATTTGAGCATATTTTCTGTATCATGTTTTCAAGGGTCAGGACTAATGATGAATGTGAAGGTTACCCATTCTTTCTTATAGCAAATGTTTTAATATATCTTGCCTGAAAATCGAGAATGATTCGTTAAATAGTTCTTTGTCAAGTCTTATTGTATTTGCTTCTTCACCGTGCATTATGATCCAGTTCTGTTTTGGTTTGATTTAGTTATTTATATAAAAAAATCCATGATGATTACTGCTGATTTTTCATAGTATGATTGTTTATGGCTTTGCATTCTGCTGTAACTATTTATCTTTTCTCTAATCTCGACCAACTATTCTGGGTTGTGTTGAATCGAGTTATACTCCTATGCTTTCCAAGTTTCAATATAAATTACGTAAGGATTTTTGTTTAACTACAGAAAAGAAGATGGGGAGGCTGCTGGAGTTTATACTGGTGTTTTGGATCCCATAAGAACAGTAAGCGAATTGGGCATGCTGTCCTTGTTCCGGAACCTCCGGTAACAGGAGCTTCAGTCTCCCCTGCTGAAAATGTGACTCACTCTCCTGCCATGGTGCTACCCTTTATCGCCCCTCCCTCATCTCCTGCATCATTTCTCCAATCAGATCCTCCATCAGCTACTCAGTCACCTGCTGGTCTGCTCTCCTTTACTTCTCTTTCAGTCAATGCTTATTCCCCTGGTGGACCTGCATCAATCTTCACTATAGGCCCTTATGCAAATGAAACTCAGCCAGTAACACCGCCTGTTTTCTCTGCTTTCACAACTGAACCATCCACAGCTCCTTTCACCCCTCCTCCTGAGTCTGTTCAACAGACAACGCCTTCGTCTCCTGAAGTTCCATTTGCTCAGCTTCTGACATCTTCATTGGAGCGTGCTCGAAGAAACAGTGGAAGCAATCAGAAATTCATGTTATCCCATTATGAATTTCATCAGTTTTACCCTGGAAGTCCCGGTGGCAATCTTATATCACCAGGCTCAGTAGTCTCTAACTCTGGAACTTCTTCTCCTTTCCCTGATAAGCGCCCAATTATTGAGTTCAGAATGGGTGAAGCTCCTAAACTTATAGGGTTTGAACATTTTACTACTCGTAAATGGGGTTCGAGGCTAGGTTCTGGATCTTTAACACCTGTTGGCCACGGTTCAAGGCTGGGTTCAGGCACTCTGACTCCTGATGGTATAGGGCTCTATTCAAGGCTGGGTTCAGGAACTTTAACTCCTGATGGTCCGGGACCTGCCTCACGAGATGCTTTTCCTTTGGAGAATCAAATCTCAGAGGTGGCTTCCCTTGCAAACTCAGAAAATGGATCTAAGAATGATGAAACAATGGTTGATCACAGACTCTCTTTTGAGTTGAGCGGTGAAGAGGTTGCCCGTTGTCTTGAGAACAAGTCGGTAGCATCAGCTAGAACTACATTAAACTGTCAACAGGACAAAGTGTTGGAAGCTGGAAGGAATACGGATCCAATTTTAACAGATAGTCCGAACCATTATGTGTCGCAAGGCACAGAAAATTCTGCTAAGATATCCGATAAACCTCTGGGAGCAGTGGAAGGGGAAAATTGCCATCAAAAGCATCGATCAATTACTCTTGGGTCAAGCAAAGAATTTAACTTTCATAACAGAAAAGAAGATTTCTCTGAGAAGCCTAATGAATGGTGGGCGAACGAAAAGGTTGCTGGGAAAGACGATAGGCCAACGAGCAACTGGACTTTCTTTCCCATGCTGCAATCAGAGGTTAGCTAACATTGGACCACTCTCTAGGTATGAACTATAAGTACATTTCTGGAGTGCTAGAAACACTAGCCTACCAGATGTAAATCCGAAGGTTATTTCTGTTAATAGCCACACAGCTCGGCTGGGATCAGGGAAATGGATAAAGTTCAAAACTTTATGACCAAAAGAAGAACCCAAAGAGGAAATAGTTCAGAGGATCAGTAGTTGGTCATCAGTAGATCATTCTTTTAAAATTTCTATACCTGATGTTATACGAAACAGAGCATTCGCCGTATAGGGTATTTGTCTTGTGAGTTATTTTTATCTGTCTCTTTGTAATAATAAGAAAGTTGATCTTGAGAAATTCTTGGACTCCTTTTAGTTTGGATGTGGGTTTATCCTCCCTGCACTTCTTGTATAGGTCTGTCACTCACTGAAATGCTTCGTAGATGAGAGACAGAGATGTATTATCTCTAGATATTTCAACTGTTTATCAATCCATGTCCATGTCCAGCTCTGGCAACTGTTTATCAATCCATGTCCAGCTCTTGATGAATCAGTGAAGATGGGGAAAGAAGTTTGGTGTAGTGGGTGATAAATTGATATGAATTTATTGGTGGACAAATATTTTTGTAGGGCATATTATCCCTACTGATATGCATTGAAGTATGCATATATATCATGTATACATATCTATGTATAGTTGATGCCAGCACCATTTATGGTTGGCGAAGGATAAGATAATAAGTAATGTGGCCTTCAGTTAGGTCACAGCCTCACAAACTAAGTCCATGTACATGGCCTACATATTTGCTGTGCAAAACAACAGATGTTGACTCTACCCCTATTCTGTACTTCATAGAAGAAATACATATACATATGCATATACATATATATATATCTGTATGTATGTATATATATATATATATTTATATATCAGTAAGTCTGATTTCGTATAATTAATTGTAGGGTAATTGAATTTCAAAAACAAAATTCAATTACCCTTTTAACAAGAGCTTATAGTTCATGTGTCAAGCTCACACTTTTGTATTGAATTAGAAACTTGTGCATTATATTCATTTAATTAATGGCAAATATATATATATATATAGTTTGGTATAAGACCCAAGTGCTATAAATAATTGTATACTTATTATATGTATTGGAATTAAAAAATGCCTCAATGATTTAGGAGAGATACATATAATATAATATATATATATATGCATGTGGAGTCAAAGTTGTCTTTTCATTTTAGAAAAAACTTTAAGTTATACTTTTTCGCATTATTTTTTACAAGGTTTCTTATCAATTTTTTTTTTTATATTAAAGTATTAAGCTTGTTGTCTTCATATATTAAAAAAAAATGTGATTATTATATTTTATATAAAATTTCAAATCATACAACTATTATAAATTTAAAATTTTAGAACTTGAAAATTTATATTTAAAAAAATTATTTAATTAGTGGTATTTAGATCTGAAATCTTATAATAAATTATAATAATTATTTTTTTAATTTTAAATAAATTTATGAAGTGACAACTTATCTATCAATGGGACATGACCCTTTTAAGAAATTATTATTATTTTTTTGTTTCTACAATAAATCTCCTCCACAAATAATAATTAAAAAAGAAAATATTATCTTTCCTACTAAAATTAATAAAACTTTGATTTAAAAAAATAATAAATTAATGATGTAAGCTTGGAATTTTGTTTGCCCATATTAGTATTTTTAAACTAATTTTTTTGGGTTAGTACTAAAACTCTAATTAGTACATGAAAATAGTAATTAAATTACAATATATTTAACATATTTTAAAGTATACAAATATGTAAACTTATAGTTATTAAATTATTTAATTATGTATTGTGATAACACCATCCTTTAAATTGTATTTGGTGTATTTATTAATTTTGCTAAAATTATTTTAAAAAATTAATAATAAATGCGATAAAGCACAAGAGGTAGTAATTTAGATATTAAATTTTTATTTAGCACAAATATATACATATATATATACATATACATATACATATATAATGCTATATTAGTTTACGTGGCTCATGATTCATATCAGCCAATACAAGAATTTGGACCACGAGTTTAAGCTAAAACTTTAGGTTGACCATTCTTAAATTGAGTTTCATAGAACTTTGACTTTAGAGCCTCGTGGGTCACCCATCTTCTCTCAATCATGAATGGATACACCCACATGCATATAATATATATATATATATGTATGTATATCTCATAGTTACCCATCAAATCTATATGGAGGAATACTTTTATCTATATATATATATATAGATTCTTGCATGCATTAGTCTAAGTTTAAAGTTGAATAGTAAACTAATAAGCTTTAAGTTTATGGTGATTCATTTGTTTATGGGCATCCATAAATAGCAATATTACAGTAAAGGGAATTACTTATATGCAATGATGACAATAAAACAGTAATTAACTAATAATGGCATCTACTTCTTGGCTTCAAATTCAGGCTTTGAGAAAATTGTAGAAGTAAATTATTCCATTTGCACTATTCAATATTATAATAATAATGAATTATATATATATATATTAATTTTTATCATGAAAGACCAAAAATTTGTGGAAATTAAACTAAGGAAAATGAAAACTGAAATTTTTGAGAGGAAAAATTGGTCTTTTTTTAATAACGAAGGAGCTTATAAAAATGCTGTAGCAATTATCAGATCCAGAAGCCGCCAAAAATTATGCTGGCAGATTCCCAAATGGAGTCCAGTAGGCACCAGGCTCATGACTGTTGATTGCATTGACCACGTGGATGTTATCAGCCATGAAAAAGTTCCTCTCTTTCAGATGTAAAGCTAGTCAAGTTTTGCTCTTTGTGATCCACTTTTCTCCCTTGTGAGTTTCTAACCAGAAACAAAAAGTAAGTTTAATAAAACAAATTTGGAAATCTAATCCACATGTAATCCATAAAATAAAGCAAAGTGCCAGAAAGGGAGCTGCTTTTTTCTCTTTTGCATGCAGAATTACAAGGGTTTTCTAATCTTATTATTTCTATATGTTGAATTAACTTCATTGCGTCGGAGCTCAGGTGAGATTTGTTTTGTGTGCGGGAGGAAGTAGTGAGTGTTGGGCACCTGGGTTTTCTGGAATTTACTCAGATTTGTCAACTATTAGGAATTATTGAGTATTGTTTGTTAGGATTGAGAAATTCTGAGTCACTCTTTTTTCTTTGGTTATGGAGTTTTCTCTGGAATGAACATGGAAGTATAGTTGTTTTGTATCATTCTTCTGCCTTGTTAATGTTAACAATTGACTGTTTTTAGTTTTTTGTTTTCTGTCTCTTGAATTTGTATCTATACAAAAACATGCCATGGTCCCGTGGGTGGACTATGCTTGAGCAGTTGATTTATATTGAATTCTATGCAGTCCAGCTGTTTGATTACTGTTCCAAGAAGAATCTGCTATTCTGTTTGAGTTTCTTGATGTTATTTTTAGTGTAGAATCTGTGACGATAATATCCAATAATGTTTTCCTGCTACAGGAACCAGTGAAAAACTGAAATGGAATCGTCTTTGGAGCTTAAATAATCAATCTCTTGGGTCTTTAAGTTAACAAAAACAATTTCAGGCTTTCAGCTTACCAAAGCTTGAAGAAAATGGCCATGGCACCTACAGTAAAGCTGGTTCTTGGTTCCGTAGCTTTTGGAATCTTCTGGGTATTGGCTGTTTTCCCTGCTATCCCTTTTCTACCAGTTGGGAGAACAGCAGGTTCCCTCCTTGGAGCCATGTTAATGGTCTTATTCCGGGTGATAACCCCAGATCAGGCCTATGCTGCTATTGATCTCCCAATTCTGGGTCTTCTTTTTGGGACAATGGTTGTCAGTGTTTATCTCGAACGTGCAGATGTGTTCAAATATTTGGGCAAGTTATTAGCCTGGAAGAGTAGAGGAAACAAGGACTTGCTTTTCAGAATCTGTTTGATTTCTGCCATTTCAAGTGCCCTTTTCACCAATGATACTTCTTGTGTTGTTTTGACTGAATTTGTGTTGAAAATAGCAAGACAACAGAATCTTCCCCCTCATCCATTTCTGCTTGCTCTTGCTTCAAGTGCCAATATAGGTTCTTCGGCTACTCCAATCGGTAACCCTCAGAATCTGGTTATAGCTGTGCAAAGTGGGATTTCGTTTGGGCAATTTGTTACTGGAATTCTCCCTGCAATGCTCATGGGAGTTGTCATGAATGCTTTGATTCTTCTTTGTATGTATTGGAAGTTGTTATCTGTTCGTAAGGATGAAGAGGATGCAACTTCTGAAGTTGTAGCAAATGAAGATGTGACCTCTCATCGATTTTCTCCTGCAACGATGTCACATTTATCATCATTGAACTCTCAAGATTTGACCTTTATTAACTCACAGGGATCTTCTAATGTGAATATCAACACAGGCCACGTAGATCATTCGATTAGGAACCGAAATGGTTTGAGTGAGAGTGAAATAAACAGATCATCTAGTAGTGCTTTTGAGTCCGCAAGGAACTCGAGTGCATCAAAAGATGTGACTAGTGATGTATCTTCGCAGAAAAGAGATGAGACCGAAAAGAATGAAACATCCATGGAATCCTTTACGGATGCGTTTTCGTTTCAGTCTTTCGATGAAAAGGAAACCAAAACAATGAGGTGGAAAAGATTGTTTTGGAAATCATGTGTTTATCTTGTTACTATAGGCATGTTGATTTCTTTGCTTATGGGTCTGAACATGTCTTGGACTGCAATCACTGCTGCTCTTGCTCTCATTGTTCTTGATTTCAAAGATGCTCGGCCATGCCTAGAAAAGGTAAACCTCTATTCTCGTTACCAAATTGATCGCATTAAAGGATAGTTCGATCTTGTGAAATAACCAAGTGAAACCAATCATCACAAATAGTATAATATTTTTCATAACTTAGATATCGATTCATTTCTTCGTGGACAAGTTTAATAGATTGAAAATATAGATTGAGCATGAACTTACGATTGATTGCGTTGAAATTAATTAGCAAAACGGGAGCGGGAACTAGAATTTGAGCTCTACACTTCTAGTTTTCGTAACACGTAAAAGAATAGAGGTAAAATGAAAATTCACACGAAGTATTTCGATCAGTTATTGTAGATTTAAAAGTTCGAAATATAATAAAAAATGTTAACGGGGAATTGGAAAGGTCGATTGCTTATTTGAGAACATATTCTCATTTCAATTGTATATTGTGATGGGCCAGGTATCCTATTCACTTCTAATTTTCTTTTGTGGGATGTTCATAACCGTTGATGGCTTCAACAAAACTGGAATTCCTAGCGCCTTATGGGATTTGATGGAACCTCACGCAAAGATTAATCACGCTAGTGGAGTAGTAGTTCTTGCCCTGGTCATACTCCTCCTATCAAACTTGGCTTCGAATGTCCCAACTGGTAGGTTGATGTTTTCCCTTATGCATACCAGCTACCTCCAGGAATTCTTGCTCAACATACATAAATATATCCATGTACATATATATACATGTAATGCAAATACATTTGTCTCATTTTTTGGGTGAATGGCTTGCAAGAAAATATAGACCAACCTATCCAGAGACCAAAACCGCTTAATTTTCACGGTCTATGATGCATACTCCTAGCTTATGATAGCCATGAATGCAATGAGATTGAGATTCTAAAGTTCAAGTCTTTTTCTTTTTAATCTAGTGCTCTTGCTTGGAGGAAGAGTTGCTGCATCGGCGGCTGCAATTTCTGCGGCCGATGAAAAGAAGGCATGGCTGATCTTAGCATGGGTGAGTACGATCGCCGGAAACCTCTCCCTTTTAGGGTCGGCGGCCAATCTGATAGTCTGCGAACAAGCTCGACGAGCACCTCATCTGAGTTACACCTTAACTTTCTGGAAGCACCTTAAATTTGGAGTTCCTTCTACTCTTTTAGTCACTGCCATTGGTTTGATGTTCATAAGATGATGATGTATCAATTGTTCCTCATATTTTCAGTGTGAAAATTTTAATAAGATCAACTTTTTGGGTTATAAATGTAAAAAAAAAAAAAAAAAAAATTCATGGAAAAAGCTGTAAATTAGAGAATTTACCAGGTTGTTGCATGGTAAAATATGAAATTTCTTAGAGGAAATGTAAATTATAAAATAAAGTTATAACTATATATATATATATATATACGTAATGGATTATAATATGAACATAATACGATAAAAAATAATTTAATCTAATTTATTTGTATTTAAAAATTATATTATAGGTTAAAAATTAAGTTTAAAATATAATTGATAACAAATTTTTAAATTAAAATTGTTTAAAAATATAAATACTTTGTGTATATTCACACTAAAATTAATTTTTATTGTTTAATTTTTTAATTAACAGAAAGCGCGAATAATAAATTAATGTGTTAAAATTTTCTCCCAAACCTTTAACGGCAAAATGGGGGGCGACCTTTTCTGGTTCTCTTATCCACACTTTTTTCAAAACCTCCACACTTATATTATATATATATATATATATATATATGTAAGTGACATGGGTGGAGGAGTTTCTTTTAGACTCTCCCTACAAATTTATTTGGATTCATCCAATTTTTTTTTTAACCCTCAAATATTTACATATATATATCTCATATATATATATATATATATATATATATATATATTAGTTATTAATATTTAATAAAATAAATTTATGAATCAATTTAATTTTAAATTAAATTTTACAATAATATAAATTATTATAATAATTACACAGATTATATTATTATATTAATAATATAATAATTAAAAAAATATAAATATTAAATTTTTATTTTAAAAATAAAAAAAAATTAATTTATTTCAAATATTAATTATATTTTTAATGCTAACAAAAAAATATTATAATATTTTATTTAAACTAAATATCTTATTTATTTAATTAAATTAAATTATCTAATTTAATTCTCAAATAATTAAAATAATTAATCTATTCAGCAAAAGTTAAACCATTCGTTAACATGCGACCCTATAGGTTAAACACTAAACCGGTAGTAAATTGATCAAATTAATTTACTAATTAAAATTGACATCTAGCAATACATTTTTACGATCAAATAGTATAAAATGTATAATTATTCTGAAGAACCTGCTAAATAAATATATAATACTTCATTCTATCATTATTACTTCGGGTGAACCCTATAATATGATTTAACCGTCAAATCTCAATAGGTAACCAATTATATTTCATGTCAATTATAATTGTCTAATAAATTACATAAGAAACTATATTATTTTTTTATTCAACTGTTTTTTGCCAAAATCTTAATTTAGTTATTATAATAAATTATAACATAGAGTTTAAACTTATTATCAAAGTTAACAGATTCTGTCTTAATTAATAATTAATTTTACATGTATTTAATCACACCCAATATCATTTCAACTACAATTTTATGACTATATGTATTCAGAGTTAAAATATAATAAATTACTTATCAATTAATACGATGATCTCAAGTTTAAAAAAATTCTTATATCTCATCAAAATAAGAGAATATTCTATTGACAGTTTAATGTAATATTAACTATTAAAAATTCTCAATTGAGTCGGTTCAATGATCATATCTCCATATGCATAATTCGTATATGTTATTTAGTTAATGAGATTAACTAATCTTTATTTTATAAAAACTATTACATATATATTAGTCTTACTGGATCATTAATGTCTCATTTTGATGATCAAACGATTAATAATATTTTAAATTAAATCATAAAAGTTTTTACTCTCATTACCAATATCTCCATCTTGATATAAAACTTATAAATTTAATTAAAGATTTTATCACATAAATTGAACGATAAGATAATAAATATGATAATAAAATACTATTGTCGTATATTAAAATAAATTGTTAAATAATAATGTATTCAATATATTACACAAATAATTAGATCGTGGACATAACACTTATATTCTCAACAATATGCTTATGAATTTTACAAAAATAATTCAGATTATTCTGAACATGTCGTCTTTGTAAAATTTCAATTTAAATAACAATCAAACCCTTCAAAAGGCTTTTTCGCTAAGAGATGAGCCCGAGTTATTTTAACTCCATGGGCCTCCTCCTTTAATAGCCCACAAAACGTGTTTACATATATATATATATATGTATATGTATGTATGTAATAATTTACTACATATATATATATATTAATAAATATAACTATATTTTTTCGTACATGGGAAATATCATGTTATTTGAATTAGATATTTTTTGCTAATAAATATAAATATTTAAATATATATTTGGAGGAAATTAAATATATAAAATATATATTCAACAAATATCTATCCTAAAATATCTATTGATATTAAAAAATATATATATATATATCTTGACTTATTCTCTAAGGTCAGCTTGGAGATTGTCAAGCCAATATTTCAACTCGCTTATATATTATATTATTAGACATGTATTGAATTCTTTGGTTGACTTTTCATTTTGGTTATGGTAGTTTGTTTTTATTTCCTGTTGTATTATATATGTAGTTGATATGATATGATTATAATATACATTTATATATATATATATATGTGTCTGTATGTATATACATATTTTGCTAATGAAATGAATATTAAAATACAAAATTTTTACATATAAATATAAATATAATATAATATAAAAATATTTAAATGATAACTAAACGAATATTTACTTCTTAGTTACGTAATTTTTTGTTCGGAATAAAAATTTAAGTTTCGATTTAATTATTAGTGTTGCGTGTGAAGAAATTGACGACCGATGTCAGTTTATTCATAAAACATATAGCAAGTTTAGATGCAGTCTAAACTTAGCTGGAATATATAATACTTAACAGCATCCCAGTGATAACATGTCGGCGAGACGGTACGACAAGATGGTTAGCTGACTTGATGATAGAGAAAATTTAAACTAATGAGAAGATTTGTTGATGTATCTTAAATTTTAGTGATATTTATTTATATTATAATAAATATTTTATATATTTTTTTTATATTTATTTATTCTGATAAATATTTAATTTATATTTTAAAAAAAGTTTATTTGTAAAAAATTCTACTAATCTTTTTATAAATATGTTCGTTAATTTATTGATAATGTATTTTTTTTATCATAGTAAAATATTTTTATTATTAGTTTTATTCGTGAATATAAATACACTATCGAATTACGTAAATATAGTATAAAAATATTTATTAATTTTTAATTATTTTATAAAAATAAAACCTTTTTTTTTGTCTTCAAACAATTACATGCATGAATGCACATAAACTTAAAAATTAAAAATTAAAAAATACTTACATATAATATATAAAATAATTCCCATCAAGAAAATGTCGGTCCAAAATATAGTTACCAAAAAATTGAACATATTTATATATATATATATATTATAATAATCCAAAAGTGTGAACATAAAATAAAATGGCGGAATCTTACAATTTGGAAGAGCTTTTCCTAGAATTGAAATCTCTCAAATGTTTAAGCAAAGCATCATTAACATTGAATCGATCCTCAATCGGTCACTATCAACACGTGGCATATTTTTAAATTTTTGAAGGAAGCATATATTAATTTCAATAATATAATATTTTTCCTAGTAATTATTATATTACCATGAAATGGTTTTTCGTACGCTTTAGATTTAATTATTGACATTATAATATATAGTATTTTTCGTGCTTATTAGTTGGTAACAGCTATATTTTACCATATACTAATTTTAATTGATAGTTTAGGTAGTATAACGGCACGTGCGAGATGGCTTCGCAGCCCCGACGGCGTCCCAATAGCAAGTCGCCAACAGAACATGATAATAAACAAGGCACGTGCAAGGATAATTGTGGGGGCAGTGGGGTCAAGTTTTCGGGGGGACCCACCGGGACCCACACCTCGGTTGCGCCTAATTAGCCCACATTCACCTCCCCGTTCTTAGTTTCCTTTTCGTCTCAACGACGTCGTCATCGTCACCCTTTCCCTAATTTTTTACCCTTCAATTCTCAACGTGTTTTTTTTTTTTTTAAAAAAACTAATATTTAATTTAAGTTATTGAATTTTTTCATTTGAAAAATATATTTTATTATTCTTATTAATTAAAAAATATCTTCTATTTTTGGTCAATGTAAGATAAAATAAAAAATAAAAACCAGATACCAATAAAAATTAATTTATACGAAGGTGGGTTATTTATTTTAACTAAAATAAAAATCTCGTGTAAATTACCATTCGCCTAGTCAACATATATATGTAATTTATCATTTATATCTAATTCCCGTAGACTGAGGAGTAAAATGAGGAATCTGCATGAGAAGAAGTTCACGTTTGATTATCTAGTTAGTGAAACAATAGCTTATTAAGACGATGATCAGTAACTGGTCCAAGAGGATGATCAGTTACATTAGAACTAAAACACGACTCAAACTCCTACAGGAGACAATAAAGAATTTTCTGTAATGGATAAAAATCTGACAGAGCAATGCCGCGTAGAGGTATAAAGTCCACGAATTGCGATTTTTTTTTTTTCAAAAAAAAAAACAATGACAGTACTTAGAGAATAAATATCGTCTAACTCTGTGCCAACAGTTATAATAATAGAGAATATATATTTTTTAAATTAGTGTATATATATATATATTCACACGATTACTATAAATATATAATGAATGAGATAATGGGAGAATAGTGCATTGATATTTTTGTACGAGTTGGAAAGAGTTTATAAAGGTTCCATTACTATTTTAAAAGAAACATGGAATTTTTGGATTCTTGGCCATGGGATTTTAGATATAAGATGAGAGCATATATAAACAATGAGATATTTATTATGCCTTGAAGATTATTAAATTGAACCTATCTTAAATCTTCAGCCTATCAATGGACCATTAATATATATGTACATATAATAAAGTTTTTTTTTATTAATACTATAAGTACAAATACGAAGGAATATGTGATATTATTTGATTTACTTGAATTATATTATTTAATTTACGAATGTATTTATGGTGACGCAACAATAAAATTATGATAAATTTTTGTTAATATATTATAGTTTAATATTATTAGATCATCTTAATTCGAATGGATATAATGGGTAAAAATGTATGATTAGTAACGGCCCCGGAAATTTAAAATGGAAATTATATTATAAATATCAAATGCGGAAGCGAAGACAAAATTTGATTAACATCCCTTACACTAAAACCAAAAACGTGCTCACAAAATATAAAAGATTAAACTACCTAAAGGGGAAACTTGAAAGTAAAAACTACGAATGTGACTATGGAGTCCTTAGGCGTCCCCTTCGTCGTCCTCCTGCAGAACCGGCTCGGGAACGATGTCCTCTTGATCTGAAATGATTAAATAAGGAATGAGCTACACTAGCCCAGTAAAGACATTACGATATCTCACCGTCACGGAGGTAAAGGTGGGTAGAAAACACAAAAAGACCAATGGAGCATAAATTACAACAAATCCTTTTATCGAAAATAAAACCTTTACCATTTACTTACCTCGGTGAAATTCATAAAAACAATATACGAAAGCAATAACATCATCGTCATCATGAAAACATATATATGAATTGTATAACATAATACCTATCACACTCTTCGTAATTCAATCGTTACACAACATATTTTCCTAATTTACCAGCCCACTAGTATCCATGGGGATCCATAGGGGTCCCGCTACCCGTTAATCCTTAACACTCGAAATCATATTCCAGGGTCGTCCCTATACCCCGTCCGGTATGGGTGCCAAAACATAGACCTCATTACCCCGTCCGGTATGAGGGTGAAACGGGCCGTCCTCATACCTCGTCCGGTATGGGCACCAAAACACATAAGATCTCCATACCCCGTCCGGTATGGGAGACCACAATCCCGGTAGGGTTCCCTACGGACCCGGTCCGTCCACCATCTCCTAGGATATCTAGTCAGGCTGAACACATTATACAATTTCCGGGGCCGTTACAGTTGGTATCAAAGCCGCATTTTCTCGGACCCATCCCTTACACTAATGTGCCTTAGAGAAATACTCACCGATATATTGTTACTCAATCATTCCTTGTGAATGCAGGAACACAGAAATGAGGAGGAAGGCCCCCACTAAACCGAACGGTCCCAGATAATTCAATTCGGGAGGATTTAGATAGACTATTCGAGATGGTGGAGGCTCTCGCAGCTGCCCAGCGAAGGCAAGAGGAGAGAAGGGAGTTACCGGGACCTCCTCCGCTAGTGCAGGTTGAGCCCCCGCTACAGCAGGCTGATCCCGAGCCACCCCGGCAGGAGCCTGTTCCTCCACGATACCACCCGGCACCACAGCCGCGGTACGATCCGGTACCACAGCCACAGTACCAACAGGTGCCGCCACAGCACATTCCAGTGCCCCCACCACATCAGCAGGCGCCACCACAGGGTCCCCCAGTTCACCCTCAGCCGGCCCCAGTCCCTCTACCTCGGGACCCCACTCCCTCCTTGATCGACCCCAGCTTCATAGAGAGGTACAGGAGACTGAACCCTTCTACTTTTTCAGGTGGATCCTCGTTCGAAGAGGCCCAATACTGGCTGGCAGAGACTGAGAGAGCTTTTGAGACCTTGGGAGTAGTTCCTGAGCAGAGGGCTGTCATTGCCTCCTACATGCTGGTAGGGGAAGCAGTACGCTGGTGGGAGCTCAAGCGGGCCACCCTGCCTGTACCAGTTACTTGGAAGCAGTTCCTAGCGGCCTTCCATGCGGAGTATCTCCCTAAACACATCCAACATTTAAAGGAAATGGAATTTGCTCAATTGGTCCAGGGTAATATGACAGTGTCGGAGTATGCCCGCAAGTTCCTGGAGCTGGGCCGACATGCCCCGGAGACATTGTTGGATGAGGGCTGAAAGGCCAGGAAATTCCAGTGGGGCCTCCGCCCGGCGATCAGACAGCACTTATTGGTGATGGAGCTCGAGACATATTCGGCAGTCCTAGCAAAGGCGCAGATCATAGAAAGGAGCTTCGACACTCGCCCTCAACTAGTGGGAAGTTCCCGACCCTCAGCCCCGCTCCGCATGCCAGCGCCTACCATGCCTGTCCAACCCAGTAAGAGGCCCAGACCTACCATCCAGGCCCCTCCTCAGGCTATGGGGGCAGCACGTGGGAAGATCTGCCAGTACTGCGGCAGGGATCATGGGGACCGACCCTGCTACCGCCTCAACAACACCTGTCGCATATGCGGCAGTGCCTAGCACTATGGGAGGGAGTGCCCTAGGAACCAGAATCAAGGGAGGCCTCCAATCCAGGGCAGAGTTTACAACCTTACCCAGAAGGATGCCGACGCAGACCCGGACGTGGTACATGGTATGTATACTATCTCTGGCCACATTGCTCATATTTTGTTTGATACTGGTGCATCACATTCTTTTATTTCACATGTTCTTGCTTCCAAAATTTGTGTATCACCTGATAGACTTGATTCATTATTGCTTGTATCTACCGCTGGGGGGGAGACATTGCTAGGAGAGGTTGTCTACAGGGCATGTGCCGTGGAGATAGCAGATAGGAAATTGAGGGTAGACCTGATAGGGTTAGACACAGGGGATTTTGATGTAATCCTAGGAATGGATTGGCTAGCGGCGTATCACGCCACCATAGACTGCTTTAATAAAAAGATTGTATTTAATCCTCCCAACAAGGAGCCATTTACAAGTTAATAAAATTATTCGGTACTGATTTTCCCTAATGACAAATTCTTTTCTTCTTAATTCCTAGTGCCTTGATATTGTATTTTCCCTAACTAGGTAAACCCAAGAAAGAAGTTTGTATCCAAGAGATTCCAGTAGTTCGAGACTTTCCAGACGTATTTTCGGATGAACTGCCCGGTCTACCAGGGGACAGAGAGGTCGAGTTCACCATAGACTTACAGCCAGGAACCCAGCCCATCTCGGTAGCTCCTTACCGAATGAGCCGCATCGAGATGGAAGAGTTAAGGAAACAAATCACTGAGCTACAAAACAGTGGCTTCATTAGACACAGCATTTCCCCATGGGGTGCCGGGGTTACTTTTGCAAAGAAAGGGGATGGAACGCTGAGACTGTGTATTGATTATAGAAGGATAAACAAGGTAACAATTAAGAACAAGTACCCTCTTCCCCGGATTGATGACCTTTTCGATCAGTTGCAGGGTGCACAGGTCTTTTCTAAAATAGATCTACGACCAGGTTACCATCAGGTAAAAGTGAGAGCAGAAGACATCCCCAAGACGGCATTCCGAACCAGGTACGGATACTATGAGTTCCTGGTTATGCCGTTTGGGCTAACCAACGCCCCGACCATCTTTATGGATCTAATGAACAGAATCTTCAGAGAATTCTTGGACCAATTTGTCATCGTGTTCATCGATGATATCTTAGTCTACTCAAAAAGTAGGGAAGAACATGCTCGTCATCTTGCCCAAGTCCTACAGGTACTCAGGGAAAAGAAGTTGTATGCGAAGTTGAGCAAGTGTGGGTTTTGGCTCGAACAAACCGCCTTCCTAGGACATGTTATATCGAAGGAAGGGGTGTCGGTGAACCCCGAAAAGGTTGAAGCGGTACTTGGTTGGGAAAGGCTGACAACAGTTAAGGAAATTCGCAGTTTCCTAGGGATGGCAGGTTATTACCGCCGGTTTGTCGAAGGGTTCTCTAGTCTAGCAGCTCCTCTAACCCGACTCACAAAGAAGAATACAAGGTTTGAATGGAATGAGAACTGCGAGAGGAGTTTTTCAGAGTTGAAGAAGCGACTGACTACTGCACCAGTGCTGGCTCTACCGAGTGGATCAGGGGGGTACACAGTTTATAGTGATGCCTCCTATCTGGGCCTGGGTTGTGTCCTAATGCAGCATGGAAAGATTATAGCATATGGGTCTAGACAGCTAAAGAATCATGAGAAGAACTATCCTACCCATGACTTGGAGCTTGCCGCCATCATACACGCCTTAAAAACCTGGCGCCATTATTTGTATGGAGAGACCTTTCAGATCTACACCGATCATAAGAGTTTAAAGCATATCTTCACCCAGAAGGATCTCAACATGCGTCAGAGAAGGTGGATGGAACTCCTCAAGAACTATGATTGTGACATCCTATACCATCCAGGTAAGGGCAACATGGTGGCCGATGCCCTCAGCAGGAAAAGTGCAGGCACCCTAGCCCATCTGATGGTTTCAGAATGTAGGTCCATTGGGGCTACACAGCAGGTTCGCCTGCGAGACCTGAAGAGAGTCACATGTTTGGGCCACCTAACAGTCCAACCCGAGTTAATCCAAAGAATAAAGGAAGCCCAGTCAGTCGACCCCGCCCTAATAACCCGCAAGAAGAGTGCAGAACAGGGAGTGAGCTCAGAATTTCAGATCTCCGCCGACAGATTGATTCGTTTCAGGGACAGAGTGTGTGTCCTAGACGACAGTGAGTTAATAAGAGACATCATGACAGAATCCCATAGTTCAAGGTTCGCCATGCATCTAGGAAGTACGAAAATGTACCAAACTATGCGACCTCGGTTCTGGTGGAATGGGATGAAGAGAGATATAGCTGACTTCGTATCTAAGTGCTTGGTATGTCAGCAGGTCAAAGCAGAACATCAACGCCCGGGTGGGTTACTTTAGCCTTTATCGATTCCAGAGTGGAAGTGGGAACATATCACCATGGACTTCGTATCGGGACTACCCAAGGCACGATCGGGACATGATACTATATGGGTAATTGTTGATCGACTCACTAAGTCTTCCCACTTCCTGGCCATCAGAATGACTGATCCTTTGGACAAGTTGGCAAGAATGTATATCCGGGAGGTAGTCAGACTGCATGGAGTTCCAGTAACAGTGGTATCCGACAGGGATCCCAGATTCACTTCTCGGTTTTGGAATAGTTTCCAGCAAGCTATGGGAACAAAGCTGTCTCTTAGTACTGCTTTCCACCCCCAAACCGATGGACAATCAGAGAGGACAATTCGTACGCTGGAGGATATGCTTCGAGCTTGTGTCATTGACTCCGAGGGCCATTGGGACGACCACCTACCCCTAATAGAGTTTGCTTACAACAACAGTTACCAAGCAAGCATCGGCATGGCCCCATACGAGGCGCTATACGGGCGTCCGTGTAGGTCGCCGATCTGTTGGGAAGAAGTGGGCGATAGAAGATTGTTTGGCTCGGATTTGGTAGAAGAAACCACGTCCAAGATAGTTAAGATCAAGAAGAACATCTAGACAGCTCAGAGTAGGCAGAAGAGTTATGCCGATACCCGGAGAAGAGATCTGGCCTTTGAGAAAGACGACCGGGTGTTTCTTAAAGTCACCCCCTTCAAGGGAATTAGTAGGTTCGGCAGGAGAGAAAAATTAAACCCCAGATATATTGGACCCTTTGAAATCTTAGACAAGATTGGTACCACTGCCTACAGACTTGCACTGCCTCCTGAGCTCTCCCGGGTTCATAATGTGTTTCATGTATCTATGCTACGTAAGTACAATCCAGACCCTTCTCATGTCTTGACTCACGAACCGCTTCCACTCCGAGAGGACTTGTCTTATGAAGAAGTACCGGTCAGTATCACGGACCGAAAAAGCAGGATACTCCGCAACCGGGAAATATCATTTGTAAAAGTCATGTGGCAGAACCACACGCCCAGGGAGGCGACTTGGGAACTGGAATCAAAATTTAGGGCCCAATATCCTCATCTGTTTGATCAAGAGTAATGAGGCAAATTTGGGGACCAAATTTCTTTATGGGGGGGAGAGTTGTAGCGCCCGGAAAGGAGGAAGGAGAAAAAAAAAAAGCCACGTCGGCAGCCACGTCAGCAGGCCCGGTCAGCAGTCCCGGCCAAACGGGACTTGCCACGTGGCAAAACCACGTCGTTCCAAAAAGGGCCACGTTGGCGATCCGCGTGGGCGCGATCGGACGGTCCAGATCAAGCGTGCGATCGGACGACCCAGATTTAAACACACGGACGACCCAGATTTAATCAAAAATGGACGGCCCAGATTAAAACAAAATGGACGGCTGAGATCAAAAGGCAAAGGGTTATAAATAGAACCCCCACACCAGACCACAAACCCTAGCCGCCTACCGCTCGCCGGAGAAGACGAACCAGAAGCCGGCCGCCGCCACCCGCCGCCGCACCAGAGAAATTTTCGACCGCCGATCGAGGTAAATTTCGTACCCCCGACTCGTTTTTCCACGCTGATTCCTCCTGTGGCCAAATCGGAGCCAAAATCCCGGCCAAACGGCCGAAGCCCAGCGGCGCCGCCGCGCCCCTTCTCGGTTTTTGCCTCCGATGAGGCCCTTCCCGGCCTCCGTTTAATGCAATTTTTATATCACCGTGATCACCATTCTTTTCTCTACAGGTTGACCGGAGCCGAATCACCAAAACACGAACCTCGCCGGAGAGCCGCCGCACCCGAGTGCGCCGCCGCCGGTAAGCTCCGTTTTTCCGTGATTTTTTGGCCCCCCGAGGGCCCTAGGGTTGTTTTCTCGCAGGGACCGATGCGAGTGTGGCCGAATCCGGCCGGAAACGGCCGAAAACAGCCAACCCGAGGTGAATCACCGCCACCAGCGGCGGCGCCGTCGCCGGAGCACGGCGGAGCCGCCGTGCCGGAGTTGCGATTTGGGCCGAAAGGGGCCCTGGGCCTAATTTGGAATTTTTTTGGAACACGTGCAGGTACCAGTAGTGCGTTTCAGTTCCCCGAGAAAAATTCAGGAAAAATTAAGGACAGCCTGCAAGCGCACTGTGAAGCCGTGTTCGGACCCCGAAACGAGTAAGGACCCCTCACCCTATTTCCTATCACGATTTTAAAGTCCAATAAATGATAAAACGGTATTTCGTGAATCAACGAATGTGTGAAATTACTTAAGGTCGCTAATGGAGCACGAGTCTAGTGTGTTTGTCGGTTAACTGTTATTTGGCCTTTTTACAGTTTTAAATGCAGCATGAGGTTCAATGTTTTCATTTTATAGTTTCGTGTGCATATTTTACTATTTTATTGATTATGGATTGAATGACCGGGATATTGATGCTATATGTTGTCTGTTTGGCATAAATTATCGTTTTGCTTGTTTGTATGTGATTGATAATGCTGACTGAGGAAAAAGGAGAATGAAAGATTATGTGAATGGAAATTGTATAATGTGTTCAGCCTGACTAGATATCCTGGGAGATGGTGGACGGACCGAGTTCGTAGGGAACCCTACCGGGATTGTGGTCTCCCATACCGGACAGGGTATGGAGATCTTATGTGTTTTGGCGCCCATACCGGACGGGGTATGGGGACGGCCCGTTTCACCCTCATACCGGGCGGGGTAATGAGGTCTATGTTTTGGCGCCCATACCGGACGGGGTATGGGGACGGCCCTGGAATATGATTTCGAGTGTTACGGATTAACGGGTAGCGGGACCCCTATGGATCCCCATGGATACTAGTGGGCTGGTGAATTAGGAAAATATGTTGTGTAACGATTGAATTACGAAGAGTGTGATAGGTATTATGTTATACAGTTCATATATATGTTTTCATGATGACGATGATGTTATTGCTTTCGTATATTGTTTTTATGAATTTCACCGAGGTAAGTAAATGGTAAAGGTTTTATTTTCGATAAAAGGATTTGTTGTAATTTATGCTCCATTGGTCTTTTTGTGTTTTCTACCCACCTTTACCTCCGTGACGGTGAGATATCGTGATGTCTTTACTGGGCTAGTGTAGCTCATTCCTTATTTAATCATTTCAGATCAAGAGGACATCGTTCCCGTGCCGGTTCTGCAGGAAGACGACGAAGGGGACGCCTAAGGACTCCATAGTCACATTCGTAGTTTTTACTTTCAAGTTTCCCCTTTAGCTAGTTTAATCTTTTATATTTTGTGAGCACGTTTTTGGTTTTAGTGTAAGGGATGTTAATCAAATTTTGTTTTCGCTTCCGCATTTGATATTTATAATATAATTTTCATTTTAAATTTCCGGGGCCGTTACATATAATATTTATTTTATAATAAAAATTATAAGTTAAAATTGTTGTATATTATTTAGCGGGATAAATTAGTATAATGATTATAATATATTAAAAGTTAGGTTTAACTACTTTATATTTGTTTAAAATAAGGTTACTCTATTCACTTATGTATGTATGTAGATAACATTTATGGGCTTTTTTTTTACACAAAATTTAATGTCGTAAAATTAAATCAATTCAAATAAATTAACACGTCGAATTATAATTATATAATATTTTATTGTAAATATTATACTTTAAATATCTTATACGAGTAAAAAAATAGTTTATCACAAGTAATCTTTTGTTAGAAAGAGCATGCAATATTTACCGCGCATTGAAATAATTAAATAATTTTATAAAATATACGGTATCAAATAAATTACAAAATTTTTTAAATTTTATGAATAAATAATTAATAATTAAAAAAATAACATTATAATTTATTAGAATTATAGAAGGAATCCATAATTTATTATTTTAATTTTTTTTAAATAAAATTATTATTAAATATACTTTCTTATTTTACCATCATCTATCAATAAGTACTTGTTGAGTTAGTACGTTGGACGTATTTATTTAATTTAGAATTTTCAATTTAGAAGAATATAAATTTTACTTTTAACGTAAGTAACTATGTCACCGAAATATGTAAATAACATATTTTTTCGAATTAAAAGTTAAAAATTAAAAATGTATGAAAATAAAAAAAATACAAAATTTTTTAAAAGGGAAATAATTGAATATAAATACATATAAAAGGTTATAATTTAAGTTTTGTATACAATGATAAATAAAATTTAAATTATAATATATATATATTATTTATTTTTTTAATTTTTTTTAAAATAATAATAGAATCAAACTAAGTCAAGTCAAGTAGACATTAAAGAAAAAAGAATTACGGAAGTTGGAAATTTACATGGAATTTACTTCTCACTCTGTCTCTCTCTCTCCACTATTTTTTAAATTATTTTATTTAATTAATAATTTTTATTAATAATATTATTTTTCTTAATATCCAAAAATAAAATCAACGCCCAGACAACTCCATGTCTAAGCTCAGACATACTTCTCTCTCTCTCTCTCTCTCTCTCTCTCTCTCTCTCTCTCTCTGTCTTCCCATTTCTATATCTCTATCTCTCTCTCGTTATTCCTCTACCGATTCCTTATACTCACTCTCAATTCAGAAGAACCCATTAAAGATATCTATCATTGTTTGCTCACTTCAGATTCATAGGGTTTTGTTTTGCACCGATTGGCGAGTGATTCAGGCTTGTTAATCGCTCGATTGTTGTTTGGTTCATCAGTGTTCTTCCTCAGATTCGCAGCTCAAGTACGTGAGGTCATTCTCTTTCTGTAACCAGATGACAAGTAAATATAGTTAGTTAATTTTGGCACTCGTTTATAATTTTCTATATTTTACAAGTTACGTGTAGATCTGTTTGACAAACGTTGAGTATCTTTTGAGTAATTTGAGATCGTAACCCTTTGTTTGGTTTCCGGGAAAACTGGGGAAGGAAAAACAATACGGAAAGCCGTAGGCAGGTTGCATACTTGTGTTAGTTTCAGTTTAAGCATATCTGCACGTTCTTACTATCCAAGTTTGAGATTCTCGGCTTTCTTTTTTATTTGCTTTTACTTTCTCGATAGGTACTCAGGAAATGAATTTTCAGGTATTATGATTTTAGTGGGGGAGTTGAGTTTGTCCTCTGTACTTAGAAGATAAGTTAGCCTGATTTATGGATTAACTTGCGAGGCTGCTGCTTTATTGAGGTGAACTGATGCCATTTTAGGGTTTTTTTTAAGTGATTTTGACTATGGACATCGTGGAGAAAATGTTTGAAATTGAATAACCTGCTGACAATTGCATGCTATATTGGCGTCGGCCAAGAGATTGTAACTGCCATTTAGTAGGTGTTCATGTGCGTAGGTCTTTTGTATGTTGTTCATGTGTCGCTCTTGTATGTTCTTTTATATATGTTGTTTATGTGTTGTATTCCATGTGTCATATCTTTTGTTGAAGCTGTTGGTCAGTTGAATTTGCATAATTGTCTACAAGTTGACTTTTTTATCGGCTGTAAAAGAACAATGACATTTTTTGGACCTCTATTTTATTTCTGGGAAATATGAAAGCACTGTCTTTTCCTTGTTGCAGATTTCGGAATTTGCATTTGATTCTGACGCTTGCTCTAAAGCTTTGCAAGCCGTATATGTAGTTAACTGTCACATATAGGTATAATATGGCAGAATTTTGATATTGCAAAAGTAGGTCCATTGTAGAAGAAGTTGACTGCCACTTGTAGAGCTTAGAAATCATAAAACATGCCTTCATGGTGGAGGAAGTCGTCCTCCAAAGATGTCAAGAAGAAGACAAGCAAAGAAAGTCTTATTGATTCCTTACACCGTAGATTTAAGATTCCCACAGAAGGTAAAGTAAACAATCGAGCAGGAGGGTCAAGAAGACATTTCAATGAAACAGTGTCAGAGAAGGGCTCTCAATCCCGAGCAGAGTCTAGATCACCATCACCTTCACCTTCCAAACAAGTATCAAGGTCTCAAAGCTTTGCCGATCGACCTCATGCCCAACCGCTTCCTCTACCTGGGCTGCACCCTGGAAGTGTGGGCCGCACAGATTCTGGCATTAGCTCACCGAAACTGAGGTCAGAAAAAGGCTCCAAATCCTCGTTGATTTTGCCTAGACCGGCACGTATTTGTAGTCGGCCAAATCCTACAGATTTAGAAGGAGATTTGGTCACTGCTTCAGTATCCAGTGAGAGCTCCATTGATATTGATGATCCTGGTGACTCTCGCCACCGCAGTCCCCAAGCAATTGACTGTGACAATGGCAGACCAGCTGCAGGTAGCCCATCCAGGTGAGCTTATGTTTTTTTTTTTTTTGGTTGGATTCACTGTTGTTTTTGATGCGCTGATGATTCTCTTACTGAAATGAAACTTTGCTGTCCACTTTATTTCATTTTTGGTTGAAGGGTGCTGCTCAAGGATCAGACCTGTCCGGTTGTCCAAATAAACTGTAGAGAGACAAAAAAGCCAGTCAATATTTCATTCATTAATCATGTCTCCCCTACATCACCGAAACGGAGACCTTTAGGAAGTCATGTGCCAAATCTACAGGTTCCATATCCCGGTGCCTTCAGCAGTGCTCCAGACAGTTCTATGTCAAGTCCTTCCAGAAGTCCACTGAGAGTGTTTGGCACTGATCAGGTCATAAATTCTGCTTTCTGGGTGGGGAAGAGTCACCCGGATGTCACTTTACTTGGATCTGGCCACTGCTCCAGTCCTGGATCTGGACAAAATTCTGGACACAACTCGATGGGAGGGGATATGTCTGGACAGTTATTTTGGCAACATAGCAGGGGTAGCCCTGAATATTCTCCAATTCCTAGTCCAAGAATGACTAGCCCTGGGCCAAGCTCAAGAATTCAGAGTGGTGCTGTCACACCCATTCATCCTAGAGCAGGAGGAATGACCACAGAATCGCAGGTAAGCTGGTCAGATGATGGGAAACAACAAAGCCACCGATTGCCACTACCTCCTGGAACAATCTCCAATTCTTCTCTGTTTGTTCATTCAAATTCAGCAGCAACATCTCCCTCAGTGCCACGAAGTCCAGGAAGAGCGGAGAATCCTGTAAGCCCTGGATCTCGCTGGAAAAAGGGGAAGCTACTAGGTAGAGGCACTTTTGGACATGTCTATGTTGGCTTTAATAGGTACAGACCTTCCCAAAGAGAGGATGCTTGGTTTTCATGTCTTTACTCTTATATATTTGTGGATGTATGCTATCTATGGTTTTGTGGTTTATTTGATCGCATCTTCAATTTTGTCAACATTCTACAATTGTTTATTTAACGAGTGACTAAATTTTCACGTTCTTTCTTTTAAAGTTAATTAGTAGAGTTCTTGCCGTCTAATTTTACTTTTCCAATTTGTTCAGTGAAAGTGGTGAAATGTGTGCAATGAAAGAGGTTACATTGTTATCTGATGATGCTAAATCAAGGGAAAGCGCAAAGCAGTTGATGCAGGTGAGTTGATTGCATGCTATCAGATGTGAAATTAATAATCATATATTGCTTCCTTTGTCAAAAATACTCACTTGATTTCTTCTTGTTTATCCATAAATATAAAATATATATCTAAAATTTGACCAAGATTTGAAAAGGACCTTACCAAGCCTTTCTAACAGGAAATCTCTTTATTAAGCCGCTTACGACATCCAAACATCGTGCAGTATTACGGTACTGAAACAGTGAGTTTTCAATCTGGTTACTTTCATTGTCTATTTTATTCATATGATGATGATGATGATATGAACTATTTAATGATCGAAGTTTTCGTGCATTTTATTATTTAATGGATATGAATTGCGAATATTGAATGTTTATTAGTAAAATGGAGTTTGTTTTTATTCTTTTCTTTTGAAGATTGGTAAATGGATTTCACAGCGATCCTAAACCCTAATATGGAATGCATATAACTTAAATGCTTAGGCCAAGAAACTTGTGGAAACTAAATCTATGGTATCTTTTCTAACTGGTTCCTAAGATGTTATTTTCACATTTTCCCGACAAACCAAGTTTTAATTATACTTAGAGAATCTTTGAATAATCTCCTGAACAGGTTGGAGATAGGCTTTATATATACCTGGAGTATGTTTCTGGTGGGTCCATTTATAAACTTCTTCAGGACTATGGACAACTTGGTGAACTTGCCATCCGTAGTTACACTCAGCAAATCTTGTCAGGCCTTTCCTTTTTACATTCAAAATCTACCGTGCATAGGTCAAACTAGTTTCCCTTCTTTCTCACATTTCAGAATATGAATTCTATAGCTACTATCTAATTCAAAATTGTTTATGGAGTTCATATCCTAAATTTTATTTCTTTTACACAGAGATATCAAGGGAGCAAACATACTTGTTGATCCCAATGGTCGGGTTAAGTTGGCAGACTTTGGGATGGCGAAGCATGTAAGTGTGTACATAATCTTTCTCTAATTTAGACAAAATGATGTTGAATAAAGTAGGAGCTAACACACGTTTTGGAAATTGAAGATTTGGAGTCACTAAATTGCTGGAGTATGAATAAATTCTTGTGGAGAGTGATCTGATAAGTTTAAATATATTTAGATACAAATAAAAGACATGTAAAAATATCAATCTAGTGATCTTGCAGCTCATTGGTGCAAAATCTGTAATATCTCTTTACTGAAGGCTGCTTGACAACATTATTTGTATTTTCTTGTAGATTGCTGGGCAGTCATGTCCACTATCGTTCAAGGGAAGCCCTTACTGGATGGCACCTGAGGTCAGAATTTTTCTACTTTGAGCTTTATATACATGGCCTTATGCATTTCTTGGCTGCGAAACTTAGTCCATATCTCCATTTCTTTCCAGGTAATAAAGAACTCGAATGGTTGCAGCCTTGCTGTGGATATATGGAGTCTTGGATGCACTGTTTTGGAAATGGCTACAACAAAACCACCCTGGAGCCAGTATGAGGGGGTCAGTAATAGACATAGCACGACATAAAATTTTACATTTTTAACCTCCATAGCCTTTTGTCAAAGTTTAATTAATTCCCCAGCTTATTTGTTGGGAGTATTTAATCTCTGTCAAAGTTGTTAAAATCTACTTCCATCAATTATGGTATTCTGATGTTTGGACTGTCATAATGTTTAGGTTGCTGCCATGTTTAAGATTGGAAATAGTAAGGAACTACCAGCTATTCCAGATCACATCTCAGATGACGGAAAGGATTTTATAAGGCAATGTTTGCAACGTAACCCACTGCACCGACCGACAGCTGCTCAGCTTTTGGAGCACCCTTTTGTGAAATATTCTGCTCCATTGGAAAGGCCCATCGTGGGCGAGCATTCAGATCCATCTCCTGGGGTTACAAATGGAGTGAAAGCTCTGGTATTCTTTCTTCTCTTTCCTGTGGTCAGGAGACTTTTTCTTTTGTCAAACTTCTTTTCTGCCATGATCATTAGTTGCATTATAATTGTAGTAATTAAAAATCGTAATAAATATAATTGAGAAAATTAGAATTATTAATTAATTACTTCAAAAGAAGAATTAGTAATTAATAAAAATTTGAAATATTTTTAAGCTCTCTTGATATGTTAGTAGACAGATAATTATTTAATGAAAAGGGTGACTCTTGTCCCTTTTGGTTATTGAACTAAAGTTTTGGCTTAAAGTTCATAATATACCATTAACTTAATAGTTTTTTAAATATAAAACCCAGAATAACAAACACTTTTCGAGCTTAAAGCACTATGAACTAAAAAGCCAACATGACTAAAAGCTATATGAACTTAAAGAACCACAAAAGACAAAACAATCTATACGGCCTGGATATTTATTTACAGAGATCAACAGCACTGACAGATAATTCAGAATGTAGTCAGATTGATATGATCTTTAGAGTGATGTTCCTTCGAGAAAGTGTGTAAATAATCATTGGATTAGTATCTCATTGCAGTAGATGAGTGACTATTAACATAGTTCATTTAGTTGATTGTGGTTAGTTCATTTAGTTGATTGTGGTTGTCAACTAAGCATCATAAGTAATATGGAAGAGGATGCCGTTACTTGTCATGAAAACATAATTGTATACCGGGATAAAATGTGCACCGCTTGGTTTCTGTCTATAAGATGCAAAACCAGGTTCCCTGATTTGTGCAGACCTTAGCTGTTCATTTGCTGATAGGCCTTTGTATGTAAACTCAACCAGCATAGCATCATAATCTTATACTGGATTTTGGCAAGCACTCTAGTCAACTAACTTCTTATGCTTGTTTGTGGCCCATCTACCTGTCTATAACCCGCCGGTCTGGTTTGTTGATTATCCTCTAGGGAATTGGGCAAGGAAGAAACTTTCCCACCTTGGATTCAGAGAGACTTGCTGTTCATTCCTCAAGAGTTCTAAAAACTACTCCCTATGCGAGGTCTCTCTCTCTCTCTCTCTCACACACACACACGCACATTCATATTCACTCTTTGAAATTTCAATGATGATGATGATATTAATATTTGTGTGATGCAGTGATATCCATATTCCAAGGAACATATCGTGCCCCGTTTCACCTATTGGAAGTCCTCTTTTGCACTCCAGGTCACCACAGGACCTGAATGGGAGAATGTCACCATCTCCTATATCCAGCCCACGGACTGCTTCAGGCTCATCCACTCCTCTCACTGGGGGCAGCGGTGGAATACCTTTTAATCATCTTAAACACTCTGTTTACTTGCAGGAAGGTTTTGGAAGCATGCCAAATTCCTCAAATAGCCCTTATAATGGATACTCAAATAGCCCTTATAATGATCCAAATCCTGATAAGTTTCGAGGAATGCAGTCAGGATCTCCCATCTTCTCAGAATTGATGTCCTCAGAAAATATTCTAGCAAAGCAGCTTGGAAAGCCTGCTCATGGGGAACCTTATGATGGACAGTCAGTTTTAGCTGATCGGGTATCTCGACAGCTAGCGAGAGATCCCATGAACATGAATCCCTCTCTGGATCTGAGTCCCAGCACTTTTTTGCATAGCCAAATGAGTGGTATCTAAGAACATGGAATCATTCATATCCACCAAGCTGAGCAGATTCCTAAATTGTCATACGTTTTGGTTCTACCAGGTCCATCAGTTAATCATGTTTTGAGGAATCTAATAATAATGATTCAGGATGGAAGATTTACATAATAAGGCTGAATTTGGTGGAAGTGAAGTGGCTGCAATTGGATAGGCCTTTGTTGGCTTGGTGCTCAGCCATTCTGGTGCTTGAAGATAACTCAGCTATACATTACTGATCATTTGGATATTCAGTAACATCACTTTCAAATGAGGCTTACTTCCTTGAAGGGAGACAAGGAACTTACCATACTTGCTGTTGGACTGACTCTTACATATGATGCGGAATCTTTTTGTACAAAGTTGAGTGCGTAAATGCCCACTACTCTTAACCTAAATGTGCCATGAGAAGCTTGGTTTTGCTTGGGGTAAGCTGCCTCTGATGATCCGGTGTATGACCTGGTTCCCTCCATAACAGAAACTTCACACGGCTGCTAGAACTGTATATTCTTTAGATCACCGTACAGTAGAAAGAAAGTTTAGGTTGGTACAATTATTAGCTTTGGACTTCTTTTTTGGGTCTGAACATGTACAGAAGGTGAGAACAGAACTGAATTGGGGCTCAAATTTTATTAGATGAAGCAACCAAAAAGATATGCTGAAACGTGCGGATACCTGTTTCTTGGAGTAAACTGTCAGCTCAAATGTGATCTTCATCCTCATATACTAATTTGTCATTGTACATGACCTGTATTATTCTCTGATTATGCATGAGCCAGCCACGGGGAGGCATTTTGACAATGTGTTAAAACATATGTTTAAGCATTGTTCAAGTATAGATGAGCCATGTTCGGTTCACGGGAAGGGAAGATTAACACAGTAGCTGTTGTCTTGAGAGAGAATCAGAATTTTTTTTGGTGATTTATATGCTCTGTTATAACTTTATGGGAAGAAGATCATTTACCAAGAAAGAGAAGGAAAAAAAAATTACATTTCAGGTTTACATTGAATCTTGAACATTTGTGCAACTTCTGACTAACATACTTGAATTTTCTGAAGCAGCCATGTAAGCCCCTTGAATGTAGAACTGAGTCTTGCTATCATTATTTGATTATTAACAGATTTGATCATTGAGCAGTTCGCCTCATTGGCAGTCAAGAAAGAAATATAGACCAAACCCATTCTCTCTTTTCATGGCCAAATGCAAGCTCATAACTCTGTTGCATAGTTGAAGAGAAGCACGCCCTGTAAAGCTAGATATTAAGGTCGGAGAATCTAAATTCATATAGACCATATATCAAAGTCTCACATCTTTGATATGAGATCTAGTTCCCATACCTCACAATAGCGGATTACAGGTAACTAAAATCATATCAAATCATGGCTCTGAAAACCTGTTTATGAAATAAAAGCCAAAAGTACTGCACTGAAACAGAATATTATCATCTATGACTAAAACCATGCTCATAGCTTCATAGAATCTTGGTAACTTCGAAGAAACTAAGCTGTCCAAACTGTTTTGCTGCTGCAACTTGACAATACATTGATATTGTATCAGGGGTGAGAGCATCTTCTGATCAAACCCAAGCTGAAATCCCACAGTTTTCTTGACAATTCAGAATTCCTAGCCTGTGAGCTTGCTTCAGCTATATTGCTGTCTGCAAAATAATGGCCGCTCACCCCTTTAACTTGTGGATGCAAGGCAACATAGCATGTGGTTGCTGCACCCTATGACCAGATTGTTGGAAAATAATTCTTGAGAAAAATTTTGTTGCAAACAAATCGAGCAGCAAAATCTCAACTTTGTCAGTTTCCAGGAATAGGGTATAAGACACAAGCAAAGCTGTCAACTGGGCAAAGCTAAATGGATCTATCAGACTTCGGTATAGTGGCCAGACATGGTCCAGGCTCTAAATGGACGAAGCTGTGCTCGCTCTCACTAAATAAAAATTTGTAAAAGATTTTTACTAATGAGAATATGTTAAACTTAAATAGGTCTTAAATAGGTCGAACGTAGCTCAAGCTCGCTCTAGATGTCTTGACTTAGCCCGATCTGGCCTGGAACGGACTCATGGGCTGTGATTGGTTGTCCGAATCCAATCTCTCAATACTCCTTCAATATGGTCCAGGTTGATTACTATCAAGCTGCCCTTTTTTAATAATTGAGTGATTCTAAGTTCAAAATTTTAGAAGTAAACAATATGTTTTCTGAACTATGACCCTGAATTCAGTGAATCTTGAAATGCAAATAACAAAAGATAAGCACAACAAATAAGCAATAATTTATCTTTTTTCAGCCCTTTGATACACACACACACACACACATACACCACACAAAATTTACCTGTTTAACATTTTTCATCACATATTTTCCCAGATGATTGACAAGACCTGCATCAAATTCAGACCAAAATGATGAGAATATTGATATAAAGAATTAGCCATCTAATGTTGTTGTTGGTTATCGTTGAAATGGAAAATGAATGGGTAAGCATAGTATATTTTTCTATTAAGAGCCAAAGCAGCATATTAATTTGCTCCTGTCTGCAGCGAAACTCTAGATGATGAATCTCCATGGAGAACATACTGCTGAAAAAGCTGTGATGTCGGAAAAGATTGGTAGCAATTGCTCCCGGATGTACTGAATTCACAGTTATGTCCACTCCATCTTCCTGTTTTTTTTTTTTTAAAAGAAAACAAAACTATAAAAAATTATATGAGAGAATTACCATCCTGATCTGCAAATTAGCAGATGAGCTATAATTGAGGTTCATATATGGTGACTAAAGTAACTAGTCACATAAAAGCTTAGCAGGCAAACTAAGAGAAATATGAACTGATGAGTTTCCTATTGTTTCTCACCAAATATTTCTTATAAAATAAGTTTTTATCACAAATGTAATATATGGACACATTAATTATCCTTGAACAAGTTACGAACCTTCAGGCATCTTGCAAGTTTATTAGCATGCAAAATATTAGCAAGCTTTGACTGACCGTATGCAGATAGACTGTTGTACCTGTAAATTCAAAGTAAAAGCAAAATTAGTTTAAATATGCAAATAATGATATAATTCTGCTTATTATGATTAATCTAGTTATTAAGTACAGGAATTACGAAAACCCAGCTGTTTAAGGCTTTAAACAAACATTAAATCTATAGAAAACTTGGCCAAAAATTTTATAAGCCATGGGTTAAACAGGATCTAAAGACTGCATAGGGATAGCATTGCACCCTGCTTCATCATTGATTCTATCAAAACGAATCCCTTCAAGGTATGAGAAACGGTGACGGCGGGACGAGACATTCACAATCCTTCCTTCTTTGCCACTTTCACGAGCAGTTCTTTTCATGTTTTCCAATAGCATATTTGTCAAGAGAAAATGACCTACAAGAACATACAGTAACCTTTTATCAACTCCATATTTCATTAAACAAGTTTTCCTTAAGAATCATATAAAGTTCAGAATAAGTCATTTCATGTTTCAAAATATACCCATTTGGCAAAAAATAAAAAAATCCATCTTGAAAAGTATTCATTTCTTTGTCTTATTAAGTTTTCATTTCTCAAGAACCCAACAACCAAACCCTATATAGTATTTATTAACTTACTCAGAAACTGATTGTTACCTATGTGGTTTGTTGCAAATTGTAGTTCTATGTTGTCTTTGGAAAGCATGAATGGTGTTGCCATGATTCCTGCATTGTTACTAGGAGAAAAAATTGAAGTATCATTTTAGTCCAAACTACTCGTTCTCAAAAACTCAACTTGTAGTTAACAATAAATGACTTAAACAATTGTAAATTGATTAGCAATCACATGTTTTTTGATAGGCTAATGAGAATTCTCGATCAAACTAAACAAACAAATGCAAAACCTTTAGGCTATACTTCCGGTTGGTAGTTCCTAAATTAGGGGTTATAGTTCATCAGGATCAAACCCAGAACTCTAAAGATCAAACCAGTGACTGGTGTTAAATGAACTTCGAAACTTTTCCATGCAAACTAGCACCAAATATCTTCTATGCCTGCTGTTTCATGTTTCATTGGATCTAATGCACTGGTTGCCTTTAATGCATAATATAATAAGCAATGAGAGAATCCGAATTATCTTACATGAGGATGTTCAGGGGAAGACCAGAGGAATTGAACTCTGCCACAAATTTCTTCACTGATGCCATTGAGCTGAGGTCCAATTCCATGGCATTAACATTTGCAGAGGGGTTCTGCTTCAGTAATGTTTCCTTGACATCCCTGCTAGCTGCCACATTCCTCACCCCCATAACTACATGAACACCGTGCAGTGCCAGAACACGGGCAGTTTCAGTGCCAATTCCACTCGAGGCACCTGCAACAACAACAATAATAGTGATATTGTACGGTTCGTTCACCCCCTTTTTAGCAAAAAGAAAATTAACTTGTTTGGTTCAATCCAATTCAACTCAATTCAATTATGTTACTTTCCTGTTTAGTTAGTGAAATTATATGTAAATCTAGCTAATAATTGGATTGAACCCTACATATACCGAAGAAAAAATTACGAAGGGGATTTACTATTTGGGGAAAAATTACTAGGATTCGTCTTTCAAGTGCTTTCAATCGCACGACCAGAAACTTCATTGATATGCAGTAAAATGAATTGAATGCTGTGTCGATAATGCATTAGAAAATTATTAGCTGTTAAAAAAGTCTCTGTTTTTTCAGTCCTCGCTAAAAAATTTACCTGTAACAATGGCAGTGAGTCCAGTCCCATCAAGCCCCTCTGTAACTTCCTCTGCTGTTGAAGACGACGAGAACCCGGAGAACCCTTTCCTGCTAAACAACCACATCTTCTTCCCTCTCTCTTATACCGCCTAAAATTTAAGATGCCCAAATTACAGTTACAGACATAAAATTTCGATTAGTTAAAAGAGTTGAATCCATGTTTCTGGAGAACTCGTACCCGTTTCATGAATAGCTAAGAACAGACAGGATACACATTCTTAGAAAATTGTTTCTGGAGAATTTGTAAAAATTATATATTTTTGTTGATAAAGTTAAAATTTAAATTCCCTTTTAATAACTTCAAAAATTCTCATAATATAATATATATATATATATATAAATATATATCCCAAGTTCATAATTAAATATCACCAAATTTTGGCAAACCCCAGAAAACTTATTTCTTTAACTAAAAAAGGCATAGATATCTGTTTCATCATCTTTCAATTAGGAGATATTCACCCACTAAAAACTCTTTTAAGTTGTAAGCCATTCATGGGAAATATTAGTTCAAACACTTACATCCCCACTGAAATAATCTATACAAACAATAAAAAAATGTATACAAGACTGGTTTTTCCTACAAAGGGTTCACATTAACAGGCAATGCCAATTCATCAAGGGCATCACTGATTATCACAAGCCTTAATGCAGACTTGTATTAATTCTTACATCTCAATTGAAAAATAGAAAAAAAAAGAAAAACAACTAATAGATTCATTTTATTAGAATTAAAAGTTACCCACGACCACGACCACGATCACGACCACAACCACGACCAACAACGTATAACACCAAATTCTTTTAATAAAGATTCATATCGAAATTCCGGAGTTTCTAATTAAATTCACACTGAAGTCCCAGAGTTTCTTTGCCAATTCTACATTCCTAGCCTGTGCACTTGGCTTTCTTAACTGACAATTCTCAAAGTATTCACCGCTTATCCCTTTTACTTCCGGGTGCAGCGCCAAATAGCACGTTGTAGCAGCTCCCTGTAATTATGATAATAACATAAATAAAGAAAGGACAGACAGTACGAAATTGTCCAGATGAGTTATAAAAAAAAATAGAGTTTTCAACGTCATACCCTACAACTCACCTGCTGAACATTTTTAAACACAAATTTACCGATAGAATAAATCAGATCTGCACAGTACGAAAAAGATTGAAACTTTAAAGTATAACAAGTTTATAACATAATGTAAATAGATAAAGCGTTACCACCTTTCGATACTTGAGTTATGATATTTGGTTTCATTTTTCATAATTTGAAATACGTCAGGCTACGGGAAAATAAAGGATTAAATGGATGGACACAAAATTCATAAAAAAATTACTGATTAAACTCATAATAGTCCTATATTATATATGTTTAAGAATTGATAATATGGTAAATATTAAAAGTGTTTACCATTAACAACACGACTATTGCGAAAAAGATTGGTGAGAACTACTCCTGGGTGAAGTGAATTTGCAGTTATATCCACTCCATCTTCCTGTTTCAAAGAAATGGCATCCGTTACAGTGTATTATAAACTGTTACCACCAAAAGTTTCTAACCTATTTTTGTATTTACTCTATAGTTTAGATACCTTTAGCCGTCTTGCTAGCTCTTTAACATGCAAAATATTGGCAAGTTTCGATTGACCATATGCAACTAGACTGTTATAGCTGTGGATAACAAATTTTGAACATAATCAAACAAAAAATACGATTATTAATTCTGAGCAAACGATTATGGCATTTTAATATAAAAAAGTTCTGACTGTTACACTGATTGATCATTAAGATTTTCAAAACGAATTCCTCTTTGGTACGTGATCCGGTGAGCTTCTGAGGAGACATTTACAATCCTTCCTTCTCTTCTACTTTCACGTGCTGTTTTCTTCATATTCGCCACCAAAAGATTCGTCAACAGAAAATGGCCTGCAATAAAAGGTCACAAAAAGCCAAGGAAAGTTGAAAGAACTAATACAGTTCCACCAAATTTCACATGCAAAAAGTAGATGGCAACAATAAATTTTCTTGTTTTATGCTTAGTTTTCCTGATTGAGATGCAGACAAAGCTCCTTTGATTGGAAAAATCAGTTTAAGGCATGTAATGCTGATTCCCATTAATTAATACACTATTATCTACTGTAGTATTGGAGCCATAAGTCTCCTGTTTGATTTGAAGTCTCGCAAGTTTTATCTAAACCTAACTTCCCACACAAGGTATGGCGACGAGCATGTACTTCACCTATTCTTTTAGCCTAGTGAAACTTTCGTGTAAGCGGGTGCATCGAAATATAAGTAATAAATTTGTCTTTTTCTTTTCCTCTACTTTAAACAAAGTAGTTTACCATGATGCTTCAATAGCATATCCTATTATCCATGCCACTTTCTAAGAGATACTTCTAACTATCATATTATAGACTTCCTCTCTATAAATATCCAACATACCTAAGTAGTTTGTCGCAAACTGTAGTTCTATATCGTCTTTTGAAAGCATGAATGGAGTTGCCATTATTCCTGCATTATTACTTGCAGTAAAGGAAAAAAAAAAGGAACAAAATCATCCCCTGAACTTTGTGTCATACTACGAAGCATGTAACTCTGAGTCAGTAAGAGAAATAGAATTAAATGGAACCAAAGACAAGTTCATGAACTCTACGAGATTTGCCTCTTCTGAGTCTTACATTAGGAGGTTCAAATGAAGACCTTTCGAATTGAAATCTGATGCAAATTTCTTTACAGATGCCATTGAGCTAAGATCCAACTCCATAGCATCAACTTTAGCAGTGGGGATTTCCTTAACAATTGCTTCTTTGACATTTCTGCCTGCTGCCATATTCCTTACTGCCATAATCACATGGACTCCTCGCAACGCAAGAACTCGTGAGGTTTCAGTGCCTATTCCATTTGATGCACCTATTTCGAAAAGCAAAACAAGAAGAAACAGGCAGATAACTTTGTCAACACTTAAACTAATCAAAACAGCTGCTTCATGCGCTATGCACCACCAACAGTATCCAGTATGGGAAAAAAATAAAACAAAACCCGATTGAGTTGTCCTAAAAGCAATATCCTCTGAGTTTGGTCATCGAAACTTTTAGCCAAAAATATCATAACCTAACTTGAGATTGTGTTTAGAACAAATGACCTTTATTTGTGGAAATCAAAATGAATTCCTCGTGTATTTTAACAGTTATGGCAAGGTAAAGATCTGTTACAGAATCATAAAAGTTGAATTTTTAAAACAGGATGAATTTTAAATTCTACCTGAGAAAAATTGCGTAAGAATTAAAGTATTTATTTTTATAATATTGTAAGAGATTTTTATTCTCTCATAATTAAAATGTGCTAGAAGAAATTATAGGGGAAGTATATTTGTTCCGTATATAGCTTACTTTCGTAGAAGTAAATTCTCATAAGAAAATGTCTAAAATGCTTGTACATTTTGTAATGGAATGAGCAATTATACAAGTCATGCGACTCACGAATCCAAGCTCGGGTACTCAACATAGCTATTAAGGCATATTTATTAGGGTTCGTATCCATCACATCAACCAACCCTGAACTAGTCATTCACCATTATCAACGAGTTCAAAAGGGTTTATTCAATGTCAACGACAACGTAAGAACAAAAAATGAAAAGTAAACCCAAACCATAATACATAAAAACAAAAGCATGCACAAAAAAAAAAAAAAAAAAAAATTAGAGAACTGAGATTGACCTGTAACAATGGCGGTGAGACCAGTCCCGTCTATCCCCTGAGTAACCTCCTCCGCCGTTGATGAGCCCGAGAACCCAGATTCTTTCCCGCTAAAAGGCCACATCTTTCTCTCTCCCCTTCTCTCTCTCTCTCTCTCTCTCTCTCTATCTATCTCCGTCTCTGCTGCAATAAGCTCACTGGCGACTGATTTTATAACGCGGAGATGCTAAGAGGGTGAAAAGATAGATTGGGACGAGGCAAAGTGGCAAAATGGTGACCTTGTGGTCCGGCCAAACCTGTCCCAGTTCTGTGGATTTGTGGGTGACGTTGCTGGATAATGTACTGAGAAAGAGGACGTCCATCTGTTTTCGCTTACGTGTTTGATGCTCGTGAGCCATAATTTTCTTGAATTACATATAAAAACAGATGCAATGAATGTGCATTTGATTCAGCTTTTGCTTTTTGAGCTTAAAAATCACATTTTTTTTTATTTATCAAACAGAATAAAAAAGTTAACTGCTTTAAAAATCTGTTTTTTATATGGTTTTATTAAAAAAAAAAACATATAATTGAAATTTCAAAATTAATTTTCACTAATTTCTCTATTTTTTTTAAAAAAATAACATTACTTTTATAATTATTTTCATTAAATATTAAATAATTTATTATTATTATTTTATTTATTTTATTAAATTATTTTTTTAAAAAAAATAAAAAATAAAACATTTCATGTGAAATATCCGAATTAATTAATATTATTATTTATTATCATTAATGACGAAACAATTACCTGTATTAACAAATAACGACCAACCGTAGACATTAACGTTTGAAACTTGAAGGACATTAACATAGACTCCCATCTAACAACCGTCTACTTTCAAGTTTCAAATTTGAGACTCATATACTTCTTCTCATTTTATAAGTACATACATATATATATAGATATCCTTTGTTAGGGCTAATTAATGAATTCTCACCGATATATACATATATATAATGTATTATTTGTGCTATTAACGTAAAACACTTAATTCAATAAAATTGATAACTTATTTTATCAATATATTAGTACGACAACAGTAATTAAATTAAATTAAAATTTAGAGAATCAATTACGTTTATGAGTAAAATAAATATTATATTTTTTTAATTAAGTAGTTACGATGAGTTAAAAATATAATATTATAATATTTTATTTAAAAAAAATTTATTTTTAAGCATTAAAATTTAAATTTATGAAGTAGCAGTAAATAAATTAATTTTAATAAATAAATAAATATTATGTTTGTAATTAAATTAATTTAAATGAAATAATTATAATGGGTTCAAATTTTAACATCAATTTTTTATATTCTCGAAATGACTTGTAAGCATTATATGTAAGTTTGAAATTGTATTACTAAAAGTAATTTTTTTTTTTGAAATTTGAAATGATATAAAATATATTTAATTTACTATTTATATATAAAAAATTATAATATAATATGGGTACGAGAATATCATATATATATATATATATAATAAAAATAATAGTATATTATATATGGTCGTGTCAAATAATACATTTCTATTTGTACAAAAATAGTGTGTTATCTTTTAATGGCGCACTAAAAGACAAGAGAAATATTATTTATCTGATATATATATATACATTATTTATCTGATATATATATATATATATATATATATATATATAAATCAGAACACTTTGCGTATAGGTATGAGAGTATAATGACTCGAACCGATTTTCCTCGCGAACCGCCACGTGAGATGGCGGTTTCGCCTGATAGACTCGCACGTGAGGAGTACAGCAGCTCTCAAATTCATACTGGCCCACAGAGAGCCAAAACTATGAGAACAAATCAAAATTTGTTCTTCGCCATAAAACCCTAAAATAATTTCATCTTCTCCATTTGCACTCAATCATCACTATCGTCTTGCGTTGTAGGCTATTATTTAAGGTATGTCATAGGATAGCATTCTCTGGCGTTTCATTTTCACGTAAAAGGACGTGTGTGTATACTGAAAGCTTTTAGGACTCAGTCAACCAATTGACTGGCGTCAATGGGATTACTTTTCGACGTCTAACCTTGTTTTGATCGGATTCTTTGGGTTCTTCATTAGTTTTCATTTCCTTAATGTCGAGCTAGTGTAATTCATTTGAGCTGTTTATCAATGTCAAAAAAAAAAAAAACTGAGCTTGATATGAATTCCGGTTTAATTTTGAAGGTTAGGGAACTTTATTATTTGGAATTTTATTTTTCGGTAATTTAAGGCAGAATTGCTCGAGAAATGTTAAGGAAAATTAGGTTTTTTTTAAAGACCAAGTTTGAAAGAGGGTTATTGATAAACATATTCCAGTGACGGGCGGGGGGTTGCTAGTGGGTTGTGAAGTTAGCATAACCGCATTAGCTCAGATGAAAGTGAACAAAGCCCCAAATTTGATTCATGCTTTCAGTTTTTCTTCATAAGAAATCTTCAATAATCTAATATGAATGTCTTCTATTTTTGTCAAAATGTTTTACTTTCTTATGCGGTTTTGACTGATGAATCTTGAAGTATGGTTCTTTTAAAATATAGTATAAAGTTTAGTTGCTTTTCTATACTATTGTTATTAATATTATTAAATAGGTGGGTGGATTTGGAGGGAAGGACCATTGATTATCTAATTGGCCAGGATAAAATCTAACAAGGTTCTCTTTTTACATGTTTACACATTATGGGATTACCTTCTCAGATTTCAGATTAATTCCTGTGAATACTTATCAATTTTTTCATGCCTTCTCTCCCAAGGATATATGCTGCCTTAGCAGGATTGTTCATGAAATTGTGAAGAGTTTTGTATTTGCCTAAGGAAGTTAATTATTGAAGAACGAATCTTTCCTTTATTCTGTTGATTCATTTTTTTTTTGACACAGAGGTGGAATTTTGGATCTTTACAAGTTCTTAACTTATGGTCTCATTACCAAATTCAGAAGGTGCTAAGGCAGTGGTGGAACCCAAGGTATGTAATTATTTTAGTTTTTTCCCATAATGTTGATATCATTTGTTGTTGCTTTATAAGTATTCATCTCCCAGTGAATATAAACTAATATAATTTTAATTAGCAAACCCATTAAGAGGATTTGTTTTTATTTGCATACGTGTTTCCTTATAACACGCATGAATGCTCTATGCATCTCACTCATTTGTTGCCTCTACAAGCTTCTCTTACTTTCTATTTACTTGGTTTTGTATGTCAAGATGAAATCTTTCATCTGGCTTCAAACTGCTGATTGTTCAATCCAACAAGTGGAAGAGGAGGTTGCTATGTTTTGCCCGATGATATGCCAAGAAATTCTTCGAACAGGAATGGGATCTTCCAAAAACTATGCAATATCACTTCCACAGCGAGTTACTCCTGCTATCCTTGGATTAATATTTGATTACTGTCGGTTCCATCTTGCACCAGGCCGCTCTAACAAGGTCTGTTCTATCTAGATGCAGATATATATACTTGCAGTAAACTTTGAGTTAACTAAAGAATGCAAAAACTGCTGCTTACAAAAGTGTCAAAGAGGTTGTAAAGGATTTTATTTACATGTGCTCTTTGTCCCGTTTGCGATATTTTAAAATGTTGTTGATGACGTTAGGATTAGAATTTGAATTAGGTGACATAGGCTACCTGTTACGAAAGTCGGATATATGCGTTTTCTAATTTAAGTTTCACTTGTGGTTCCTTATAGGAGCGTAAAACTTTTGATGAGAAGTTTGTACGACTGGATACAAAAAGGTTGTGCGAGTTGACATCTGCTGCCGACAGCCTCCAATTGAAGCCTTTAGTTGATCTCACCAGCCGTGCACTTGCGCGAATAATTGAAGGAAAAAGTCCTGAAGAGATAAGGGAAATGTTTAATTTACCTGATGACCTTACGGAGGTGTGTGTGGCTAGCAGGAAGTCAGTGTGTTTAGTTTTTTGTATGCATTTGTTGTTCTTCATGTAGATTTGGTCATCCCAGGAAGAGAAGTTGGAACCCCTTAGAAACATAGCTGATGATCCACGTATCAGGCTTCTGAATCGGTTATATGCAAGGAAAAGAAAAGAATTGAAAGAGAGGCAGAAGCTGAAGGTGGTGACTTTTACTTTTTCTTCATTGATACTTAATTTAATATGAAAATTTTCTCTTTCTTTCATTTCTTCTGATGCATATAATTCTGAATGTTTAAAAGTAAATGGACTGAATAGATATTGCATTCTTGAAAGCATTCAAAATTTTTCATTGATGAAAGACTGTTCTTTTAAGTCTCAGAATATTGAGATTGAGGAGGATCGTGTGGATGAGCGTTCAGTTGATGATCTCTTATCGTTCATAAATGGAGAAGAAGGAGGTAGGCTTCTGAAACATTTTCAATACCTATGGCCTTGAAAATGCTATTTAACTGACAGCTTATGAAGCTAAAAATTTAAATTTGACTCTGTTGTCATTAAGTTATCAATTTTGTAGGCTTTTCTATTTTGCATGTGTCTTTTGGTGCTAAAGAATAAAAGCATTATGTGAGTGGTTGACAATTGAGATAAAATATCAACCTCGCTTTTTAGAGACAAAATCAATATTGTCTAAGAAGCAACACTGAGGTTAACCCTTTTTGATTTAATGAAGAAAGTTGCATTGATTGACTCCTATATCATGGCCTCTTCTCTAGAGGTGATCATCTCAAGATTTTCATACGGTTTCAATATGTTATTTACTTGTCAAAGTATTTGAGTGTATTTATTTTTCTCAAAAAGTATTTGAGAGTATTTTTGTTTAAATAGCTTGTGTTTCTATCGAGTAATATTACTGAATGTAACTTCTTCTGCATTGCAGATTCAAAGGGAGTAAGAACTACTAAAAGTAAGAAGAAAAATCGAAGAAAAAAGGATCAATCTAAGGATTCTTTGAACAATTCGAGCACAAGTTATAAGGTTTTCCTTTCTCCCTCTCCGCATATGTGTGTATCTATGCATATATCTTTTTCTTTTTTTTTTGTTATCACAATGTCACCACTCAGTTGATAAATTGGTTGAACCACATACCTTAACGCTAACGGGGAGGCAAGGACAGGGCTGGTTGTCTGGGTGCATCCGTGTCTTTTGCGTGCATTGCCTTTCCACTTGTCTCTGTTTTTCTATCAGTGGTTGTGGTCATTGTTTCTCTATCTTGATTATCTTTTTATTGGCACAAAATAGGCATTACTTATAGCGAAATCTTTTGACGATTTAGGAGGTGGATGGTCACCCTTCTTCTGGCACCAAGGGTGAGCTTAATGATATATCAATGTCTTCCCCCAGTAAAACTTCAAAGGTTCAAGGCTCTACAGCTGCTACCTTTTCACCTAAGCTTGAGTTCGATGATGGTGATATCGATGATGATTTAGATCCTGCAATGAAGGAGGAGCTGGACAGGTTAGACAGAGATGTTTAGCTATTGAATTAAAATAATGAGTTGAAACTTAACTTTTTATGGACATGTTGATAGAGATGGTTGACTATTGCAATTAAAGTAATAAATTTGCAACCTAATTAGTTTTGTTTATTTGATTATACTTATACAGTTATTAGTGCATGTTGTGATCCCTTGTAAAAGAGTAAAAGTAGGGACAAACATCCATATGATTTCATATAACTCTTTCCTAGCTAGAAAAGAAATTGAAATCTTTTACTTCTGTGTATCAAATATCATGAAAATCAACTTCTCCCATAATGGAAGCTGTACTACTTGAGTATCACCATACATCAGCCAATTTTGTTTGTGTAGCTAATTTTGATCCCAATTGGTTGCTATTAGGATTCCTCCCCTAACATGGCTTGGCTATGTGCTTCTTGAAATGGGCCTAAGAATCTAGCTAAGGAAAATTTGCAAATTAATAACATGGCAAGCAGTTATTCATTTCCAAGGAAAATGACTTTTTATCACCTATAGGAAAATTTTGCACCCTCCCTTATTGGCTGTCAGCTTTCATATTAAATAATTGTTTTGGCAACCATAAAACAGGATTTTGTTTTAAAAAGATAATGAATCACTGTTAAAAAAATATTTCCTTTTTGGATCCCTTTTTATATCAAAACATCAGATTTTTAAATCTCATAGGTGCCTCCTTGGAATTTCTTCCATCACCTGTTGAATCATTTGAAGTTGGGCAAAATAACAACAATGATATTCATTGTAATATTCATAGTGATCAGTTTGCATCAACTCTCTATTTCTGTAAATAAGGGATACAAATGACAGAATTTTTTTCCTTTCAGTAATATCTTTGGTTTTCTTTCTCGGGCATGTTTTGTTTTGTCATTTTTGTTTCTTATCAACAAATACATGTCTTGTTCATTAGTTAAACTTGCACTGACTGAAATAAAGGTATAGATGTATGTGGTTGGTATAATAACTGATGGTCTCAACCCTATTCAAGACCAACAGAAACAATGCATTAAGAATTTTTACTCCCTGGTTTAGATGTCAGTCTTACTTCCACAAGTCCAAAAAATGTTGGAACTAACCTAAAAATTTTCAACATCTTCTTGTGCTTTTATAATCTTATCTCCACATGTCTCTTTGACATGCTATTTATTTAATGAAGGTTCCTTACTGAGATTTAAGTGGTTAAGCAATGAAGATTATATTTTATTTGTTTAACTACTCATAATTAGGTCTGAATGTGAACATGTTGGAGTAATTGAATAAACATTTGAATTGATTGCAGCTACCTCACCCTATCCCTTTTTTTTCCTCAGTAACTGAATGTTTTGGTGTTACAGGAAATTCTGTTTCTTTTAGAATTGTTGATTTAGGAGATAATAATTCATGGAGAAAGAATACCAGTTTTGTTACCTTCTTTCCTTCCAAGGGGGAGTTATCTTTTTTTTGTTTCCATGTTAAATATGCTGCAGTTCACTATTCGTTTTCCTTATGATACTCTCTGGATGGCAAACAATTATTATCTATTTTCTTCTTTCAAAACACAAATACCAATTTTCTATTGATATTGTATTGCCATGTAGGGCACGTGCTTATAATGAGGCATTAACTCACTGAAACTTTTATAATCATTTCTAATATAGGGAGGTGGAGGACTTTGCTCGGAGATTGAATTCTGACTGGCCGGAGAGGATGCAAGAGATTTTGTCTTTAGGCCATGAAAGAAGGCTTGTACCCATATCCGTCAATGACAGCCATTCTGTACATAGGTTTACAAGTATGCAACTATAGATCCTATTAGTTTCTTCATGTTTGGGGTTTTCCATTTGGGAAGTTCAAAATATTCCCAAATGACCCATTTGCAGTTTCGTTTGAGTACATGCATGGGTAACTCTTGCTTAGGTGGATAACTAATGCATCTATTGATGCATAACAGGTTTGGACCGAGCATGACAATCCAAGGATGGAAGTTTTTTTTTTTTTTTCTTTTTTTGCAGAATTTTCAGCAACTTTACTGGCTAGATCCATTACCCGCGTCAAGTCTGCTGCTGTCAGTTTCTAATACAGCTGCCATTCTTTTTGGTGTCAACTGTATCTGTATGTGAGTACATATACTCTTGAGTGTTTCTGTCGCCAAAATGCAAATATAGTTCCAGGCTGGTCTTTTGTTTGAAAAAGTTGGAAAAAACAAAATGCAAATGAAAGATTTTGCTGAAATCTGCATCCTTCTTGACCTTGTTTTCATAGTTGTTTTTGTGTCATCGTTCCTGGTTGGCATGCTAGTTTACTGTAAGAAAATAAACTTCTGATCTTTGAATATTTTCCCTGTAACCTTCTGGTCCCAATGTCCATAACTTGTATGTTCTATCTCGAAACTTGCATACTTTCTGGCAGTGGCGAAAGGCGGCCCCCCTCTTTTTTGTTTTCCCCCCCGCGTCAACCCAGGAGAATTCATGATGAGGAAAACCAGACTAGGGGCAGTATCTATTTGCCACTGAACTAAGTCAGCCTGAGCTCGTGAAATGATTTGTTTTTTTAGTTTCCATCATTAGGTTTAAAAGTTGAATGTTACCAGCATGGATTGAAATCCAATGCGAGGAGGCTAGGAGATGACTATTAATTATAGTTGGTCTCAACCATTAATGTAAAGTATGCAGGTACCATGTCTATATTTTGCTGTCGTAATTACTGTATGAACTGATTATTTGATTTATTTTAGTTGTTTTCATTTTTATTGTAATTGAAACCCAATGATCTATGACTTTGTTTTTGTTATTTTATATGAAGTCGTCAGTTTTTTTCTTACGATTTTTTTAGTTTTTACTTTTAATTTTATTTTTTCTAATTGAAACTTCTGCAGATTTTGTTTACAAGTTTAGATTTTCTACTCTATATAGATATATATATACAGAGGGAGAGAGAGAATGTAAAACAGCTAGCCTCTCAATATATTCATTTGATTAGATCAAGAAAGTACAAGTTTCAGACAGCAGAGGTGAGAGAGAGAATGAGAGCTTGAGAGAGAGAGAGAGAGAGAGAGAGAATATGCTGTAATAAAATATGACATAAACCAGCAGCATCGATTTTCCACCATCTGCCAGGGAAGGAGAAGAAGAATCAAAATACATTGTTCAAGTAAAACTGAGACGACAAACCATCTATGTACTACTTCCTTTCTTCAATTAACCTTAGTAGCAGAGTAATACTTCTTGAATGCTCTAGGAAGGAAAACAGGTAACAAGAACCCAAAAAGATTATAGCACCAGAGCACCATATTTGCCACAGCAAGCCCTCTTCCCACATTAACCCTCATAGCAGACACCGCGTGTTCTTCTCCAACCTTGGAGAACTCGCTCCTCAACCACTCAGCAATGGTGAAGATCCTCCTCGAATTGTAAAACACAGGCACAAATACCTGTATGGGTAGCGAAAACCTGTCGGTGAAAGCCACCCCCTCCATGAAAACCTGACTCGCGAGCAGAAACAAATGAGGCGCCGCTGCTTTAATCCCTTCTTTGTCACCTTCAAATATCCCATGCAAGATGTACGCCACAGGAAGAAGAAGCCCGATTACGCCGGCTGTCAACATGTATAAGCGGAACATCTTCGTGTGAGGGATGACTCGGGATTCGTGTAGCGGTCTGGCATCGGGGAAGGCGACAATGGAGATGAAGTACATGTAGATGAAGGAGAAGACGACGAAGGCAAAGTCCTCGAGGCTGACCATGCCGCTGGAAGCGAGGATGATCATGACGGCGAGTGAGTTGAGTTGGCGGAAGGTGAGGAAACCGGCTTTTTTACGTGGAGGTTTACCAGAGCTTGTTTCGTTTCTTTTGGGTACTGTAGTTTGAAGGTCGTCATCTCCATGCTCTTGTTCTTGAATCTCTTTGGGGAGTGATATGTCGTTGTATGTTGGACCAACACCGCCAGACATTTTTTTTCCGTTGGGGGGTCTTTAAAGAAAGAGAAGTAAGTTTCAGAATAATGGAAAAAAAGGGTTTCTTAAATCAGTGGGTGGACTGTGAATTTCTGGAGAAAATCTTTTCAGAGGGTGAGAGGAGAGAGAGCAGTTTAATTTGTGGAGGAGAGGAAGAAGAGATGGGGGGTGAAATCTGAGGGTTGAATATAGGGTGACGAGTGTTGCCACGTGGCCGTTTTTGAGGGGGTTAAGAGGAGGACGTGGCTGTCTGTGGTACGAGGTATGGGTTGCGTGGGCCATATGTTATCTTTCTGACGTCAATATTTAACGTGTGCAATCGTCAAGCCGTTTGACTCGGGTTTAAATTTATTCCTGGGATAAACTGCGAACTGCGAAGTTTCAGTGGGTGGAAATTGCTGTGTGCCAGAACAATTTAAATATGTATATATATTTTAGTTTTTCTTTTATGTATTATTTACCTCTTCAAATTCTTTTATTAAAAAATAATGAACGAGTTAGTAAATAAAAAATATTAAGTAATTAAATTATAATAATTTTTATTTTATATTATTGCTATTATCATACATCAATTATACATTAATAAAATTTATATAAAAAAAAATATAAGAGTTAATATACAATAAATGCAAAATTTTAGAGGTCATTTATTAATTTGCATAACAATTTCCAAGGCTATTATGCAGCAACAACAGTGTGACAGTCCACTCGGGGGACATCGGGTGGCAGTAGAAACTCTTCGGGAAATTTACTGCTGGGACAAAAGTCTCTGTACAATTTAGGACCATGGCTGAGACAATTATTGAGAGGAAGTATGGGTGATATACCAATTGTCGTTAACCTTTGAAATGTTGATATTCAGAAAACAGCTATAAAAATTACAGTTTAGAATTCAATATTCCAGAAAACTATTTTGAAAACGACAGACTCCAAAATTTAATGCAGTTCTCCAGACAACAGAGAATAGAGCCAAATCTGCAAGGTGATGCATAAATACACACGAGAAGCACAAATCTGAGAACATGGCAATTAAGTCAAAAGAATCAAGACTATTATTATTCACATTTCTCAGCATTCAAGCTGTATTTTCTCTAAACACCCTACCTGTAAGAAGCTCAAGGAAAATAATAATAAGAATGAAAGAACGAAGGAAGAGCCATTGTTATCCTCATACGGATTCTGTAGCGGACATCCTCATGAAAGAAAGAGGCAAAAGGCATTTGACTCTGCATTTCGTAGCACGAATCTTGTGCGGACAAGAAAAAGAACCCCGATCCAGTATAACAAAGAAAAAGGACCTTTGCAGTCGCTAGAACAAAATTTATTACAGAAAATTCCATAATTTAGTCCAAGAAAAAATTTATAAAAAAAAAAGGACTAATCAATCTCCTATGAAACCTTAAAAATGATGGAATTTATAAAAGATTCGAGCAAAATCTTTTTTCGATTTTCTGACAGAAGACCACTTGTAAAACTGGAACCTCTGCTAAGAATATACTGACGGTTGGCTAAACTGTGCATATCTGTATAACAAAATAAAAGCCCATCTGTCTTCTTTCTTATTAGGTTAAGGTTCTCTGTTTAGGAATGTACTTTATCTTAGCACCTTTTTCAGGCTTTGGTCTGAACTTGGGCTTAGTTCCTCCATTTGAAGACGCAATGGCCACTGAATTAACCGGCCAGTTCTCTGCGTTGCCGACAACGGTACATTTATGAAAATCTGATGACTGGAGTACTGCTGCTTTATAGTCATTTTGATCCTCTGCATTTCCAAGAGGTTCAGCTTCTGGGGACAGGACTAACTTCACATGTTCAGCTGCAATAGCCTCTTTCCACCCTGAATTAGGTCCATTAATAAAACAATTCAGCAATGTCAGTGTAAAGTTAGATGATAAATTAAAATATATGGGAGCAAAGACTTTACTTAGTGAAAGAAATGCTTTGGCATCATGGCTGTTGAAAGGCATGCTTCCCGGAAGCACAGCTTGCTGGAGAAGTGATGCAGTGTGTTCACTCCTATTATCATTATTTTCTGTTGCACATAATCTTTTACAGCTTTCACCAGACAAGGTTTCATTTGCATCTCTGCTCCTTCCAGCGCCCTCATTCGCTTCAAGTTCTCTACCGCCATTTGGTATTGAAACTTTGTTCCCATGCCGGCTCACTGGTCTCCATAGCTTAACTGCTGCCCGGTTTGTGCCATAATGGTGGAGGGCATCATTTTTGCTAGGTTTCTCATGGATGTTTCTCTTAGGTACTTCAGGCTCTGCAAGGCAACCATTTCGGCCTTCAGCCAGATTATTGTGTTCTTGGGGACAGCAGTTTCCTAAGGCTACAGATATAGAACCAATCAAAACCTCACAATTCTTGCCTTGGTCTGGTTGGTTTACTGTTTCATCCTGTGTTCTAGGCTTTATGCTCCCCCCATCATTTTCCAGTTTATTTTTTCTGCTCCATACTTTATTACCGTTAACTAATTGTAGAGGCCTTAAATCTTTGTTGAGACCATGCTTTTGCGAGGCCCCGAGTTTTGATGCATGAGAACTAAGATTAGCATGGAAACCATGGGGCATACCCCGTTGTGATTTTGGGGGAACCTGCCATCGAGCAACAACCATATGTCGACGACCACCTCCTTGCACCATTCGTCGCTCTGCAGCAGGACCACCGCTTGGATCGGTATAAGCACAACTGGCAAACCCTGTCTGACTTTCATGGTTCACATCTTCTTTAGTGTTCAAACCTTTGACTAGTTCAAGAGTTGAGGAATTTTCAGCTGGCACCATATCTCGTTCCAGAGTATCAAAATCAAATGCGGCTAAAGGGCAGGATGTTTCTGCCAGTAGCTGTGCCTCAGATGCATCACTAATATTAACACTATCTTTAACGTCTTCTTTCTCCCCATCTCTTTGATCTTTTGATTTCAGTTCTTTCTGCCTGAGTTTTTTCTGCTTTTTCCTTTCCAAGAGCTCAGCTTGTCTAATCATGAGATAAATCAGTTAAAAATAAAAGAACAGAAACAAAGAACCAAGCCACTGATATCTGTTTCCATGAGCAACTAGATTTCCAAATAAATAATGGTGAACAAAAATTATTGGTCGGAGGTATCAATCATATTATGAGTGCTATAAGCAAGGGCAACATGTCAGATTTCATGTCTGGAGTATCATGTCCATGGCAGCCAGTGTTTAAGATCATGGCAGTATCCAACTAATCATGTGCTTAGAAGTTATAAATAGGGAAATTACAAAATTAAGCAAAAGAGAGTTCAGCATATTTAGTGATTACAGAAATGTATTCATGCTTTCTTCCCACATACTCTTCCATGAACATGTTGTAACTCCTATTTATGTGACAGACACAATTAGAACTACAGTCATGGTTTTCTTTGCATTGTACCAATAAACTCACGATTTGGTTCGTAAATATTATGTGCCAAGAACCTACTAATTCTAGTCCTTATCATGTTTTAGTTTGAAAATAGCCATACTTTCACTTCAAGGAAGTTGTATAAACATTTAATCTGCAACATGTTTTTCCTGACCATGATGCAAAGTACCTTCTCTGAGCAGCTTCCTCCTCCTCCACTAGCATCTTCTGGCATCTCAGAGCTTCAGCATCCTTGTCAGCAAGCCATGCTTTAACCTTGAAGTGAAAGTACTTCAATGGTTAAAACTTGGACAATCATAAAAAATATTGGACAATCATAATCAATGGTAAAAACTAGCATAAATCACACTGTAGCAATGTTCCCCGGGAGGGAGTTTGCATAAGATTCATTTCATCACATCATTTAAGTAGAAAAGTAGCGCAACCTCAAGAGACAACAATGAAAGAGATGAAAAAGTACCAATCTCTGTTCCAGAAGGAAGCTAGTGCAAGCAACCAAGTTCTTTGTCTCAAGACCAATTTTTCCTGCTTCCCCATCAAAAACATATTTTTGAATCGAAACAGCTGCCCCACATAGGAATGTTTTTTCACTTGCATCATCAAGAATAGTGAATAATTCTTGGGATGAAATTGGAAACCTGGATGGCCTAGCTTGGATAATATCCTGCAAAGAATCATGATATATGTCATCCCCTGGAAAAAAGTGTGACAACCAGTGCTGAAATCCCATATAAATACAGCACATACCAAAAGTACAGATCCAGCCCTCAAACAAACTTGTGGCAAAGCACAAAATCCCGGTTTCCTAATAAGTGTTGTCAACGCCTTCACAACTGAGGATCCTGGAACATCCTAATAGATTCATTTGAAACAAGTGATTGCAAAACAAGAAGATCAGGAGAAAGATAAATTGGATTATTTATATTGTAAAGAAGAATAGTAGACTAGTCTCGTGTTTATGTTGCATCATCTCTTACTGATAGAAAGCATCCATCAGGTATTAGAAAACACCAACATAGCAGCAGATTAGACAACTAGATCTTAGAAACCCAACACGGATAATCCACTCAATGAATCCATAATATGAGAACTAAAAGATTTAGGGAAATATAAACCAAAGGAAACTGGTATTCCAAATTTACTGGCTACTTGTAACAAAGAAAAGTTTGTTCCAGGAGAAACACCATTCCTAGAATCTTATAGAGGCAGTTAAGAAGGAGAAAAGAGAGTTATGAAGAAAATGAAAATTCCAAAAATAAAAGATAAAGCAATAGATGCTAATTGAACATAATCCCTAGTCTTTTTGCTGGTCTAGTAATATAATATGATATTCAACAACATTGTTAAAATGTTCAACGAAATGAAGAACTATGCCAATAAAAACAATGCCATTAATGAAGAGATTTACCTCCAATGCCACACTCTTGAATGAGACAATATCCTTTGCCTCATCTACAGACAGCTGCAAATAACACATAAGAATGGGCATATTATCAATAAGTAAGCCTTTCTCCAGATAGAAAGAGAACAGGAAAGTGTTAAACTCCAGAGAGAAAAGGAAATCACACGAACTTTATCCCAAAAGGCTCCCAAGAGTTCCCTATTTTTGATGGAATCCTACAAGATGTAAAACAACATCTTTTAGATCAATCCTACAAGATATAAACCAACAATAACACAGTTACAAGAAAAACTACAGGAACACAGTCGACAATAAATTAGGAGGAAAACAGTTTTGTTAAGTTACTAAACACAAAAAGAAGCCATTAGACATGAACCAACGATAACACAGTTCTAAAAGAAACTACCCAAACACAGTCGACAATAAATAGCAGGATACAAACTAAATAATCGTATATGCAAACAATAAAAAAACCTTATCAAGCTTCTTCAACCGATGGTGCACACGTATATGCCTTCTGTAATTGATGGGTGAGCAAAATTCTCGGGCACACTTGTCACACTTTTGCATTTGCACTTTCAAAGGAGTCAGCAAAGGCCAACCTGGGAGATCTGCAAGATGTAATGAGACAAAATATAAGTCAAATCCTGACATCAAACTAGGCCTGTTCCTTGTCATGACACAAACCACTGGCAAGGAATTGTTAGGTTGGCCATTGAACTAAGAAATGATCTGAGCAAATACAATATTTAGCCTCAGTGTTAACCGCAGCAACTAACAAATGAAACTTTCTGTTCTTTTTGGGAATGATACTTTGCACTTTAACTTAGGAAAATCTAACAATTTCTGGACCCAACAGCACTAGAAAATATGATACCTTGCTGATCTAAAGCATGCAACAGTTGAATCCACTGGACTGGGCTATCCCCAGCCCTAGAGAAAGAAAGAAAAGGCTCTTTTCCAATCGCTTGTCTAATAAATGTATCTAGAGAATCATTTCCCTCCTCCGATTTCACCACATCTGTAGCATTAGAGGCCTTAAGCTTCGCAACTGGCATTTATGCAGACCGAAAATTTAAACCAGCTTCCAGGACACCACTGCACCAAAGACAGTTAAGAGCTCAAATGACTTGATCAGGCATCCTCCAGAAATTAGACAAATAGGTAACAATGTCTGCTTTAGAAAAATCATCAGGTCTACTAGATAGAGAAGATATATACAATCATACATAATTTTGTTCAACTAAATAAAAGAAGAAATGCAGAAGACCTTCCAAATAATTCAGTGATGGAACACACATTTGCTTCGACATAAGCCACTGAAAAAATAAGACATTAAAATTGCAGTGCATATAGGAGAGGGGCACTGTTTTTAATGTGGACATACTTCCTTCTGGAAATAAAATTTTGTTTCCAGAAGAATTAATTCCACTAAGATCATGACCAACCTAACCTGCTAATATCAAACCAAGCAATCTAACAAAACCTCATAAAATAGTCCCCCTTAGTAGAAAATTTAGAAGACCGGATAATACTTGTTCCCTTGCTACTCAATGAAACGGAAAATTTGTTACAACCACATGAGAATTTACAGCAGACATAGAAAATCAACTGTTGCCATCCCAGAAAATTTCCCAATCTTTGTTGTCTGCCATGTAGTTGCAGACCAACCAATATCTTATACTAACTAGGGCATCACAAAATGCTTATGCACAAAATGGCTAATCCCTATCGCTAATCCAACAAGAGTAAGAGGTTATTTCTGTGGTATTATGCAGCACATGAACTCTTAAAATTAGTTCTGCCTATGAACAATAAAAACTAATACAAATACATCAGATCACAAAAGAATACATTTCTCCTAACTCCGCTTGTTCTCTAAGAAAAGAGAGAGCGAACCAAATCCAATACAAAAATAGGGACCGCTAATATGTTAAACACCTACAAACTAGAATGACAGAACTATTTACCGCATTTTTTCCGCTTTCGGGACAATAAAAGAATTAGATACGGTTTTTAATGTCTCTTCTATTTTACCAGCTACCAAACAGAAGAACGATTGAATTTCACATGATATTAAATAACGAACAGAAAACATAGAACGATACAAGACGAGCTCGTTAGCGTTGACAGCCTTGTGATCTGAGATCAATACATAATACTGTAGACATCGAGACACAAATAGGCGTAACAAGGTCAAGTAAAATGATCGGTTTCGCGTACCAGTGAAGGAGTGCAACAGAGATCGATAGAGGAACAGAGAGAATCTCCGGCTATCAAAGGGATTTAGAATCACCGAGGAGGAGATTGGAAGGGTTTGACGGGAGAGAAAATCGCCGAGAAAATGTGAGAAAGTGATCGGCCAAAGAGAGTGTTTTCAGGGAGCGAATTGTAAGAGAAATATAAAAGCGAAAATGGAACCCTCTTCTAGCTCCCCAGTAGGAAATTAAAGGGAAAAAGGTAATAAGGACTAATAAAAACAAAAAAAAAAAAAAACATAAAATTCATGATTTTGACGTGGGAAATTTTGTTTCACGCGCAAGCGGGAACTGAGCTGCTCTAAACGGCCCAAATTTCGTGCGTTTTGGGCTTTTTAAAAACTACTTTTTAGTTTTTGTACTTAAATCAAATAAAAATAGCCCAACAATTTTTTTTTTTTTAAAATATATATTAATTTTATTTTAAATAAGAGTCTAATTTTAAAATTTTCTTACAAAATATATTTATTTCCAAGATGACCTACTTTTATTAGACACTAAACATATACATATATATATACACATACATGTGTGTATATATATATATTCATAATTTTAAAAATTATTGAACTCCCTAGTAGTTGGTATCTAAAGGTTAAAAACCCAGTGTTCATGGTTATATTTATCATCTACCATCAATTAATGAAAATTTAAAGGTAAATTGTGAAAAAAAATATGTAATTAAAGTATTGATTATCGTTTAAAATTAATAAAATATAACATTTTTTTCACAATTTTCCAATCTGAAATTACATATTTCTTACTTCAGCAAGTTTTATTTGTCTTAAAATAATCCATATAATGGCAGGGATAAAAGGATTTTATTGGTTGAATTTTCATCTTATCTTCTATTCTATGATTATATATTGGTGTAAAAAGGTATTTGATGAAAATAAAACTATGATTTACAAATATTCTATACAAATTTATTTCACAGGTAGTTCAAGGATTTACCAATGGTAGTAAGGCCAATTGGCTCACCTCCATGGCTACTTTCCCAGTTGAGAAAATTCTGATATCAATTGTTTCTGTGAAAGTAAATAGTGTAAACTGATTGATTATTAAAAAGATTGTTGAATTATCACTGTACAACCAGATGGAAAGATAAGATATATTATGTATATATATATATATATATATATCACCAGTTCAAGACTGTTGTTGCCATTCTTGAATGGCTTGATGAAGAGCATAATTAGGTAATAGACTGCAGTTTTCGAGCTTCAGATTTGTCATCGGCGAAGTCTTGTGGCCACTTTGCAACCATCCCTTGATTGCGTCTGCTTCATAAGTGAAACCATCTGCGGCTATGTGCGGATCCTTCATGACTTCCTGTACACCCAGATAGAATGTAATGGGGAAGGGAAGCACATTACTCTTGAAACCTTGATGTGTAATCAAAGCATTCCCAAAAGAAGATAAAAAGGGGAAACTTACCCAAAAAATGAAAAAAAAAAGAGAGATGACATGAAAAGGAACTCAGTCAAAAGATAGGGAATAGGGCACTACCTGAAAAATAGGGCAGATAAAATGAGAAGGAATATGAGACAATGCTGCCTTGGAACCTGAATGTGATGGTGATGCAAAACTCGAAGCCCTCATTCGCTCAAGCACACACAAAATTTCTGATAGATCTGGTTGATTAAACTGGGTCTTCTCGCAGCACCTTTGTGCCAAATAAGCCAGATCTCTGGCTTGTGTAAGGGGCCAGTCTCCAGCTGAACCATCCAACACTGTGCTAAAATTGTCATTTTCCAATGCACATTTAACATCTCTCAAAATTTTCGAAATTGGCCTTCTTGTAAGAAGTTGTAAGAGTATGATTCCAAATGAGTATACATCTGATTCTGGAGTAACCTCTCCAGCTTCAAAATAAGATGGATGCACTTGCTCACAGGTGACCTTAGGATCAGATTCATTAAGGAATGTAGTAGAGTTAGCTGTATCTTCATCTTTTGGGATCAAACTGTAGATCCCAAAGTCACTAACTTTGCAGACAAAGTTTGAATCAAGGAGAACATTGGAGGATTTTAACTTGCCATGGGTAATACAAGGCTCGCTGGAGTGAAGGAATATTAGTGCGGAACATATCTCAGATGCAATCCAAATCCTAGTTTCCCATGGAAGTGAAGGAGTGTTTTCTCTGCAGGAAAGATGGTCTTCAAGACTGCCATTTCTGAGATACTCATAGACAAGGGACCTAGCTTCTGGACATGTTCCAATTAGTGTCACCAGATTTGGATGTCTCACCTTACTCAAAAGCTCTACCTGAAATTCAATTATCAAAGTGATCAATAGTCTCTCTCTCAAAAAAAAATATGTAATCAATAATCAAATAAGCTTTTCAATAAATTTTCCGCCAGAAATATGATAATATGATTATCCTACTAGAATGCTTGGTTATTTGGAAACATTTTCTGGAATTTCTGAAGATAGAAATAAATGCAAAACTACACTAGCCAGATTTTGAACACTTAGTTGAAACATTCGTCACATGCTCAAAGCAAATTTCTCTTGGCAAGAAAATTTTTTGTGAGCTAGCAAACCATTATGTTCATGAGTTTGAGTAACAAATCACTTGTTTGTAGTTCCATAATCCCGCAGACAGCAAAAAATATAAAGTAACATCTAATTTAGGATAACAATAACAATGCTATTGTTGATCAGAACAATTGGCAGGAACATAAGGCTAGGGGAAGAAGTTTTTGAACACTTAGTTGGGGCTGAAAATAATCCCACTGTAGAATGTCAAGCCTCAATTTACATTATTTGTGTCGTATATTCTGATGGTTTAGCTGGTGAATGCAATAAAATTGTTTTATAGTAAGGATCTTTTTACAAACTGTACCTGTTTCTGGAACTCCAAGAGGTTCTGAGAGCCATAAGAGGGCAACATCTTTATAGCCACATGCATATGGCGAAGAAGCCCCCTGTAAACACTTCCATATTTTCCTTCTCCAATCTTCCAGGATGGATCAAAGTCATGAGTAGCTTCATTGATCTCCATGAAAGAAAATTCAAGGAACTGTGTCCCACAAAACCCAGCAGTTTCCGCTCTTATCAATTTCTTCATTTCTTTGACTTTTTCAATTGCCTTTCTATGCTCAATCCGCATATCATCCCGTTTTTTCTTGAAACTGATTAAGAGTTCTACAGCAGAGATAATCTTCTCCTCTAACTCTTTCGCGGAGCATTGAGACTCAAAAACTTCAGCCTCAAGTTGTGCGTTCTGCTCCTGGACCATCTGAAGTTCTTTCATTAATTCATCCTGTTGATTCTTCATTCTCTCTGTTTCTTGCTTTTCTTTTTCCAGTAATTCCTCGATCTCTTTCCTTCTACTCATCTCCTTAACAGATAAGCTTTCTAGTGCTTTGGCCTGTACAAGGTACAATGATCAGATGTTAGAAGAAAATGAGGTTGGTTGGATAAATAATGCATACAACACGTGTTTTAAGCTGGATCAAATCAAAACGAGGCACCAGAGTAAGTATGATCTATCTCAGGGGGAGACAAGAACGTCAGAACACAAATACATGGTCGAAGCATAGACTAAGGAACGAAGGAATTACTGTAGGAAGCGGGAGATTTCTCTACCAATTTTAGCTCAACAGACCGAGGGATTCATAGTCTGCAATATCAACAACTCAGTGGATGGCAGAACAAGACATTAGACATCAATTAAGTTCTTGACCGATTGTTTTATCAAAACTTATTACCCAACTTGAGAGTGGAAGTGGCAGGGAACACCGATTACTTTGTGTTCAGTAATTTTACAAGTAAATGAGGATATCAGAAGTTTGTTGTCCTGATAACAGATGTAATCAACTCTAAGGTGAGAAACTGATAAGTGATGACCTTGCACTTAGCCTCCATGGCATTGTCTTCCTCCTTCCATCGCTTCACTGTCTCTTCAAAAATTTTCCTCTTCAAGTTCTTAGTATCTGTCATGGTTCTTTCCAGTCTATCGTTAATTTTTCCAGTTGCTCGCTCTTGAAATCCTTCCTCCTGAAAATCATCCACAAGTAAGTGGTTCAAACTGGAAAGGCTCGCTTCATGAAAACTAGAAAGGTTGGAGGATGAAATACAAAACATGCTTCCTTCAAAAATATATATCATATTAGCCATAAAGCCAAAATTACTCCCCTGCACTGTTCTTTAGCAAATGAAGTTTATTTTAGGTCCATTATCTGAGTCACATACTCAAACTCATCATCCGGAGGTTCAAGAATTTAGCTTATAATTGATTTTGTAGATAATTTCAGAAATATGGTGGCTTCTTTGTAAATATAACTAATAAATGGCAATAAACAATTGAAGATGCATAATGAAATTGTGTTTGGATTTATGCACTGAGAGTACACTTGAACAAAATTTCTCTCACCTCATCCATTAGTGGGACTGATCTGGAACTGCCAACCATTCTGTTGATGGATAAACATGAATCCAAGGAACATTGAGAAGAAAATCCTCCCGACCTTCTTTCCAATTCATCAGCATCTTCGCTTACATCTGCACAACTCTGCAACAAAGTTATTTCTGATACTACCAGCACAAGTCAAACTCAGCAAATATGGTTCATCCAAGATAATGAATCAAAGTCAACGAGTTACCAAGAAGTCTTAGCCTAGAAATGAGATATTCTGATTGAAACTGCTCCGATTCCTCAGTTCCGTTACTTGAATTCAGCTGCAGCAATGAAGTTGGGGCCTCCATGTCATGTCTGCCCTCTTCACCTTGCCTGTTTTCATATCGCTTCTTGTATAAGTGGTGATAAAACTAGACATTATAGGCACAACAAGTTGCATGAAGTGAGGATTGTAGAGAAAAGGGAATTTGTAAAGCAAGTAGGCAACTGGATAGGAGTTTCTGAACTATAATCAAACTAGCTTTTCTTTAGATATAGAGAGAAGTTAGGATGGCAAGGCCAGCATGACATTTCTACCTTGAGCTGGGTGAACATGACATTCGGCCTTTTCCCCTGTAAGTGCTTCCTCACCGTGGTTGAGCCATAGCTTAACCTCAACCGAGGAAATGCACTCCAGCCCTCTGTGTAAGTTCAAGACCTAACGAATTGGTATATGTTGAGACGCATCAGCCTCTAGAATCCAATTCCTGACCCGTCTCCCCCATCTTGGGTGATCAATGAACCAAAACTAATTAAACCATAACTACAAAGTTCTGATTTTTTTTATTTAACTTAACAGTTATTTTTTTACAAAAAATTTGACTTTATAGATTTGTGATCAAACCAATTCAACAATCTCCAGAATTTTAATTATGGACTCTAATTGTTCCAAAAAGCATGTTAGATGCATCAAGACATAAGGCTGACATTGAAAAGAGGGGAGTGTCAAAAGTAAAACAGAGAATTTATAACATTAATGATCAGTAACTTCGAAAAGCAGGCAAAAGACCAATGAAACACCGGGCTAACTAGTATGGTTCCCCAATTTATCTACTTCTTAATCTTTTATCTCACCAAGAACAAGATCATCCACACCTTATACACAAAAATAATTACATTCACCGTTAAATGTACCTTGTGTAGATGAGGCAGCCCCTGGAAGCAAACCAGATATGACATGAAACTGGTGCTTCTTGGCATACAAAGATTGCCTTCTTGGACTTCAAGTTGGTCAATTCCCTGCAATCTCCATAATTTCGAGTCAGCAAATGAAATTAAGTATTTAAACAAGTAATCACAAGCCTTGACCCATCTAAGAGCCAGAATTCTTCTTTTTTGGATTTTCAAATAAAGCTATTTAGGAGCACCCAGCGAAAAAGAGCATAGAATGAGTTCCATCTAATCTTGCACTTAGTACACATTTTTGGGAGCAGGCTAGGATATAGAAGTGGATATTAATTATGTTAATACCATATGAGACATTCAGTAGCTAATGATGGGATTAAAACCATATGGACAAGATGCTTTTCCTCTTGTTGTGAAAACCATACTACAAGATGACTTTTCTTCTTTTCTTTAAGTTACCCCCAACAATGTTATTAGCAATGTGTAACACAAAGTAAAAATAAGACAATTGCATTGCATGGATATTTTGTTTTAAAATATGCTTATGCATATCCACTGTGTATAAGATAACAACTATTGAAATTATCCTTTTGTTCAATCGATCTTATTCTATCAGTTAACAGAGAGGAAATAACAAACATGCACATCGTTAATATATTCAAAGTTAGTGGTGTAGATTGGTATCCAAACCTAAAGCACATGCCAATTCATGTGAATCACGTGGAATGTAGTTGAATCACCAATCTTGAAGTGCAAACCACCATAAAGTTACTATTACATGAAAAATATATTTGCAAAATTCTAACTAGTCTGAAAATACAAATCATTAAGATAACAGTGCCTGGACCTTTATACATGGAATACTCAAAAACAGAAGCAGGATGACAATGAGCAACAAGGTGAACATCTGTAATGCATGCTTTATACCTTGAAGAGCATGCATCTGATGCTGCCCCCATGACAAGCCATTTGATATTGTGCAGAGCAATAAGTTCTATTATACCGTTCTCAACATTGTCCATCTCGATCCATAATTTATATGTTGATTCTACCTAAAGAAATAGTTGAATGAGAAATATAAGAAAGAACTTCAAGAAGTAACTTTTGTGCTTTTAATAGAAATGGGAGGTCATTCTAGATAGAATATTGAGCATAAGATCAGATATTAGAGTGGATAACAGCTGAGCAGAAACACAACAGCTTTAACCTAATGCTATTCATGTACATACCCCAGCTTCAGAAAGGATGCGGAGGTACTCATCTAAAAATTCATGCACTTTTTTATTTTTGAATTGCTGAAATGCTTTAGCTGCATGTTGTTCAAATTTACTACCATCAAGCTTCCTGTCAGCTGCATGCAATACAAATAATCTTTTTGAAACGAGATACATAACCCAGTAAGATATTGTTACAGCTATCAAATGATACCTATTTCAAAATTCAGAAGATGATAGCTAAACTCAAATAACTGAATCTCTAAAATCCATCCATAGTGTTCATATAATAAAATGAAAAAAATTTATATACTTGTTCATACAATCCTTCCGAGCATCTGTTTCCAAGCAAACATAATAAACATTTAGAAATCTGATAGAGAAGAAAAACATAATTTCAATAGATGTGCCAATTACAAAATGGTTGGAGGTCTCCAAATTCTTTACTTTCTAATGTTTTGATGTATTTCTCTCTCTATTTTTATTGAGAGGAAAGTTTTTGATGTAACTTCTGATATCAAAATTTCCATTACTTTCATAAAGGACACTGAACAAGTGATATCATTCATCTACAATTCTACTTAGCCAATATTAGTAAATAGAAATGAAAATTAATTTTGTTAAACTATTTCACTCCAACTCGACCATTAAACTCGATATCAGATCAGCTAAGATTCCGTTTTTGCACAAATATTGCCGAGACTTCATTGAAATAAGTAGATGGTAAGCACAAAAATTCCGTTTTTCCTTTTTCCTCCACTTTCCCAGCAACCAACCAGATCGTCATACCCAGGCTAACAAGTAACATTCGAGGAAATTCCTAATTGACGAAATCAAAGAACTCACTCAATGCAGCCACGCGAGCAGACTGATGAACGTGGAGCACGCATATCTTCTTGCCGGCAAAATTCTGTACCGCCCAAAGCAGCGTACTCTTGCTGCTCTGCACATGCTTCCCCACCGCAACAAATATAGTCTCCTCCACATCGAACACTCGCTCATCTTCCATCTCCTCCACACTCCCCATTTCTACTTTTGTATATCCAAGTACTTAGCCTAAAATTATTCAAAAATAAAATCTACACAAGCACAAGGCTTTAGAGGTGGGACTGGCTCTGGATTGCTGACTCGGTTCTGATTGACTGAGTCGCGGCTTCCCCGAGTTGAGAAGACGTGCGTAAATTTTCTGTGTCGTTTACCTCGTTAGCGATGAGTCTCTCCTACTTTTGACAACAAGATTGTGTTTTTTTAGTATGTGATAATGAGTTTATTGAAGAAAATAATTATATATTTTAATTAATAAAATTTTATGAGAAAAATTACCAAATGTCAAACAAAGTATTTTCCCTTTTGGTCAAGTAATATAATTTCTTTCGTTATTAAGGCGGATTAATTATTACTAAATTTATTATATTTTTATTTAAAAAATATTTTATAACATGTAAATTATTTTTAAATAATTATAATATATTATTTTTATTATAAAAAAATTTATTTTTTATTTTTTAAAATAATTTTAATATTTAATTTTATTAAATATTAACACATAAAATTTAATATAAAAAATAAATAAATTAAATAATATCATATATTAAAAATAAGAATATATGACATAATTGTTAACAATATCAATTGATACTAATAAATGTGGATTAATTTAATTTTTTTAAAAATATATAAATTAATTTAACATAAAAATTAAAATATTAATTAAATTGAATAAAAATATATATTACATACATTTAAAACATATTTTAATAACTGTCGGGTGCTCTGAATTGTATTGAATTGACTTACAATTTAAGTTCGCGTCACGTAATCTTAAAAATGGATAATGCCTTTGTTATTTAACTTTTGAATTGTGTCCTCAACGAGGAGTAGATTCCCATCAAAGAAGATTCTAATTTGATTATGACTATTTAGTTTTAGCTGACTAAAGATTGGTACGTTAAGGTTCAAGATGTTTATCGCGAGAAGAATTACTGTGTCGATCTCCTGGACAACCTGACCTTTTATTTTTTTCTCGGATCCTACTATCTCCAGCGACCGCCTATTGAGTTTCAGAATATCTTTTGAGATGATTTTATTGAAATTTTTTAGTTTAAAATGTATATTTTTTAGTTGTTTTTTTTTAATTTATATATATATATAAAATATATTTTAATAAATAAAAAAATAGTGATAAACAAGGGAAAGTATGCAGTAATTACATGGAAAATGATCAAATTGATTTTTTTAATTATTTTATTGAAATTTAACATTCAATTGAACATAATAAATCACGAATAGCGATGACCAAACCGAGAAAAGTGATAAAACTAGCCCGGAAACCAAACAGGGGGACAACTGTTTCCCGCCAAATTCCAAGATATATATATATATATTAACCCTACAAAACGGACGCCCCGCATTTCTTCACCTGACATTCTTTCTCAAATTCGTTTGACTGGTAGGTTTCCCGCATCTTCCTTCCCTCATGAATATCCAAAATCATTCTATACTCTGTCGATCATGGAGACCAGGAGATCACAAACCCCAACCGACAGTCCAGATTCTCCTATTAACGCACTCGTCTCCGATCATGATCTTCTCCGCCAGCTGGAATCTCTTCGCCAATGCTATACCGCCGTCGAATCAAAATGCTCCGCGTTGGAGGCTGATCTCGTCCTCTTCCAGCGCCAGAGAGACGACGCGACCAATCGAAATGCTAACCTAGTGAAACTCATCGACGAATTATCCGGCGAAAAGGACTTCCTTGGTGGCAGAATCGACGAACTTGAAATTTCTTTGAAAGGGAAAGAAGAGGAATTTGATAGAAGGCTCGGAGAGGAGTTGCGCGAGAGAGAGGAACTCAGAAAAGAATTGGAAGTTTCTTGGGAGAAAATCGATAAACTTGAAGTGGAGAAGCAAGAGGGGGTTAGATGTCTGATGAAAAGTAGGGACTCGATCTTTTTGATGAAGGACCACATGGCGAAGATCATTGAATGCTTGAATGATGATTGTGAGAAGGTTGTGATTGAGAGATCGGATGATGGGATGACAAAATTAGAAATGGACGAGGAACTGGGGGCATTTTCTGGAGAAATAATGAACTTATTAAGACTAGCAGAGGAGGCAGCGTCGAAGGTCAGTGAGTTTAAGGAAGCTAGTAAGAAGGAGCATAAGGAACTGGAGAACAGCGTGGTGAGTTTGACAGAGGAGAATCGTGACGTCAGTAGCTTGCTGAGGATTGCGCTGGCGGAGAAAGAAGCTGTTGAAAAGAGTTTAAATAGGTTGAAAGGGAACGCCGAGCAGAAGAGAGTAGCATTATTGCAGTTTGCCGAGAGAGGGTTGCAGAGAGTGGGTTTTGGATTCATGATTGGAAGTGGCAGCAACGAGCAGTCATTAGAGAGCAGCTCGGTTGCTAGCACAACAGGGAGTAATAAGTCAGATCATGGCAGTGAATCTGAAGAGGAGGTTGTTAGTTTGGTATGTTCTTTGTTTCACTTTACATGCATCTAATCGAAAATTTGAAGTTCGGTAATAGATTTTATTAGATTTAACATGTATGATTGAATTTATATTGTTTTTGTTTTAAGGAAATAGGAGGCGGAAAAAGATAAGATGATAAAATTTCAAGGATAGATTGTTGTGCATCCTCTTCTGCAAGACATCTAGCTTATGTTCACGACTATCTGCAAGTTTCATTTATTAAATCTTGGAAATATCTCCTTAAATATCAAAAGGGTCACATGTCTTATATATTTGCACATGTCTGAAGCTTAATTTTTTTAATGAAGTTGATGGGATTTATCATTTCGATTGAATTTATATTGTTTGCTTAAGAAGAAAATAAATGGAAAACAAATATATATTAATAATTTACTTGGAGAGCTTGTTGTGCATGCTTTCCTGCAAGTTATTTTGAGCGTATGTGCAGGAGACTATCTGCAAGCATGATAGGCTAAATGTTGGAAAGTTCTCCTACTTAAATTGGTTGGCTTGCACTTCTTCTATGTGTTTGAATGAGTGTATTTCGACAGTTTTGAATCTTAATTTAATAAATAGGATGAGATTTGTCCTTTATCATTAAACTTCTATTGTGTGCATCCAAAAGAAATAAGACGTAAACAAAGATAGCTAATATATTTGTTAGAACTGCTTGTTGTGCATACTCTCCTGCAAGATATTGAGTGTCTGTATAGGACCGTCTGCAGGCACATTGTCAGAAAGATCTCTTGCTTACAATAATCTTGGACAATTCATCCACCATAGTTAAACATCGAAAAGTTTATGTTAAGTTATGGAATTTCTCAGTTCAGTATGAAGTTATTAAAAAAAAGTCTATTTATGGAGTATCAATACAATCATATGTTGTTCGTGGATCAACCTTAAGTCGATGAAAGTAAATAATTCTTTAATATATAGCAAATGGTAGAATGGGCTGCCTTGTTATTCTGTACAGCTCACAGCTCTGATTGCTTGAGTTTCTTTCTAACAGGCCTCAACTGTGGAACGAATAATGAAGAGTTTAAGGCTTGAAATCACACAACTAAGGAGATCTTTGGAAGAATCTAGGTTTTGTATCATTAGCATTTTTCTTCAGATTGTTATCATGTCCATCTTTTTAATTGTGGTTGCTGTATATGTTGGGTATTTGTTAATTGATTCTCTGGTTGATTATTGTTTGTTTTTATGCCAGGTCAGACACTGAGCGATTGCAGAGTCTTACAGAGAAACAAGCTCAGAAGATTGAAGAAAATACGCTATACATAAAAGAGTTGGAAGATAGAGAGAGAGTGTTAACCCGAAATGTAAGAACTTTTATTACTAACATGCACGCCACAGGTTCTTTCTACCACTGGCTTCACTCTTTATTTTCTTTTTAAATATCGTGAAAAGGTTGAGGAGCTGCTAATAGAAATAAAAGAAAGTGAAGCAGAGGTCGCTCGTTGGAGGGAAGCTTGTGAGTTGGAAGTGGAAGCTGGGAAAAATGAGATTAAAGAACGTGAAAAGCTGGTAAGAGTTTTTCTCTCTCTTTGATGGAAACTTTTCTCGGTTTTCTGTTGTCTTTTAAGTTGGTGATCTTTATTTCTAATAGGGCACATTTGAAGAGGACGGTTGGAGTAGGCATTAAATTGCTAATGGTATACTTGAGTAATATGCATCTTTGGTATTAGGAATGGAAACTAGAAGCTTTCTACATGTCACTTTAATTTCTTTTTGTCGCATTAACAAGTATATGATCTCTGAGGCAATTTGTCAACCCATTTGCTTCAACCTTGGAACTTAAACTTCGATAAAAGTAGACCAACTAGTGAAGTGGCCCAGACAAATTCAAGTTTCTGTTATTTTGAATTATATGTTGCTAAAATATTCTTGAGGTAGAGAAGAAATTTGCATTTGCAACTACTTGGTTTTTCAAGAGATGTGACAAATGAAGTACTAATTTCTCAAGTAAAAGTTTTCTTTACACTTATGCGCATGATATATGCTATAAGTATGCCCGTGGCTCTTTTAGATTGATATTCTGAAACAAGAGTTGGAGAAAACAAAGTCCAGATTGAAAATATCAAATGGCAAGTTAAAGCTGAAAGAAGAATTAGCAGCAACTGCAATTGCTGCCCAAGCAGCAGCGGAAAAGTCTCTGCAGCTAGCCGATAGCAGAGCGGTTGGATTGCGTGACCGGATTGAAGAGCTAACTAAACAAATCGAAGAAGCAGAAAGCAGAGAAAAGAGCCGGCGCAGAGTGAGGCATATATGTTGGCCTTGGCGAGCACTGAAAATTGCTAATAATGCAAACTCTCAAGTTCAGAGCGTAAAAAGAATGCTACCAGAAATGCAAACATTGCTTTGTTAGAGTATCTTTAGCTCACTATTTCGTTATGATGATCAATAGTTAGAAGGTACGATTGTTGTATTCTGGTTGCACACATTTAATGGTGTAATTTAGCTTGTGCTAAAGCGCTGTCTATATAGTTTTAAGCTCAAAGTATGTGTTTCCTCATGTAGTTTTTGATTTGATGAGAAAAAAGAGAAAAGCCAACATTCATAAGTTCTGATTTCTAGAGGTTTTATCTTCAAAGTTTTTTATATGCAAAAAAATAACCATTCTCTACTTTTTCCAGCGATATTCAAATTGGCTATAAGCATTTTGGGCACTTTTAAGGATGAGTAACTTGGTTTGACAGTCTTATACAATGTAAAATTCTCTATATGGCAGGTGAAAATGGAAAGAGAACTAGAATTGTGTTCTCAAAGTGTCAATTCAAAAGTTCAACTATCTTAATTAAGACACAACAACGAACATACTTTCATATCTCTTGAACTAAACTGTTGCTTATATCAGTTTGCTGCCGAATAAATTTTTGAAGTTTCTAAAGCTATAATGCTTGGATCTCGATACATGTTTGCCTCTTATTTTTATATTTTAGCAGTTAGTATATTTTTTCATCAGTTTTGCACATTGAAACTAAATGTCTTCCCTCAAATCCGGCCGAAAAACATGTGTGTTGGAAGTTGGAGATTTAAGGAAAAAGTTCTTATAGTAGCATACCGATATAATCACCTTGGATCTTGACTTACAAGTTAACATGTCGATGACCGAGCTAATCCTTAGGGTTCTTGTTTCCTCTTATTCATGTCCTCAAATATAACTCCAAATTAAGAAACCTGGTTAATTTGTGGATCCTTAATTTCCCATATGTAGATAAGTAGGTGTATAACTAAGTTCTGTTAATTTTCTGGATTTGTCCATCTCATTCTGATTTAACAGTCTAAATCAATATCGATGCAAAAAACCTGTCAAATATATTTTGTGTAACAAAAAGTAGTCAAAATCAAATTGCTTCAGATGTCATGGAATGCATTTCTGGTTAGAATTTCTGGCATATTCACAAATTTTATTTGCTGGTAAATGAATGTTATAAGGAACAAGAGTGTGCACAAATGCTGTTCAACCTTGATTAGGTAGTTTTACAGTAAAGAGCAAATGCCTCACACATATGCACATTGAAAAAAAAAAACAATATAAATAGAAAGCACTTATTTCTCTAGCAACTCCAAGTTGCCACTAAATGTTTCTGCTATCAAGTTTATAACTTCTCCAACGGTCTGTATATTTGGTTCACTAATTGTATAGCTCTCCAAGTTCCTTTCTCATTATTCCTTTTATCTGCAAGCAAAGAAACAAATAATAGTGACAACCTAAATTCAGATTTTCAATTAATCTTCAATAACATTTGTTCATGCATAGACAAGTAATTTGTAACTGCTGAAATTGCTGAATGCCAAAAGACCTAACAGAGAGAGGTAAGCTTCCACATCTCTAAAATATATTTTTTCAATATACCTAAGATATCTATTATAACTTAAAAAATTACCTGTTTTGCTGAAAGTCCAATATCCTTCAAATCATCAATCTGTCAAACAATCAATGAGCTCATTAGCAATGTAAATCTATCTCATAATGATTGCAAAGTAACAGTGATAGCAAGTACATAACTTCGTTGTATTTATTGAAAAAACAGAACAAGTTCTGAACTAAACAATCTTACGTTTTTGAATGGTTCTGGAGATTCTTCACGAAGCTCAAGAATGTAAGTTGCTCTCTTCTCACCAATTCCCTGAAAATGCATCAACTCAAATTCAAATGAATATCATTATAAACAGAAAGCTATGTAATTGCTATAAATCAGAAGCACTCCTCACCTTTAGCCTTTTCAGATCTTCCCTGTTAATTAGAAAGACAATGAAAATGTTAGTTTGTTGCAAATTCAGAAGGGCCTCACTTTTTTGCCCCTTGATCTCGCTGAATCCATATTTTTCTTTTGGGATTTATGCTAGTTCTCAAAAAGATTGATTCAACTTATCATGGTATTATATTGAAGAGACCTATAATCGTTGTTTATGCCTTGAAATTCTATTTATCAGAAAGGCATAGAAAAATCACATGCAAAAACTTGGTGTAGAAGCAACTTACCTGCTCGCTGTATTCAAAAACCTGAGATATTCCTGAACAAGGGAGTTCTGCCAAAAGAATAGAACTTTTACGGTAAGAGTATTTCTTGATCAAATAAATATTTAGAGACTCTGCCTGAAATTAAACTAAATTACCTTCACTTGGGAACTACGTGCACTAAATGTTTGCCAACGACTACTACTCATAATAGAAATCTCCCCTTTATTATCTGTTTTCACATTTTGCTGAGGAGTTTTTGGCTCTAGAATATCAGCAGAGACTAGGGCATCAGATAAAACATCATTGTTTTCATCGTCGCTTTCCACATTTTGTTCAGGAGTTTTTGGCATCACAATATAAGTAGAGACTATAGCATCAGATGAAACATTATTGTTTGGTTCTATGCATGAAGGGGTTGAAGAAAGGAGCATCTTTAGATTATTTGATATTTGTTGCAACCTTGCACTAATTGGTGGTGATCTAGCTTCACTGACAAGTAAATCAGTGTCCTTCTTTTCAATATCTGGACCTGTAAAGCAAGTTAAAATAACAGAGCTCATTCTGGTGTCAGCAAACGAACTATATTTGTTTCAAATCTTACTAACCTTTTTCAAATGATAAATCTTTCGGGCTCTTTATGATATCATGAGCAACTTTCTCAATATTCTCTTTCCCAGGCATAGAAACCTAGAAACTCAACAACAAACCTATCAACAATTTTCCAGTAAATAATTATAAATAAGAAGAGGAGATTACCTTATCTGGTATGGTAATCTCCTGCACATCTAGAACTGCCGAGCTGGAAATTTCCTGAAAGAGGAAGTAGTAATGTTATATGTGACAACACCGTAAAACACTAGTACCTAATAAACCATGAAGAGATCAATAAAAAGATAAAGAAGGGTAAATTACTTTATCCTGCATGGTTGTTTCCTGCACATCTAGAACTGCTAAGGAAGAAAGTTCCTAAAAGATGAACAGATGGTTAGAGGAAACGACACTGTAAAATAGTAACATCTAAAACAAACCCCGAAGAGGCAGATAAAAAAAAGGCTCAATTACTTTTCCGGCAATGGTAGTATTTTGCACATCTATAACTGCTGAGGGGGAAAGTTCCTGGAAGAGGAACGTGTACTGTTAGAGGGAACAATGCTGTAAAGTATTAACATTTAAGCAAACAATGAAAAAAATGAAAAAATATAAATAAGACTTGAGAGACAAAGATGACAGTATTTCATACCACTGCTAGAGGTACAACTTCTTTGGCAAGATTTGAAGCAGACTTTTCCTACAGAAGCATAAAATTCTCTTGAAATATGATTTTCTCTTAGCAAATACATAATTGCAGTCTCCGTGATTTCAAATTGAAAGGGCATAAAAGAGATTACCTCTAACGAAGAAATTTCTGTGGTTGAAACAAAATTTAATGGACTACTTCCCTGCAGTCAGATATAATAAGTGTTAATCTTATTCCAATTTAACAGAAGTCATCAGATCAGATAAACATTATCATTCACTAAAACCCAAAAGCAAATGCAGCTTAAAGAAACTAATAGACTCTGTCACAGAGCTCAAGTATATGGGATCAGGTAGGACAGAAGCTTTCCTGATTTTGACATGTTGCTTCCTCAGCTATGCTATGTTAGGAGTAATTGATACTCATAACTTCTTTTGGAATAATTAATTGATACTCATAATAAAGGAAAAGATCTCGTACCTTCTTAGATTTATTCTCAGATTTAGTTGAACGATTTGATTCATCAAAGAGTTTCCTTCAAACGGAAACAGATAAGTTTAGTTTACCAGTTAGAAATATATGTGAAGAGGAAAGACTGCTAATATAAAATTTTAACTAAGTATTAGTTGCCATCTATACCTTCCTTTCATTGTAGAAACACTCCCTTTGGCATTAGAAACTGTATTACATGCTTTGGCTTTCTTTCCTGAAAGCTGTATCCTAGCGCCAGTCAGTTTGTTGCCAGAAACACTTCCTGATATTTGATTCTTTTGTGAAGCTAGCACCATTAGTTTTGTAGCACTCTTGATCTTCTTTGTGGAGTCCAAGACAGCTCTATTAGTTCCTTGAGAATATCGAGAAGCCAAACTTACTATGTAGATTGAATCTTGGCAAACATATGGAGCCTATATTCAAATATTATACCACTTCAATCAACTGAAACATACTATAACACATAAATCCTGCACAATAGCAGCCTGTCTTACCAAGCAAGTGACAATCAATACTTTGTTTACACCTCCCAATGAGTCTTGCAACAAATGAGTGAGTTTACTATCTCGATATGGCACATGACTTTGATTGGCATTTAAAGCAGACAAAACATTCTGCAAGGCATAAATGGACTTATTCATCTTAACATTCTCAGCAAGAGCACGCGCATCGACACTTTTCTTTCTACTATCCTCATAACCTGTAAAAGCATAAACAAAAGAAGTTAAACTAGATACATATGGTAGTCACAGCCAAAAAATGTTAACAGGAGAAAAGCCTCTCCGACCTGCTAAATCAACAAAATTCATCTTTCCAACAAGGACATCTGACTTTTCACTGTTAGATGACACATGTATTATTAAACCTTTGTGGAGTTTACAAGAAGTTTCAGCAGTTTTCTTCTGCTTTTCTTTATGGACGTTAAAATACTTCCAAAATTCTGAGTAGGATTTCACAGTAACCTGAAAACGAAAAGATGAATGAATATAAAAAACATATATAATAGACCTTAACCACGTTATTTCTCACATCTTGCACATTAAGAGACCAAATAGCTTGCCTGAGAGAGTCCTTTTTGATGAATTTTGCTCTGACTGACTTCTACTTTTGAAACTGTTGAGCTTCCTGAAATTAAGATATCATGTATCTTATCCCCACAAATCTCATATAGAGATATGGAGATTAATTTTTCATGTTTCTCAGCCAAGGAGAGAATTTCATCGACGGCAAGAAATGCCAAACCAGGTTCCTCTTCCGAACCCTTCAAAACCAGATAGAACTATCATGTCCTCGTCATGTGGAAAGTATTTTTTTAAAAAAGATATAAAGTAATTCGGGTAACATCATGAAACAAAAGAGAAACAAAGGGTTCGATTATTATATCTGACCTGAATTAAGTGTGTCTTTCCACTGCCTCTTGCTCCATACGCAATTACAGTGGCATTATAGCCATCAAAAACCTCAGAAATCAGTGGCTTTACTTCCTTTGAAAAAATTAAACCATTTTTTTCGTTTTGATTGTAGCAATGATCCATCTCATAAGAAGACTCCTTAGAACTGAAAACAAATTAACTCATGCTGATTCAACATTTAGCAAGACTATCCACGCAGTAAAATGGACAGAGTAACAGGACATTTCTGAACTCATCAACTTTAATACTCAATTTCAAGTCAAGGATTAACGAAACATAAAAGAAAATAAAATTCTTACAGCTAAAATAAAGCTCCTAATTTCCATTTTAATTTCTCAAGAACCAGGCTCCCGCTCATAAAAATTCAAAAGAACTCACGAATCAAAACCCTAAACTCAAAAAAACAAGAGAATTACCCGGCTGACTGGTCTCCAAACGAGATAGAAACCGGCTCAGATTCCTCTCCATTCGGCTTATGAACAGATACCACCTTCTTAGTTGAAAGGCCATCACCACCAGACATCGATTCAAGATCCGTAAACGCCCTGATCTTCGCTATCACCCGAACCTTGCGTCCCTGGTTGAAGGCCATTTCCACCAAGGAAAGAATCGAAAACCTACTTTTGAACTCTTGATCTTGTGAATATGAAGAAAATCAGAATCTTGCTCCTCTTCTGTAGTCTTAGAGAGAGAGAGAGAGAGAGAGAGAGACGAGCGAGTAAGTTTCAACGAACAGGGGAAATGTAGCCGTTTGGCTCTCGGCTGTTTGGTTTTTAAATTCGGGCGCTCGTTAAATGGATATCCCTGTCAGGAATAAGATGGCCCAATCATAAGGCGCCCATCTTATCAGCGTACACAGCAAGCCTCCTTGACCGTCTGATTTTTTTTTGTTTTTAAATGGTATTTTTTCAAATTATATCCCAATAAAATATATATAATAATATATATATTTTAAAATAAATACTAAAACAAGTTAATTTACCAAATTTGTTAAAAATTCCAATGAAAATTAAATAATTTCCACCTTTTTTCAATAAAATTCACTTTATTACCCAAAAAAAATACTGTGGAAATTTACAGATATTAATATATAGTTTGAGAAATATTTTAAAATAAATATAATCTAATTTAATTTTAGTAATTATATAAATATTAAATTTTGGACTTTAATTTAGCTAAAATAAATTCGCGGACACCCCAAGAAATCCATATTTTCCACGTGACACTTTCTCGGAGCCGTTGTGTTTTAACCAGAAACGGTGCGTTTCAGTTGCCGCCTCCGCTCTCCGTCTCTATAATTCAAGGCCGTAAAAACACACCGAGCGTCTCTCCTCATTTTTTAAGGACGACGGCGATGGATACCAGATCAGAAAATATAAGCGTGAAGAAGATCGCATCACCATGTGATGTTGAGGCATTGAAGAAATGTTTGGAAGAGAACAAAGGGGAGTACGCGAAGTGCCAAGCTCAGGTTGAGGCTTTCAAGTCCTCTTGTTCTCTGAAGAATCCTAATAAATCTTCGCTGGATTCTACCACGCCAAGCACAAAAGTGATTTGATCTCTCAGTTCGTTCCAATTCTTGTGGTTTCTAAGCTAGTCTTTTGATTTTGAAGATGACACAGCAGCGCGGTTGTTTCCTATTTTATTTTGGTTGCCCTTCCTTTTCTTTTCCATTGCATGATGCAGAATAATCTTGAAAATTCAATAAAAGTGTAGATTAATTTGATTAGTCATTTGAAAGTATCTTTAATTCTGAGTTCATACAATCGTAAATTCTGTTCATCAGGTTGAAAATCTTTTATCCAGAAGATATAGTTCCAGGAGCAGAAGACAAAATAGCTCTAACTGGGGCAGAAAATGGAGACATAGATCCCTAACAATTCCTCCACTTTTCCTGGGGGAAAAGTATCAAAAGAAGTACCGTACATGAAGAAGGAAACTTAAATCATTCTAGCACAGTAGAAGAGGTAATCATATTGAATTTCCATTTATTTGCCTTCCCAAAATATTCAATATATGTCAATGAAACACGCTTAACAAGACAAACCAAAGTATATGCTGATTGCCAAAAAATGCTATATTTGTCTACTTATCAGAAAACTATAATGAATCCGGTAAATTTGGATCGATCCATGTTTACTTTTAGCATTCGTTGCAACTCTTCCTACATGTTCCGTAGTAATCAGGCGAACCAATCATGAATACAGGATTTCTTTGACACTCCCCGAGGGCAGCCCACCTGGGGCAATATTCATCTTCATCTGTGCAGTCATTGTCATCTGATTGAAACAAATCCTTCCGTTTATTAACAGCTCTAACATGGAAGAACTTAGCAGCACACCACATTTCCCCTTCGAGAACAGGGCACCTAGCATGGGAACTTCTTTTGTCAGGAGATGCATCGAGGTTTTTGGTGAAAAACAGGATTGCATTGCCCTTAACAGGTCTTAGGATGTTAGCAGTCTTTGGACAATGAGACCAAATCTTGCTTTTGGCCTGCAAGAGTTTGAACTTTTTTTTTTTAAGTAAAGACAAGATTCAATCTTACTTCTATTGAAATTAAAATAAACTTCTGCCTCACCTCAGAGTCAGGAAAGAGAATTTCACCACCCGTGGTAACATTTGCGAGATACAAAATCACCACTGCCATCCAATGATCACTACCCCCGGGTCTGGTTACGTTACCAAAATACTCAAATTTCTGATCAGCACTCTCAAGACCATATCGCATCACTTGTAGAGGCTCTCCATTTTCTGAAGGTCAGCAAACATCAAGCAAGACACAAAAGCACCAATAAGTCGAAAAAAACGTATAACAGGAAGCAAAGTTAGCTGCTATGGGCCAGATCAGTAATGTCGAGAAAGATATAGATTAAGTTTTCTGCAGTTCCTTGGCAGTTTGTGTTGAACTATTACTATTTGTTCTTCTTTATTAGATTTAGGAAAAAGTTATTCCAGACGATTTAAGAGTTACTCAGGCAGTTTGGAAGTTACCAATCCTTATCAAAATCATTTGTGTATGGTGCCGTACATAAGTTTCCAGTCCCTGTGTATAAGCCGGCAAGCAGAATTTGTTTTTAAGAAAAAGTAGAGTTTCTTTCTAGACTCAAGAGATCAAAGTGTTCTATTGAGCCCTTACCACTCTCTTAAACATAGAAAATAAGAAAAGAGATCAGGAAACTCTTTCGAAGTTTCCTAGAATTCACAGTCAGCACCCCATAACCAGAATCTATTTTGGGGACCATAGCATAGCAAACCTGCCTTCAAACAAGAACCATTATTGGTACCTCTGGGAAGAAAAGTCCAAGCAGAAAGCCTTTCCTCAATCTTTGCAACGATGTAATCCTACAATCAATGAAAGCAGCATACATGTATAAATGTAATTCTTGCATCATTTGAATCAAGATTTGCAGAACTTCAGCTTGTGTATCAAGGTGTTAACCAGTTTAACGGCGACAGCACTTTTAAAGCTAGTCAGAAAAATGCTCTATTTACTAACATAGTTCAAATATTGATGGTAGATAGAAACAACATAAAATTGCAACCATATGACAGGAGAAATTTTTCAGTCAGATGTATCATATGTTGTTTAAAGTACCAAATAGACAGATAACATCCTTCACAAGCAACTAGAAACACCGCAGACAAGACTGCATTGCTAATGGTGAAAGTTATCTTCATTTCCTTTTCCTTCTTCCTTCATTCTCTTTTTCCATGCTGTCAAGCAACCTACCGTGATCTGTCTCCACTACAACTTAGCCCTTACATCTATAACTTTTCTCAGTAGCTGACAAGAATGTGAACGTTAAACACATTCAGAAATTAAGGAAGCATATATGAACTCACCGGTACTTTTAGTTGAGATTTTAGACTAGGAAACTGCTTGTTTGTGCCAGTATTCCCTGAATCATTAACAAATCCTGAAGTCGTTTCATTTCGCCCCTGCAACTCGAACATAAATAAACTGAGACACTCCGGGTATATCGAATTTATACACTGACAAAATTGGACAAGAAAATACCAGAGAAATAAGGTGGTCACACTCCTCATCTGACAGGAAACCACTGTACAAAAAGACCCTATTGCAAGAAATATGAATTTGCCGTAATGTAATCGAATTGGTGAATGCACAAATAATTCATATAATCAACACTCAAAATACAAAGTTTTCTATCTTATAGAGTTTCTGCAGGGAGATAACAATCCGAATAGAACAGCACACTTTCAGATTTTATCAGAGAAAACTCACAAGAAACAAAATAAAATATTTCGTCAAAGTACCTGACCTTGGTCTCCATGAAAGTTGGAAAACTCGTCTTGGGTCTATTCTGTCATATTGATGCAGTTGTTCAAGTGACTGCTCCTGGACTTCCTTATCCCTCAATTCCTTCCTACTACTGATGTATACGATCAAAGATGCAATAATCAATTCTTTAGAAAAGCCAGAAGGATTAAAATTAAAGAGACAAGTGCGTCCAAATTCAGTAGCTCATGTACAACAAATCGACACTCAATTTTCCGAATTCGATAGGTTTACATTTTATTTTAAATCAGCTTCGTAGCTTATTCATCCTATTTATTCACATCAATACCAAGGAAATTGACACTGAGAATTGATAACTGAAGCAACAGAAAATCCCGATTCATTAACAAAAATGATCAGCGAAAATTTCATACTATCCTGTTATTGAATTGGGGAAATCACAGCCAAAAAGAGAGAACTGAGACGGGATTTCTCCTTTACCTTTCGCCGAAACTGTAGGAGAAAGAAGATGCAGAAAGCAAGAGAAGGAAAGTGGAAAGAAGGGAAGCCATTGCTGGTGCTGATTGTGAGAATCAAAGAGGCGAACTCTTGAGATCGAATTTGAAGACCAACAGATTCTCTTCCGACATAAAATCGATTTACCGGTAAAGCTTCTCATTCGTTTTAATTTTGATCTCTAATCTTCCAATAATTATTACATTAAATCTTTAATTTTACTCTTTTCAAATTAATTTATATTTTAAAATTATATATATATTTTTTTAAATATTTAAACTCATTATTCTTTTGTAAATTTAATTTATATCAGTAATATCATTAGTTTTTAATAATATAATTGCTATTTAGAAGTAATTTATTTATTTTAATATATAATTTAATCGAATAATTAATTTAAAAATTAATATAAGAATTAAATATTAAAAATTAAATAAAAAAGTAAGAGATTATTTTTCAGTTAAAATTGAAACTTTGAATTCTGACTGCTTCCATCAGCGTTCTTTCACCTTTCTTAGGTAAAGTAGAATATTTTCCATTGTGAAGCAAATATACAATTTTATTTTGTCAACAGGAAAGGTTACAAATGAATGAAGGAATATTGGTTGGCACAAACTGAATGTATATCATTTACATACACTCAAAAATTACATCACTTATCATGTTTATGTGATTTCTTAAGCACCATAAGACCAGTTTCATCCCTGTCAAATAGTCGCTCGATCAATTCGTCCCAGCTTTCCTTCCTGCTGCTTTTTCCGGAATAGGATGACCCGAAGGATGATTCGCCCTTAGATTCCTGTGAGTGTGAGGATTCCCTTTCATCGGGTTCGTCAAAAGTTCCATACTGAGAAGGTGAAATTGCATGCGGCACTGCCAATGTAACTGCTCTCTGCAATGCAGCCTTGTGCTCCTGGCTATGTTCTCTTGCTAATGTCTCCTGTCTTTCCATCCTTTGCTTTGCTGGGATCTCCGTGATCCGATCTTTCTCTAACATTAACTGAGGGCAAGAGAAAACAAAACCAAGTTTGAGATACCGAGAAGTATATCTCAGTTCGAATGAGTAATATTCTCATTATTGCCACTTGCAAGCAAAGCAGCAAAGCCAGATTCCTTGATAAGTTGGAAAAATTACAGTTTCACTCTCTATTGTGTGACGTAATTGCAGTTCAATTAAGTTCAGTACTCTCTGTAATCTTTTATCATTCTACAGAAAATAAATAAATTTTCTTTATATCTTTTAATTTTTCTAAGTTTTTCCCCTATTTATTATTTGGTTAGCATTAAGCTTCCATGCTTCTTGCTTGGAATTTTAAGCAATCGTAAATAGTTTCTAAAGTACCAACATTTTTATATTAAAGAAAATCAAATAAAGAGATATTGAAATGTCAAATTACACAAAAAATTGTTAAGATAAAACTGCAATAGGTCAACCACATGGGATGAAGTTGTTCTCCATGCCAAAAAGTACTTTGGAGAAACTTGTGTGTGTGTGTGTGTATATCTATTATATAAAGAATCTTTTTCCTTATCTGCTTCAGCCATCAATCAGTCAAAAGAGTTATGGACATGAAACTTACATCTAAAGCCCTCTGGGCTTCTCTTTCTATCCAAATTATGGCATGATCAGAAGTGGCATTACAAGAGAGAACAATGTGCTCGAACCTTCCATCCACCGGCACTGCTGTCCTCACAACCGGGGCAAATCTTCCTAACCTATCCAATATTCATCAGATTGTTGACAGACGTAAGATGAAAGCAAGTCTTGTTTGAATTAGACACCATACTATTTTCTTTGTTCCAACCGAGAATTGTTCAATATTCTTATACATCTTATTAGATCTTAACCATGGAAATAGACGAGAAATGCTCCAACAGTGTCTTGTATTGATGTTTGCTGTCTGTTTTAGGAAATTATCAGGTAACCAGCTTTTTTACTCAGTTGAATAGGTATACTGATAATGATTAGTATGCATGATTAATATACCTGAAAGGTTTTCTCTCGACAATGTGATAGAGACGGCCAGGTGCATATAACCTCCTTGGATCTCTGAGCATCTTCTCCTCTGGTATACATGTATCTCTAATGCACCGTAAGCATAGAAGGCAAGGCAAACTGTTCAACAAAAGATAAACAAACTTCATCAGTATTTTAAATGATCAAAGAAAGGTATAGATTTCATCTTTTTTTTTTTGAGATAAACATAGATTTCATCTTTTAAGAATATCCAATATTTAAAAGTATAAATTAATTTTACTTCGCGTATTGATGCAGTGCTTTAAAAAAGTAAATCTTTATGGTATATAATGGTTTAATCTTTCTAGGACTGGAATAGCAAAATGAATTTTCGTTCCAAGTGATTATTAATATTGAGCAAAGTTTCTAAGTACAATAGGGCGAAGAACATTTAACTATACCAGAAAAGTGACTTGAAAATATCTTCCAACGGTGTGGCTGTCCGTGGCAAGAAGTCATCCTGATTCAAGTATAAATATATAATCAAACATAAGGACCGAAGTGACAGACAGTGCTGGGCTTGGCAGTTCAATGTTTGAAACTAGGATCATCTGGTGCCAAATTGGCACACTGCTTTTAGGCATAGATAACATCAATTGGAACTTCCTATATAACAACCTAAGATGCTGCAATGCATCCATACGAAGGGAGCCAATTGTCCTCGTAAACCACAGGGTGCTCCTCATTTCACATGATAAATAAATGGAAGCAAGCACTTCATGGATGCGAACCCCCTTGGTCTCAACATAATTTATCATGCTTACAGAAATATTAGGACAAAATTATCAAATTTAATCTATCTATTTCAGATTTTTTTTTGAAATAAAATATAAGACTCAGATATTGGTGGTTTTACCAACGAAAAAATGAGAGATGATGACAAACATGAACCTTAACTTGATATTCAATTTTCTTTCCCAGGAAAAGCAAATACTACTGGCATCACCCAGTAGGAAAAAAATACTGCAGCCTTTAATCCTCCAATACAGTAGGATTTTAAAAAAGAAAATCATCGCAGGACATGAAAATGCAAAAACCAATGCTGTATGGCTTCATAAAATGCAAACATTTTCCTTCTTCTGAAATTCTTCCTACCACTTCAAGAAACACCAAAAAGCTAGAAGGTCAGATACTTGCCTGAAGAACGACAGAATTAATAACATCAGCATATCTGACAGCCAAATTTAATGACATGCACCTTGCAGGTGCAATGGCATAGCACCTAACTCTTTTCCGATCAATATTCCCCAATCTATGCGGATGTCGCACCACCAACAATGCTAACATTGTTGCAACCCCTGATCCAAGGGAATGCCCTGCAAATGTTAAAGTATAATTTGGATATTTCTCCACCAATTCCTTCAAAATATCACACTCTGAGTCCAAAACGCATCCAGCAGCCTTCAATAACCCATTATGAACATAACCACCATCAAATTTTCTTTGCCCTAGCTTATTATCCAAAAGCACTGCATAATCACTCTCGTTTGCCAAATTGAGGCCCCTGATGACAAGAACTATGTCGGTATGGTCATGATCAAGATAAATTAGGTAGGAAGGAGCTCGACCCTGAGTGTCTCTGTAAGTCTTCCTTAAAAGCAACCAATCTGGTTTGATCCCATAACCTCCAGGAGGTTCCCAAAGCGGGTTGCGAAGATCTTCTTCATAGACTGCTAAAATATATCGGCATAGGCGAGGGACAGGCTCAAATTCTTCAGCAGTTGCAAGGCCCCAAGTCTCACTATCATGACCAGCAGTGTGGAGACACCTTTTCCACGCCCAGCGTGCACATGCCAGACAGTAAACACACTCGAGAAGAGGTAGGCCACATATGATAGACATTGATGCCTACCGTCCAAGATGCAAAAATAGATTCCACAGAGCTTGACTTCACATCAACTGAGAGTAATAACATAGATACAGGGAGAAGAATGGGGATATTCAAATTTGGTTCCGAAGTTCGATTACACAATTCAACTGGGTAATGTAAAGATTTTGTATTTCAGCATTTTTCTAGATGCGGAGAATGAAGAATTTCAAATAAGTATCTAATTGACTTGAGAAAAACAAATGACAATTATAAATCAAAACTATTAACGCCTGCTCGAGATTGAACAAACTAAGAAGCAGGAAGAGCAAATCAACCCAGCGACAGCAGTAATTATCAAAAGTGAAATCAGACGCGAGAGGACCTCGAGAAAGTAGTGGTGTAAGTAATAAAAATGGCTACCGCTTCCCTCGAAAGAAAATCACAAGTAATGGATTCCAAATCGAGCAAGAAGCTCACCGAAAATCCGAAATTCGCAGTACACTGCTGCAACTCAAGGAGACATCTAGAGATTGAAACTTGCAGCAGAAGGGTTTTCGCTGATCACTCCAATTGTTAGAAATTCTAATTCGATGCAGTGAAATACGTCGAGCGAGAAGCGACGATGAGAATTCATGATTGAACGGAAGAGAAGAGGAAAACAACAGGCCCCCAGATACCAGCCTTGGTCAACAAAGAAGATGAATTTAGAGCACCGAGGTTAGTAATTTACACGTACGAGTAAAAAATGAACCTACCAGTCATGCCTGGTTCGTCCGCATGCTTTGTATAATTTGTATGTATAATTAGATCTCGTGCAAGAGCTTCTGGAAGTTGTGATATGTGCGTTAATTAATTAACTGCTTTTTAATTAAAATTTATTTGAATTTTCTATAAAAAATAATAGTAGAAAGTATAAAAAAATTAAAGTAATTTTCTAAAAGTTGTACTTATAATCTTTTACCGTAATACGAAGGTTCGTTAAAAACTTAGATTCGTAAATCACGTGCTTATAAGACAAAACTTTGTAATCAGCGTTTAATTTAATTGCGTTACAGCTGTTCGTATGGATTTATTTTAATTTTATAAAAGAAAATTAATAATATGACGCTATAATTAATATATTGATTTTAAATTAATTGTATATTGACTTGAATTTGCTTAATTAAATACGTATATTGAATTAATTCAATTATGTATCAGATATAATATAAAGAAAACATATTAAAATCTTATGAGATTTTCAGCTAAGAAAATTTTGTAAATCGCAAGATGCTCCTCGCAGGGATAAAAGGTTATTACATCCAATTCAAGAACACAGCAAGTCGAAAACGAAGCTCAACGACCACCGGTGTCCTACTGAGACCTTGCGCAAGCTACAAAATCTGGATTCTAGGGGCAAATATGGGAGGAAAATACAAACAGCACAAGTTTTACATTTGCCGATTCTCAGCATCAATGGCAGGTAAAAGTGCTTACTAAATTGGATTAGAGAGATCAGGTTTTGAACTTCTGGGTGAGTTTTTCGACTCCCTCCCTGCAGTCTCCAGCAACCCGCTTTGCACCTTCCTTGACTGCAAAGCTAATCTGGGCTGTGCTTTGCTGCAACTCTTGTATCGATCCCCTCGCCTTTAAGACGGCAGCTTCTTTAAGTTCCTCGGTTTTTGTACTGGTGTTTTCCTTCAGTTCTTCAGCTTTTTTACCCGCAACAGAAGCCCAATCCTTTAAAATTGCAACCAGATGAAGGATGTACTGGATGATCTTATTGATTATTGTTCTCGATCTTCCTATTATACCATCTGCCAGTATCTTAAGCTTATCCACCAAACTTTCAGCTCTGTGTGCGGTTCCTTCGACCGAATATTGCTCTCCGGCTTTTAGCCATGTAACTCCTGCAGTGCTCTCTTCCCGGAGATCACTATCAACTACTACTTTGATACCATGTCTCTCCCACCGATCCCTAGCCTCCTCCAAGGCTTTTGCTTGTTCTCTAGCTCTCTTTGCCTCGTCCTCCGCCCATGCCCTGGGAGACAAAAGTTATATCTAAGATACAAACAGCCAAACAAGTTTTTTTAGGAGTGAATAGATATTTGCAGGTTAGACAACGAAGCACACAAGGTAACCTATTTAGTCAGACTTGCACACATATCTGCCACTAACATCTGCAACATAAAATTTAGGGGCCCACTTATAGACTGCTGCCAAACTCTTAGCTTATGGACAACTAAAATGGTTACAAACTTTAAATTGTCAAAATGAACCGAAATTTCATTTATAAGCAATGTTTTCTCTACCTGTCCAACATACCTTCTTACAAAGGACTAAACTTTTAAGAAGCGAATTTTCTAATTGAAAGCACGATCCAACACATTTTGTAATACGATACTTTCACAAACCAAATACTGAATATTCTAGGGTTATCTTATCCACTATATCATCACCAATGAAGACCAAAGATTCATAACAGCTTAAAAAAAATTTACTTTCTTTCTAACCTGGCCATAGACAAGGCTTTTCGTTCAATCTCCAGCTCATGTTGTAACCTGGCAATCTCTTGGTTCTCATCTTCTGCTTCTTTCCGAAGTTTGTTAATCCTTTCCTTTGCGTATGATATCTCCACCTTGTTGTTCAAAAGACTTTCCAACTGATCTTCTACTTCACGCCGTAACCTTGAAAGAACTTCCATCTCCGATTCAATAGCAGCTCGTTCCTTCAATAAGGCAATGTTTTCCTCTTCTCTCTGTGTTCTTAACCTTTCTAACTCCAATCTTGCCTGTTCTGCCATTTTTTCTACGGCGTCAATCTTTTCCCTTTCCATGGAAAGCTCCTTCTCAAAAGTAGCATTAATGTCCTTTTCAACTTGAGCTACTAGGGCATTATGTGCAGAAACAGCATTTTCTGCCATAGATTCAGCTTCAATACGTGTCAGTTCCTCACTGACTATGTCAAAAGCTTCACCAGTTGCAAGAGCAACAGCAGCCTGGGCTTTAGTGACTGGTTTAGCTGGCTGGAACAGTCTTGTACAGCCTATGATAACAATTAAATATGCATATGATTAGAGAATCAAGGTGACATACATAAAAAGTGATTAAATGTGAATGTCACAGACCAAAAGCAAGTGCTATTATTCCCTGTTCTCCAGCAGATATGTCAGCTACAAGGGCAGGCCATGCATCTGGATTTATCTTATCAATATCTATAAAACCTGAAAGTTGGTACAAGATCTGCAAAATGAAGAAAATCTAAGATTTACAAAATACTTCTGCGGTTACATGAATCTAGGGGTACTTGTGACAAAAAGAACTTCAACTAAGCTTAACATGTAAGTGACCTTTCGGTTAGCCTCTGGAAGCTGTCTTTTCTCCAAGGCCATCTTCCAACTCACAAGATCCTGCCGTGACAGAGGGCTGAGGAAAAAGAGTTGATAAGAAGAAAAAAGAGATAAATCAAGATATTATGGACTATAGTTCTTAAGCATCAAGCAAATGCAATTGTGATCTGCAGGATAGCACTACAAATATGTCAAGTGATTTCCTAGTAACTCATTGTTTTATTTCTCTTTTGGCTCGGCAATGATGAGAAGTCTGTGAGCAAGCATGAAGATAAACTTTGGAGGCTTTACTACCAAAGCTAAGTGATCTATTCAGACATCATATACAAATATCAGATAGTATGTGAAACCAATGACCATGGCTGCTGAGGTTCAGAGGGCACTGAAAGAAACACATTAAATGTTTTCTGTTCATGATGGTAATAAGAAACCAGAGAGAAAGATTGAGAATCTACTGAAAAAAGTGACAACACCCACCTCCCCCCAACCCAAACAAACACAATATTTCCTCTGTCATCACATCTAAGCATCATTCATACTCTGGGAGATAATAATCGGACAAAGTAAACACTAGCACAAGCACCTTTCAGGAGAGAAACAGAGCGGGCCTTGTTGATCATTAAGCAAATCATGATTTGAAAGCTTGCTTGAGATAAGTCCTGCTTCTGCCAAGCCTGAAACAGTGAACTCAATAATGAATGAGCAGTGATAAAAGGCACTCAATCCAAATCATAAGCCAAAAATTAGAAAGTCAGTCCTCACCTTGAATTGATGAAAAATCAGGGTCTTCAGGAGTGATATCATCAAAGGCAAGTTCAGTAACATTCTCTATATACATTGCAGGATACACTTTTGACACTGTGTTCCTACAAGCAATTGAAAAACATTCTTATGATGGATTCTAAACTTCTAATCTCTTAGACTCCAAATGCAATGTTCTCACACCAACCAGTTTACAAACAAAGAAAAAACATACCTTGAGAGAGCACTGCTCGCAGAGACCAACCAACGTGCATATTCTCGACGCGTGCATAGATCAATTGGTTGAGCATCAGCTTCAATAACCTGAAAAAGATTAAATATGTTTAAACTACAAACTGCAAGCCTGCATGACCCAATTCATGATTCCCGCAGATGGGCAACCTGGAAATTAAAAACTTACTCTATGCACTCATAAGAGCAGTACCTTCAGAGCTTGCAAAGCAGCTAATGCCTGACTCTGAACCTGATCAACTATTGCTGGAACTAGGACCTTTCCTGGGAGTACCTGTAGAGCTGCAGAAACTGTAGATGGAGCAGGTATGCCAGCAGGTAGCAAAGAACTCCCATGAGTCAGTGACTCGAGAAATGATTTGCTTCCATTGATCGCATTACGATCATCTATGTCTTGTTGGTCACCAGATGGATATGCTGATGTTGACACAGATGTTTTGGAAGCCCCACTTTCATCTAATCTATGTATTTCCAGGGAAGAAATAATTCTCCCATCTGAGACTTGTGATGTTCTGTTAATGTCAGGATTTTCTTCAGTCGGGGCTGAGTCTATGGTCTCCAAGTTGTGTGTGGTCTCTAGGTGAGAATCTGAGGTTGTGTTCAACTGGGAACCAATTGAAATACTTGTAGGCATGGGCTCACTAGGTGCATATGCTTCAGCATCCAAAGAAGGATGCGACAAAGGCTCGGAATACTCTTTTACATTTAAATTAGGCAACTGTTCCTGGTAGCTAATTTGAAGAGTTTCGGATATAGACAAATCGGAGGGTCCAACACTGACTAGGCCCACTTCGACCTCAGAAGTTGGCTCAGGTAAGCTGGCAGAAATGCTGCCATCTTCATCTTTATGGCTAGGTGCAACAGAAGAACCAACAGGAATCTCAGTTTCAGCCAATTGTGTTGAGCTCGGAGTTGTTTCAGGAGCAATTGACTTATAATCAATTTCAGGGTTATGTTCTTCCTGAATGGAAACACTGTCCATGGCATGACTGCCGTTGGATGCGTCTTTTACATAATCCAGTGATGAGTTTTTGTTATCATTATCAATTTTATTTTCATTTGGATCTTCATTATATTCTGAAGATGATAAATAATCCTGATCTTTACCTGTCTGACTTTCCACAATGCCATCTTCATTCTTTACATGGTTGCTCTCATTTCCCCCCTCCACTTTATCTTCATTGTCATCAACATAGGCCAAAGAAACCTCTTGATCAGCTGTCAACGGCTCCATTTGTTGAACTGGTTCTGAGTTCACATTACATGAAATGCTTCATTAGCATTGTTCATTACACAAGCACTCAAGAAAATAAAAATGAGCTTAATGAACGGTGTACAACTTTTAAGGAAAGCCTCATATACTGACAAGCACTTACTGGAGGTATTGCGCTTGCTAATAGCCAAGGCCGCAAAAGTTAGCCCAGCAACCAGAACAACTCCAGCCACTCCAGCTCCCACAGCCCCTGAAAGCAAACTACTTCCACAATGTTATTAGTCCATAAAAGAAAGAAAGAAAGAAGAAAATAATAATAATAATAATAATAATAATATTAAAACTCAAGATAACAATTGCTTTATCTAGAATTATGATTAAGGATACATCACCAAACATGAAATCCTAATAATATCACCGAAACATAAAATCCTATTGTATCCAAAGCAATTTGATCCAAACAATTCAATGAATATCTCTCACCGATACCTCCAATCCAATTCTTCCTCTGCGATTCTATAGGCTGTTCACTATCATCCGGACCAGACCATCCAGAGAGAGCATTCGCAGCAAGGTCCGACCCGTTCCACGAATCCCCATTTCTAGGAGGTTCTTCGTTCTGCGCAAGACAAAGCGCACGAACTTCACGATTCAGCTTCCTCACGCGGGCCCGTGCGAGCACCGCATTAAATTTCCTGGAGTTCCCGCAATTCAGTGCTAACCGGAGCTGGAGGGAGTTCGGCGTCCACGTGGCGCTAGCAGAAGCCATAGAAAAAGTAATCCCAGGCTTTTGAATCAAATTTACGTGCGATTGAATGGGGAAGGGGGGATTGGGATTTGAAGAAGCTAAAATCGAATAGAGGGACAGAAGAAGATGGAAATCGAAAACGATGACTTCAAAGGTAGGGTTTCAGGTGTCGATTGTCGTTGTTTTCCCGTTGAAGAGAAACAGAAATGGAGACCGACAGCTTTGTCTATCCTCTCTTTCCGTCTATCTTTCTTCAGCGATGCTGTTTAATTAATTACCTTTGCTTTTCCCTTTATATTTATTTTTTTATTTAAAAAAATGTTATTTTGCACATACTTTATATTTTTACATTTTTTTTTAATCTTACAAAACAGCTTTAATTTTCTTTTTAACATTTCTCATTTTTTTAATAAACTGTAATTTTCTACCTTTTTTTTAACACAATTAGGCATAATTATTTTTAATTATTATATTTTAACTATTATCATTCACAATTATAATTTTATTTTCACTTGTAGAAACAATTACAGTAATAATTAATTTAAAATTAATTTTTTAAATTTAAATTTCTATCACGTCTGTATTTTCTCCCTTCTTTTTTTTGTCATTTATATACCTCAACCTTACGGTTGAAATTAACAGTTCACCAATGAGGTAAGTTTTGCAAGAAAAACAAAACAAATGGAGGGGAGAGGGACTAAAACTTCACGTTGATTTTCTTTTCCTCTGACTGAGCATTTGAGGAAAACATTTGATGTTCATAGTAAGATTCTACAAAGATAACATATTGGAGTTCATTTCTTATCCGAATTTTCAAGGATAGATTCTTTAAGACAATTTACAACCTTTCCGCATGCTACAACGCAGTTTCGGATCTGCTAAACTGATCAAACTTCTATTTGATGGACTTTGTCATTGATGTTCGGAGTGGTTCCTTCCCATAATTCAGTTAGCTCGTTTCTTAGCCAGGATATGATGATTACAGGTCCCAATGTTGAAGGCACCTACGTTTACGGAACGAGGAAATTATGTTAACAGAGTTAGTCTCTTTATCTGACACAGGAACTAGTAAGCAACAATGAGTCCAGACGGTCATTCCCATAGCAGCTAAACAAATTGGATGAACATTCCAAAGAAAAGATCAGCACACAGATCATCATCTAGCACAAAGTTAACTTGACGAAATTTAGTTTCCTAAAATGGTGTCAAATATCCAGGTTCCTAGACAGACTGGTTAAAAACATGAAATCCGTGACCCGAGGTTTTTGCCCTTAGGACATCATTATGTCCATCAGTCTCAGCTCTCCATATTTACAATGGATTCAGCTCCCAGAGCTCATAGCTTGTATATGACATCTTTACTTCCATGTTATAGGTTGCAAATAGCAACTAAGGATTGACATGAGAGGCTGAGATTATGGACAGTACACTAGAATATACAGATCATTGGATTCATACCAGGAAAGCAAAAACACCTTGATTAAAATCATTATGTTATTTCTTTGAAAGGTTTGCAAAATATCTTATCAGTTCCCATCAACTCATAATTATTGAGCTTAACTTGGTACGATGCTAAATAAATTAATAGATAGATATCAGCCAGCTCAAAGGGTTAGCAAGTTACCAATCCTGAGCAACAAATGAAAGAAATCATGTTATCAATCTGAGCAACAAAGAAAAGATAATTATCAATCATTACTTCCATAATTAAAACACCAAAAACAAAGTTTTCTTAAAAGAATTGGCAGCCACCAATCAAAGAAAATTTGAATAGCTCTGATTTTTCTTTTTTGCAAATTTAATAATCTAAAAGCTGATTTGCTAGTGACACCACAATCATATTCCCTTTGAGCTCACTATCTTATTATTATTAGAAGTCTGATATCAGAATTACTTATATCACATTCTTAAACCATCAATTTGCTCAACAATACCAAATCCAATAGAACTATTTTTTTTTTAAAAAAAAAGACGAATAGAACTATAACCCTGATGATTTTTGTCCTGCAGTTTTATGTACTAACTGAATCTGCCACAACACAGTTAAAGCATATCAAAGCAAAAACAAACATGAACCACATATGATGAAAACAAAATCATAAAAAAGATGTAGAAAAAAATAGACGAAGAATAGATATACCAGGTAAAGAAGAGCTGGTTGAGGTGAGTGCGTCAGAACACCAGCTGCTAAAGCAATGACCAGCCCAATGGCATATCCAGGCAGGGCATACCATATATATTTGTGTCCCTTCAATGAATGCAAGTCTAAAAGATTTACTGTATCTCTACTTTTTCGATGATCAAAACAAAGAACCAATGCCAGAAGCATGGCAGGGATAGCCTGCAATGACAGGACCAAAATAAAATGTCAATTTCAAGACGGTAGCTAAAGCAACCATAAGATGTAACTACTCAAAGAGCAGCAAAGTTCAAATTGTCTTGATAAGAAAAGAAAAAGTCCGATATTGGATATCTCATAGAGGTGTGATCTGCATTTCCAGTTTAGAATATATCAGAAATTAGACATTCTCTCTCAGCTCATTATTTGCTTAACAGGAAACAAAATACCGTTAGGCATATTTTTTGGTCTAATTCTAATAAGAAATAGAATTAGACCAGTGTCTACTCCTTTTGGGCCATTATATGCCTAACAGGAAAAAAATACTGCACAACTCAGAGGATAGCCTCAACATAGAGCCAGCATGGTCGTTCAAAAATTTCAAAACTACTCCCTATAACTGAGAATCATTGCAGAGAAAAGGTAGTTATACCATGTCACCAAGACCAAGCATCATGAAGTCAGCAGGATTTCCACCAGGTCCAACTCCGCCCAACAGATTCCGGGGAAACACAATCTTCACAGGTAACTCCAGTTTCTTTGTAATTAATTGCAGTCCAGGAAGGCTCAAACTGTTAGCCACTGTGTGAACAGGATTTGATGCTTGTTGTGTGGCCACTGATACCATGACATTAGCACCAAAAAATCTCTCCGAGAAAAAAACCCAGAATATGTCATACACAAACAAGCATACGAGGAGCATAGCACATATTTTTATGTTCGGAAGCCGCACATGACTGACAAAGGCAATACAAATGGAAATGCCCAAGAGATTGTTCAATATCCAATGCCCAGAAACCAACCAAGCAGCAACTATAAGAGAGCATGTCAACAATAATAACCCCTTGATTCGTGTAAATGACTTTGAACAGCAACGTGACACAAATGGATCAGCCAAACCAAGTTGTGACTTCACATAAACAACATAAGGAGACAGACAGAAGAAGAGGGATGAGACAGAGGCAACAGCTGTAAATGCAGTGAGGAGCTGAGAAACAGAAGAGAATAGATAAAACATCAAAAGCAAGCTGCACGAGCTCATTACAGGGATCATAAGTGCCTGGGACCGATCTAATGTAATTGATGCTTCTGATAAGTCACGATTTCGTTCCATTTCTTTCCCATAATTGAGAGCACGAAAGGCAGATCCAAATGTCACAGCCACAGCTGTAAGTATGAGGGTAGCAGGTGCAGGTTCCAGCAAATACAGAAGCTTCCACAGGGGTTCCATTACCAGCTACCCACAGTTCCTCCAATTAAATATCCCAAATAGTCTTCCAAGACAGGAAGATTAGTGATTAGACAATCTGCTACCAAGGTTGCATTACTTCTCTAACAAATGCGTGGCCAGAGATCTCATGCACCCTACAAAAGATTCAAGTCAAAATAAAGATTTACGAATAAATTTCAATACTACATAAGATATTTGGACCTGAATTTACTTAAGCAAAAAAGATATAATCATGTGGAGATAACATTCAGTGTAGAAAAATTAAAAATAAAACACCATGGAATAAACATGTGTTTCTAAAGGCTTAAGAAAATTTAAATTTAAAATGAAAATCCAAAAGGAAGACTAGTTTACAATTAGCTTTCCTAGCAAATTTGGAACTGAAAAGGCAGAATCAGCTGCTCAACATTTGCACACTGAATGTCATTCCCCATATCTGTTTCTTATTTATTTAGCAACAAAGACTTCTGCAACCAATGTAAACCCAAAAATCAATGTCCTTAGTTTCATTTGGGGCTCACATGTTAATTACCTCCAAAAACACCAAACTAACTTGTCTTATCACCAGCCACTAAAGAAACAAAAACTTACAAGCAAGCTAGACCTGAATCCATCTGAAAATAGCCTTAACCATATCTCAGCCACTACCCCCCTTTTGGTTCACAAGAAATGAAATCATCTGAACTCGGTAAACAACTATTCCCAGTTGACTTGACTAAACTGATCTAATCCTCGCTCAAAATCCGAAACCAAGCCCCAATAAACAAGCAGAAATTTCGTAAACTTTTTTCCTCTGTTTTCTCTGAAACCAAGCATAGATGACATATAACTAGGATTCAAAATTCCCAATATCATTCCTTTACCATCTATCCATGTCAATAATCGTAAACGCTGTAAAACTTAACATCTAGGGCACGCAAGGAAGCAAACAAAAGAAACATCAACACATACCATACGTGTATAAGTACAATGATAAATGACCGAGTATTATATCACGAGATCTGATGCAAAAAAAAAAAAAAAAATTAGAAGCAGAGAAATTAGGGCTTCTCTCGGTTGATAGCAAAGGAAGCCTTTCCAGAACACTAAACCTTGGACTCAGGAGTTGGGTCAGCTTGAATAGCTTTCTATCTGATCAACAAGCCCTCCTTTCCGCGTAGCTGCACAACCAAAGGGAACAAGATTGTGAAAATTTGCAGAACAGTCCCTAATATTTTAAAACTTCGTACTATTTACCCATATTCATTATCTATTTCCTTATGCTCCCCCGTAGGCGATTAATTAGGATGTTAAAAAAAAATCGTGTTAATTCGTGTTTAAGCGGATTAATTCATAACGTATTATAAATAATTATTATTTCTAACCCCCCCCTCCCCCCCCATATAATTTATTTACTAGATAAATTATAATTTTTAAATCCATACACAATTTACTCGTACAATTATGAATTTAATTTATTTATCATAAAATATTAAATTAATTAATCAATTAAAATTTGAAATTAACTTGTCTACCATATATATTAAATATGGTATATAATTCTTTAATTATTAATAAAACCAAAAAGGGTTTTTACCGAGTTATTAAGTTGATCCTCAACGTACACATTAAAATCAACAAAAATTTAATTTATATTACAATTTTTTTTTTAGAATAATATTTATTGTTTATATAAACTATAATAACAATTATATTTATATCAATCTCAATTTCATTATATGATATAAATAAATGATAAACATACGGTAGTGGGACATATCCGCGACCCACCACGTGCCTTTCGTATGGGTTGGATACGGTTCCAGAGTTTTGTTTTTTTTTTTTTTTAGGCACGATTTAACATTTTATTTTTTACCATATAAAATAATATATTTATATTTGTAATTTTTTATAACACTAATTAATTACTAAACTTAATTTTATTAACACTAGATTTTCAGTATCTATTAGGATGTAGTTCTAAATTTTTTCAATAATTATATAAAATAAAATGATATGCAGATATAAATTTAGTCTTTTGCGATTTGCATTATTTTCGGCCGATAGTGACCGTCGCTTCGGCTATAAATTTATCCAGAATGTCTGTACGTATTCATTTCGGACCATCGAAAAACGCGATGGCAATTTCGTAAATATCCGTCCCATTAGATATTGACTTTTAATTTCCCTCGAATGCGTAAAACGGCGTCGCGTCACCTTTCCCCCTCCCTTTAAACATCGCCGTTTTTCATTGATTTGCGCTCGCACTTTCGTTTTCCCCTCCGTCAGTGTCCGGAATATAAGAGAAACCGGAACTAACTACATGCGTCGCGGCGTGACAACATATATCAGCGGAAATCTGTGGGAATCGAACCTCATTGAAGCGAAAAAATGAAGAAAGCATTCCACGTAACATTAGCAATTCTGTTGGTTTCGCTTACTTGTTACTCGCCGGTGTGCGTTTACTCGGAAAAGCTCCTCGTGAACATGACTCTGGTTCGAAATGCTTCATCCTATGGTGCTTGTAAGCTTCTTCTTCAATGTAAATTGAAATTTACGTTTATTTGTATACATAATTTTAATTTTCTCAGGTTGAACGAGTTATTTTTTATTTTTTTTATTCCTTTTTGAATTATATTTTCCGGTTCCAACATTTCGTATTTGTAGCTTGCTTATAAGCTTCTTCTTCTTCTTCATCAATGGAGATTTTACTTTGTGTTCTTTCGAATATTTCATATTTTTAGTTTGCTTGGACGGGAGTTTGCCCGCGTACCATCTCGACAGAGGATTCGGCGCTGGAGCACACAACTGGCTTTTACTGTTCGAGGTAATTCTCCTCTTTGGTGGTGTGATAAAAGTAAAACAATAACAGAAGGAAGAACAATATAAGCTCCAATCACCACGTGCCATGTCATCAGTTCGCGGTTAAAAAATGTGGTGATTCCATTTCATTTCTGCTGGATGATTGGGTGTTTTTAGGAAATGAATACGACATCGTCGATAACTTTTCGGCCTAGTGGATCGTGCGCGTTGCTTTTTGCAACTTGCAGTTCTCTTTTTCTTGATTGCTCAGGCGCTGCTGGTAAAATAGAAGACTAGAATAAATAATGTCATCACGACTTTACTTTCCGTTTTTTTTTAAACTTTCAGGTAATTGTTAAAATATTTACGTTTAAAATATTTCTCATGAGGTTTATGATCATTATGATGCTATAATAGCTTCACGGTACCAGAAAACTTAATTAATTATTTTTCGCATTTAGGGGAGTAATTATACTCTCACAAGAAATGTGTAACTTAAAGAATAATGAATTTCTTTCTGAGAGGAAAAAAGAACGGAATCCGTTGCATTATTAGCTAGTGGGTCCAAAAATCGGCATTATTTTCATTCACAAGCTTTTTTCATTTCTATAATGGCATTGGTTATCAGGGAGGTGGTTGGTGTAATGATATTCAATCATGCTTGGAGAGATCGAAGACGAGCCGTGGATCAACGCGTCTTATGGGCAAGAAGGTGGGTTTCTCTGGAATCATGAGTAATAATGCCTCTCTTAACCCAGGTATATTTCTTGATTCAACCCTCTAATTGATGAGAGCATTTTTATTTTTAATTTCAGTTTTATTTTGATAAATGGATGCCCTTTAGTTGCCAGGAAAATGATTGCCTTCTGGTAAAAAGTAATTAACAGATTTGATATGTATAGACGATCTATTAATTGATTAGAACTAAGTGTAGGCATAGCCGTCGATTTACTTGACAGTATTAGAGTGGCAAATTATTTAGAAGGCAATTGTGGATGCGTAAGTAAATAGGGGGACCACGTGCGTTTGTTTTTCTTTAATTGTTCTATTTTTAGGTGAATGGTAAGTTCTCAATGTTGACTTTAGTTGCCCAAGAAAATAGCATGGTTGGTGACTGAAAGTAAGCATGCTCAGAACAGAGTGATAGGAATGATGCTAAAGAAAAAAGGGGGAAAATAAAGAAAAAGTGAGATACATGAATGGTATATAACGTGATTTATACAACTTTGACTCACCTTGTTTTTTTGGGAACATTCCAAAACCATCTCTCACCAAATGAACTTAAGTTCTATTTTACATGCTATTGAACTTGTGAAACTTCATAAACCGTAATCATGTCTTGGTTTTGAGTACTTAATGTTTTACTACATCCCTTGATCCACTCAATGCCAATGGTCGATGATGGTTTACTGTTCCTAAATAAAGCGGCTGAAGTTCACTGGAGCTAAAAAATTATCATAACTTTGATTACAAATAGTCGTACTTTTTTATTAATAAAGGCCGAATAATTAACATGTTGAGGAAGTGGTGGTTTCTTATTTTCTACCATCTAATACTCTACAGCAACCAATGCTGTCTCATATGTTTACAAAATCTTTTGTTGCTGTCTATTGTCAGCAGCAATTGATAAGTTCCTGTCTTTAATTAAGGGTTGATGTTTTGAGAGATCTAGCATTCTGCATTATGGTTGTTTGACAAAAAGGGTAGTTCGGGAAATTCAATCTTGACACGTTCACACAACTCCCTGTTGTTCACATGAATTCTCCAATCTTGTCCATCTCTCGTGATTAATGGTTGATGGCTAAGCTGACAGCTATTACTTTCTGGTTAATTATTTTGACTTCTGAAGCTTTACAGACTTTTTTAATGCCAGCCCTTGCTTTTTGTCAGCCATTGTTGTCCTCTATTAAGCACTTTAAAAGACGTAAGGAATCCTTTTCTTCAGTAATATTTTCAGTGTGAAGGTTCAGATCAATACCAGTTCTATTAACAGGAAAGTGTAGATTTCTCCAAGGTTGGTATAGATGTTGAAGTCTGTAGTTGGCAGACCAGAAAATATAAGAGGTCGAGGTAGAATTAGCTTTGTTATATGCTAATTGATTTCTTCTCAAACAATACAATATCAAAAAGGGTTGTTGAGTAGGTGAAATTAGTATTTTTTCGTTATCAAACAATTATTTAAAATTGGAAAGAAAAGAATCTGGTAGTTCACCATTTCTTCAAGTAGTCTAGGAAGGTTTTAACAAAATGCATGCACATGGTGTATGATGCCTTTGCTTAGCCGGGTAACATGTCAAAATTTTTTAAACATTCTTTGTTGACCGCAACCTTATACATTGGATTTTTATTGTTTACAAGACAGCTTTTCTTATGAGCTTGTAGTAGTGGAATTTGCTGTAATTTCTGAGGCGCGAGATCTTAAGATGAACTAATTTATCAAGGCTATATCTATAATTGAAGTTCTTTTGAGTGTCTTTGTGTGTTTTTCTGTTTTTTCTAGGCCCAAGTATGGGGTACTTTTTAGACAGGCAGGGAAGGGGACAGTACATAATTCGATTAACAATTTGTAAAATTGAAGTCGTTAGGCTTCTTCCCAAAGAAATGCTGATACTATTCTAAATTAGTTGTTACTAGACGATTGAAATAATTTATAAGTTCTTGCAAGGTTGGTTAGCAAAGCCCATAGAGATATATAGAACGTAACTTCAGTCAGGTTTACAAGATAGAGCTGTAACTTTGATTACGTTAACACCAAGATCGTAGGCAATATTTTATATTGTTCCATCAGCTCATCTAATATAAATAATCCACGAGTTTAAAAAATGTGACGTGTGTTTGTCTTGTTCCTAGATGAATATTGCACAATTGTACCCCGTGACCCATGTCCACCAGATGAACCGACTTCCATTGGGTTATGGCTGTCTCCTGCCTATTAAGATGCATAAAGTTGGTATTAGTGGGAAATGAGGGTTAAAAGATTATCTTTTACACTGTTATTAATAAAAAATTTGCAGGAATTTTAATAACAAAATAATTTCAGTGTATCTCGATAATTAATTCCAATTATATAGTATTCATATGCATAAATGAAAACTGATAACAAATTTAATAAACACCTGACAAGAATCCACAATTTTCTAATAGATTAATAGCGGAATTAATAGGCATATGTAGGAGATATTACTACTCTGTTCTCTATGTAAAACAATTAGGTTTTCAAGATCTAGAATGGTATTATTACAGCAACCATAACATATATATAGAGTGAAAGTAGCGACTTCTTGTGATTTACATACTTAAATTGACAGACTTATTATGTGAAAGCCTAATATAAAAAGTCCATAACAAACAGTAATGTACAACAGGTTTAAATGGACCATAAAAATAAGATAACATGAAAATAAGCATTTACTCAAATACTCCATAAATTTGACATTCAACTAATCTTGGTTCTATTAAGAATCTGACTATGCTAATTTACTATATATTAAATTCTAACAATTTCGTTAGTGGGTTTTTCATATGGTTAAGTATGATGCTATACTGCTTAGAGGGTTAATCTAAACATGCCAGGCTATTTTGGAACAAACTCAGAACTTATGGTGAAACCGATTTACAAAATCTTAATTATGTTAATTAAGAGTATGTTCGGTAAAATGAAGAAGTATTGTGGTATTCATTTGCAAATTCAAACTTAGTTTAATGAGTAAATGGTATAAATTACATTAGAATGGTAATAAAAAATTGACCACATGTTAAATTTCATATGGAATTAGAGCAATGCATTCCACATTGCATCAATTTGGTTAAAAAAAACTGAAATATATTGATCTATTCCAAATTTCATATTTTGTCACTTTTTACTATTTTTAGAAGTAGTATCATAATCTTCTATTTAAATTGAGAGTGGATTTACAAATGAAATCCAAAAGATTTAGATTTGTTCCAAACATAGCATACAAAAAATGCAAAATTTGTTAGTAAATTATTCATATGGAATTTTACGCGAAGTAAGAACAATAAATTTTAAATTCCATCCTATTTATGGAATTTAAAATTATTTATTTATTCCATATTAAATTTAGTATGAGCTCAGTTTATCATTTTAGGTGGTACTTTCTATATCTTCTATTTGAAATAAGTGTATATCATAAATGAATTTCACACAAATTTTGGATTTGAGCTAATCATAGTCTAGTAAGTATAAAACAAAGAAATTAAGATTTTGACGCTGAATCTCTTTGCAGTGGCTTCAGTAGTTAAATAACTAGAAATATTTCAAATAGTAATTATTATATGTTGAATTTATGATTTGTCTATTTCTATCATAATTTGATATTTCTTCGGTTTATTCATTGGAGTTGTAATTAAATGCTGACCTGTGAATCAGATTTTTACAACTGGAACCGTGTGAGACTTAGTTATTGTGATGGAGCTTCATTTGCTGGAGATAGCAAGTTTGACAATGGGGTGACTCTTTCTAAAACTTTCCTTCTGGTTATCAATGCTTTGCCTACTTGATTACTGTTTTTTAAGTGCCCAATAAGTAAAAGCTGACGAAGGCCACTTCATTAGCTTGTTAGGATTTTCTTGCTGTTTGCTCAGAAATCTTTTACAATCCTAAATCAATGATATTTATACCTCCTGGGCATTTCAAAGAGATTCCATCAGAGCTTCAGATTGTTGGCATAGGAAATCCCAGTTTGCTAGGGAGAGTAGTGAGAGTGATCAGTAGATCATCTATTTGCATAACATATTAGTTATTCTGTGTTAGGGCAAATTATTATATATATTTTATACGTCTAACTGTCTGATTTCGTTTCTGTATATGTGATTAAAATGAACAACAGACATCATTACTTTATTTCAGAGGGCAAAAGATTTGGGAAGCTATCGTTCATGATCTTCTGCCCAAAGGCTTAGCAAGGGCACGCAAGGTAAGATCATATCTCCAAGTGCTCTGGGTCTACAGGATGCATGGTTTAACATTTTTATGAATTCTATTTTCATAAATTGTGGATCCATAACTTGCATAATGATGATTGGAATTATACTGAGAAGTACAAAAATAAACAACCACAATAAAATACATTTTACATTTTGGTAGATTTCATCTTTGGTGAGAACTTGATAAATACAACCATTTTGTTCTATGGACCATAGGCTTTGCTGTCAGGTTGTTCTGCTGGGGGTTTGGCGACCTTTTTGCATTGTGAAAGTTTCGCCAGTTTTTTACCCAAGAATGCAAGCGTCAAATGCTCAAGTGATGCTGGATTTTTTCTAAATACGTAAGTGTTCTTTTGGGGATAACTACATCTGCCTTCACATCTAAAGGTTAATTGCACATACTGACATATCAGTGGTTATAAGAAGAGTTGCTCAACCATTGATTTTGTTCTTTGGACTTTATGAATTTTTTTGTTGATGTTTTCATTTTACAGGAGAGACATAAGCTTGAACTTAACTATGATGTCCTTCTTTGAAAAAGTTGTCACTCTACAGGTAGTCTTCAACTCGAATACCTTTATTCTTTTTTTTTTGTTATTTTTTTCATACTTAACATTCTTTATTTAGCCTTCTTCAGTCACTTGCTATCTGTAATGATTATTTATATGCATCAGCGTGTTTCTGTATATGTTTTTTTTTTTTTGTTCTTTAAACATTCTCAAAGAAACTTGTATCTATTTAGAAGAACCTTAGTTTCATTCCTGCAAACTTCAATGGAAAAAGAACTAGTGAAACATAATCTAGTTTTGACCATATATTTGTTGCATTGTTCTGAACGTCTTCTACGCAGTTGACAGAATTTTCTATAGCAAGTTCTTCTCTATTGTGGGTTTTAATCTGTAAACATTATTTCACATGCTATAAGGTCAATTTGACAGGGGGTAGAGAAAAATCTAAATCCAAATTGTACCAGTGCTCTTGAAGATCCAACTATGGTATCATTTCACACTGCTCCTTGATGTTTCTTCATCAATCAGTTGCATTAGATTCGCTTGTCTGTTCTTCATAGGGCTGACAGTACATGTGTTTCCTTTTGCAGTGCTTCTTCCCACAGTACATCTTGAGACATATTACAGTACCATTTTTTGTCCTGAATTCAGCTTATGATGTCTTCCAAGTAAACCTTCCTATACTTTCATTTATCTTAAACTCCTTATCATAAACTTTATAGATCTAGCTGGTATCTGGTAGATTATGTACATGCGATAAGGAAAGTAGTTACAATAATAACAAACTATACTCAGCACACAGAGTTGAATCTCAAGCTGGGCTCTCTGGCTTGTGTAAATACTCTTCATCAGTGAAGACAATACTTACTAAGTGAAGCACTTCTGTTTATTTAAAAAAAAAAAAAGTACTTCTGAAAATTTATAATATCTGTATATTCAAATGTTAAACAGTTCCATCATGCACTTGTGCCCCCTTCAGCTGATCCGCATGGATACTGGAGGCACTGCAAGTTTGATCCAGAAGCATGTAATGCAAGCCAGATCAATGCATTGCAAGGTAAATATCCTTCAGTTCTCTACGTAGCTGCTGCTTAATATGTTTTTGGTTCTAAACGTATAAGATTATTTTCATATCTAATTGATAGGAACGAATCAAATGTCTCTCCTCAGGTTTCAGGGATGACATGCTTTTATCTTTGAGATCATTTTTCAAATCGTCAAGAAGAGATGGGATGTTTATAAACTCCTGCTTTGCTCATTGCCAAAGTACAGAACAAGACACATGGTTAGCTGATGACTCCCCGAGAGTAAATAATAAGGTACCATGCTGCTCCTGAATCTGCCTCCAAAACCAATGTTTTGACTAGTCTCTTGAATTGACTATAGTGATCTATTTGCACTTTATGCAAAATAATTGACTATTATTATCACAATCCACTTTTATTCACATAAAATTTAGATGAAACTGCCCAAAAATCCAGTTTAATTATTAAAAGAGATATGAAAGTCTTTGGTCATACTTAGTCCTAAAACAACTTCTTCTGAATTTAATCTTACGAAGTTATACAAAAATATATCGAAACGAAATAGGGTCTGGAAAATGACAGTGAAAACATGGCATGAATTCGAAAACAGAAACAAGATCTGGAAAAGTTAGTTTCAAGCTAAATGCTACGTTTCACTATGATTTTTCAAAACCTAATTCCATTTATCAACTTGTTTTGTTTATACACATAAATTTTAAAAAATTAAATCCAAAACAGTTTTTTTGCATTGAACATTGCTTGTTCTTTAGCAGTTCTGGACTTTATAAATAATTTCCTTTTTTTCTTTTATCAATTCACACTGCTCTGTTACAGACCATTGCAGAAGCAGTTGGTGATTGGTACTACAGCAGAAGGGTAACTAAACTTATTGATTGCTCATATCCTTGTGACTCAACTTGTCATAATCTTATACCGGAACCACCTATTCCGGTAAGTAATATCACATTAATAATTTGCAACATCATAGTTGGAGTATATTGTGGGAAATTTGGTTATAACTTATAACTATAATTTAGTCTAGTAGTGAATTCAGTCTTAAGTTGATAAATTTCATTTCAACTCAATCCAAATCATAAATATCTTTTAAGTCTTTTGTTTAAGTTGAGTGGCAAGTGACCTGCACACTGACTATTTAAGCATATTTATTTTCTTAAGAAGTCACTGAAATATATAAATGAGAAATCTCTACTTTATTTTCTATTTAACCTTAAAAGTGTCAAGTTTAATTTCAGCAAATAGTTGTTTATACTTTAACTTCTGCTAACTTGACATTTTTGTTATGCCATTTTTCTACGTTTGGATGAAAGCAAGAAAATTTGATAGAATTTATTAAGAAATACTTATATACATTTAAAAAAAAAACTTATTTAAGTTTCAAATAGTATTTAAGAAATACATTCCGAATTTTATCAAAATTAATAAAATTTAAAATCGAAGTTTCTTAATTCTAGTTAGAATTTTTTTATTGATATTTTTTAATCATTTTTTAATAGCTTATCTATTCCACCTAATTAAATTAAGGTTATGTTGTGATAGATGTGAACTACAACATATTTAGGTAGAGAGTTAATAAGTTTGAGTTTAGTTCAAACAAATTTGAATTTCTAACGGGTTAAATTCGTTTGGACCTATTAAAAAGTTGGTCTAAACAAGTTAAACCCGCTTAACCTGTTTATACTCGTTAAATCTAGTTGACTAAATATGTTAATATCCTATTAATACATCAGACATTATAATAATATTTATATATATATATAAATATAATATAATTATGTCACATGTACTATAATAAATATAAACTTTAATATTAGAAAAGTCAATTCTGATTTCTTGTTAACTCATTTAACATGTTATAATAAACAGATTGAGCAGATTTAAAAATATTGATATGTTCATAAATAAGTTGTGTAGCAAATAGAGATCATGACTTATTTATTAAACAAATTATGCATGAGTCGGAGTTGATGTACCGGCACTATATGTTTACATATGACCTGTATGTTTTACTATCCCATAATTTTTAATTTATATAATCATAAGCTAAGTTCCTTTTGTCGTTCTTTCATCATTTCTTACCAGCATACATAATATGCAGAAAGATTAAGTTGTGTGTTGGGAACTCATGGTCTAAACTGATGTCTAGAATTTGCATGTAATTCGATCTGAGTAGTGCTCTTCTTTCTTCTTAAGTATGTGAATGTTGCAGGCTCGGTAGATGACCAAGTTGGAGCTGCTGACAAAGTGAATTTATTCCTCAACACTCCACTATAGAAGGTGGGAAAATACCAAAAGAAGAATTACATAGTCACTTATAAGATTCTTTCTCTAGGAATTCTTACAAGCGATAAAATAAAGACTTTCACATAGTTTACATTTAATTCAAAGATCAACCTCACGATTCGATGTTGTTATTCTTTGCCAACAATGGGTTGGCGTATCTTCTAGGAACCTTACAATTGATTTGCTATATGATTTTTTTTTGAACACATATTATTCTTGAGTCATGTTTTCTCTTCGAAATTATTCAAGTGATTAGCTTTTTTCATTTTGACTTTTGTCCAATTCCATTGCCTCTGCGTTATGTGAGTTTTGAGAAATACATATTTATATGAAACTAACTTTAAAATAAAAATTGTTATTCAAACTTTTTTCTTATCTATATATAATACATTTTTATTGATTTTTTTTTTTTATAAAAAATAGTACTCTAATCAAATTTTACGAAACACAATTATAAAAATAACAATTAAAATTAAAATATTTTTAATTATTATAAAAAAAATTTAACTCATACGTTTATTACAATTTCATGTTTGTATAAATATATAACTAAATTAATATTTGAAATAATTAAATTCACTTCTTTCTCCGTAATTAAAAAAAAAAAAAAGAAATAAGAGCAAATTACCTGGATATGTCGCTCCAACAGCCAGGTCCATCTGTAGCTGAGAGACTCTTCCACCCAACTAAGAGCCAACCAAAATCCACCACCCTCAAGCCCTAGTCAGCTCTCAGGCTCTTCAACAGGTGGCACGCAGGCTCAATCCACCCAATCCTCCACCTCTATCGGTTTCCGCCAAATTACCAAAATACCCCTATTCACGATTCCCCATACAACCCTATCAAATGCAAAATGCGCTGTACAAACGGCCGTGTTGCTCCACGTCAGTTTTTCTGCTACATTTTTTGCCGTCTTCTCTAGTTATTACTGCCCCAAAAGCTCTCTCAGATCCTCTCTCCATTACGAGAAAGCGTCGTCGTAACCGTATTTTGAGTGGAAGAATCGGATTGAGTTCGGATTGTAGAATCAGGGCAATGCCTTGTTCCTCAATCGAGACTAATACATCTATCTGTGGTGGTGGTGGTGGAGGAGGAGGAGATAATGATTCTCTTCTTAATTTCAAACTGAATCAGTCAACCTTCCTCGCCTCTCTGATGCCGAAGAGAGAGATTGGTGCCGATCGCTTCATCGAAGCTCACCCTCACTACGATGGCCGCGGTGCTCTTATCGCTATCTTTGGTAGTGTAAAACCTTACTGGTTTTTGTTTATTCTGTGTTTTTGTTTGGAGCTTTTTGTTAGACTACTGTTGAATTTCAACGGAGGGAATCTCGTGCTTTGGTTTATTGCTTACTAGAAGTTCTGGTCAAACATGGCTTAGGAGGACAGTACTTGAGTAAATGCAACAGATACAAAAAACATAGAAACATAGCGCGTGAAGAAGTTATATGTTGAATTTCCTGTTTGTTAACTGTAGTTGATTGTTTGAATGCTAAAGATTACTTGAAGTCGCTGTGTTCTGCTTTTTTCTGAGACTTTTGCTTTGGTGTAATGGATACTTTTGCTTAGTTATGTGTAAAAACTATATTGATGTAGGATAAAGTTAGCTTTAGTTTATCTATTTGGGAAATTGGGAATAAAAATTGAGATATCATACTAAGAATTTCTTAATGTTCTATCTACAGAGTCTTAGGCATCACACTTGAGGGATTAATTGTATCATACAATTAGAAAATTGAAAAATCTCAAAGTATGTTATTAAGTAACTATAGTCTATCCCAAAAAGTGAATTCATAAATACATCTACAATGCTTAGTATATTTTCTTTTTTAATAAAATTTACTACTAAAGTATTTTATTAACTATAGTCTATCGCAAAAAGTGAATTTATAAATATATCTACAATGATTAGTACTTTTAAAAAAATAAAATAAAATTAGACTACTAACGTATTTTATTAAGTAACTATAGTCTATCCCAAAAAGTGAATTTATATATCTACAATGCTCGTACTACTAATACAAATAGAAAAACTAAATATTAATATAAAGAAAACCATAAATTACTAAAAACTATAGTAATAGGCATCTAAATCTTGCATTTAACAGAATTGCAGTTTTTAATCAACTCGCAATTTAGACTTGAGCACCCCTAGTTAGGATAACTTATCCAGGAGTTTTGAAGTAGTGAAATAGTGTAAAAGATTGATTTTGGAGTTTCTTCGTGAAACTTCTATGAAATTTGTACTTGATTACTTTCTTTAATGCTAAAAGTAATTGAAAATTTTAATTGTTTAAAAGTGTAAAATCCTAGCAGGATCAACATATTGATAAATTTGTGCTTTATCTTCATCCTTGTATTAAACATCATTAGATTCCAATTATTCGCTTAAGTTCCTTTTTGCACTGAACTTCTATATAATTCTTTTTTGAATATAACTTCCATATAATTCTTAGCAGCGGAAGGTCTTAAGTAGCCTTAGAATCTTTATTCCTAGGAACACATTATAGTTTTTGTTTCTCAACTTCAACGATCTCTTTTTTTCTTTATCATTTTCATTGACTATAAGTACTATTGGACGTTTATATTTACTCATATTTTTTGTAGTTTTAGGTTTTAAAACTACATCCTTTTTATGAAACATAAAATGATATGTATTAATCTCATAGTGTTGAACATGTCACTCATAATAGTCAAAAACAATCAAGAAGAATATGTGTGAACATCTATGAATGACATAACACAAGATTGAGTTTCTGTAGGTACCACGACGAGTAGAAACTAGTCTTTCTAGAGTTACGAAGATACTTATTTATCTGTCCAAACTATTTTGTATATTTGCAGATGTGGTTGTATTGAAAGATTTGAGTCATCATGCATAGAGATTGAAACAAGATTCTTGAAACAATCATCATGAACAACAAGCTTTTGGTTTCATTTCCATAACTGTCTCTGAGTGATGACTCATGCTCTTCCTTAGTCTTCTGCATATTTAAAAATTTCCCACATGGTAGATGTTGAAGTTGATGGGATAAAATGGAAAATTAAGGAGTGCGTCAAAATTTATTGGAAAATTGTAAACCACCGAAGGGGTCTAAAACTGAACTGGATGGACTGGTTTAGTCAACCCAGTACGAAAATGTCAAAAACATAGGCGATCTAACATTTACTTATGGGTCACATATGCTTGGGCCTCCCACGGCAGTTTTTAGTCACTACACGACATCGGGGTTCAGACAGCAGGCTAGACTTCAGACTGTGGTTGCAGATCAAATAGTGGTACGAGACACGACTGCAGGAAAGTCTGGGAATGAGAGAGGCAGCAGCAGGGCGAAAATGCGGAAGCAAATGGCGTGTTTGGTTGTGGAAGTCCAGAGCAGGAGCAGTCTCTGGTTCTGGTGGCGGCGGCGGCTGTTTCAATCACTGCACACTGGTTGTAGGTGATTATGGTGGCGGCTGACTTCTGAGCTTTAGGGATCTGCAATTTCTTTTTATTCTCTTTTTTTTTTTTAATTTTTTTTTGGTTTGATGTGTTTTAACTATTTGGATGTGGGGTTTTGAGGTATGAGTTTAGGATTCTGTTAAGTTTGACATCAACTGATGCAGGATAAATCAGATTTCATTTGCCTACTTAGAAATTTGGGGGACAAAAATCTAGACATCATGTATTGGATTTCTTAGGCATTACATCTAAGAAATATTGAGTATCATACTTAAGGGTTTAATAGCATTCACAGCCAGAAAATTGATAAATCCTCGAAGTATTTTATTGAGTTACTAAACACTTGTTTTAGAAAAAGTGAATTTATAAAATTTTTATAATGCCTTCTTATTAACTTTCTCTGAGTAGCATTAGACTACTAATACTAGTAGGATTAAGAAATAATATTACTAATACAAATAGAAAAACTAAATAGTACAAAAAATAAAATTCTAAAATTACTAAAATGTAATAGTAGACTACTATTAAATAGTACCATAGTTTTATATTTAGTATAATTATAATTTTTAATCTATTTTGGCAAGTTACACTTTAAGTTATTTTGCATTATATGTGCTTAACTCCTAACTAATATAATAAAATTATAATTTCTAATCTATTTAGGAAATTTAAGCTTAACTTATTCTGTGTCATATATACTTCAAGCTTACATGAGTATTCCCTATTTTCAGATTCTGGTGTAGATCCAGCTGCTGCTGGATTGCAAGTTACTTCTGATGGAAAACCGAAAATCCTAGATGTCATTGACTGGTACAACAGAACTAGCTGAGCAGGAGGTTGGCCTTTGAAGTACTCCAAGATAATGTCTAACCAATTTTTATTTTTATTTTTTTCATTTTATCAGCACGGGAAGTGGAGACGTTGATACCTCAAAAGTGGTGAAGGCTGATCCGGATGGTTGTATTTGTGGAGCTTCAGGTTGATGTCATGAAATATGAGTAGATATTATAAGCATGGGTCTGGAATATATATATATATGTGTGTGTGTATATTAGTGCTGAACCTATCAAATGCCAGTTTATTTGTTCTTGAATTGTTTCTTTTAACTCTATGACACAAACGTCCAAAAGAGTGTGCTGATCAGAAACCAGCAGAGACATTTCTTACTTGGCCTTCCTACAAGATTTAAGTATTTGGTATTTTGCTTAAAGGATTCTTGTACTATTTTGGTTACTGACAGACCACCATGTGATTATAGGATTATGGACTTTTAGTTAATTTCAGTTATATGAACAATGATCCATCCTGTGAAACAGGCAAATGGTCTTTGGATTAGATCATAAGTGAAAATTTCTTTCTTCTGTCGTGATGAGGCATTAACTTCCAAGCTTGAACTTCAAGATGTCCAGTCAATTATGATCTTAGCTTTTGGAGGCCACATCAAGTTCTGTACTTCATCTCTCATACGTGCAATATGTTTTAATTAAAATATTCAATATTCTCGTATTTTCCCCATTGATTTCATGTTAATTTGTTTCCATTTATTTGTATCTCTTGAATATATCCTCTCATTATAGAGTCTACACTATTTATTCATGCATGCATGGATGCATACAGGTAAATATATCTTTCTATGCTTTAAGTTAAATTATCCACAATAATATTAACCGATTTGTAACACTTTTGTACATGAGTTTGCATCCTCTTAGTGCGTATAATCAATGAATTTATAATTTTTATTTCAGAAAAAAACTGTGACAAATATGTATTAGATTAATCTTTAGTAAGTTCTAGTTATATAAGCTGCTCACACATCCGCACTATCTAAATAGGCACATGTAGCTTTGTTATCTCTTTATTTTTATGCTAACTTCAGTTTATCAATTTCCTTCTTCTGTGTTTGTAAAACATTTCTAAATAGGAGCGTCTCTTATTGTTAATTCTTCCTGGAAAAACCCTAGTGGTGATTGGCATGTCGGTTATAAATTGGTCTATGAGCTATTCACGGACACATTGACTTCTCGTTTGAAGGTATAATTGTTGTTATTCCAATGTGGTAAAGTATTCGGGTTGCTTCTTGATCTTAAACATTCTGGTTTCAACTATTTCCCCCTTTTTTTCTTGGTTGGACAGAAAGAAAGAAAAAAAAAGTGGGATGAAAAGAATCAAGAGGAAATTGCTAAGGCTCTAAAGCATATTGACGAATTTGATCAGGTTGTTGAAAATGCTGCACGTTAAGATTCATTGTTCTTTTTTGCATGTAAAATCGATCATTTGATCTGCATAGAACAAAGTACTGCTAGCTGATATGATCTTGCATCATTTTCTCTCAACAAGCAATGTTATTCCTATTCCTTTATGTAATTTGTTATGTCATCCAAGCTTGTAGAAACACAAGAAAGTGGATGATGCAAATTTAAAAAGGACTCGTGAAGACCTGCAGAACAGGGTTGATATCTTAACAAAACAGGCTGAAGTGAGTGCACAAGATTACGAAATAATATTGGTTCACTTTGTATAGTACTATGGAAAATAACATCATTTTATGTTCAAGAGCTACGATGATAAAGGCCCTATCATAGATGCTGTTGTATGGCATGATGGAGAAGTATGGAGGGTTGCTCTTGACACACAAAGTTTTGAGGATGACACGGAATGTGGGAAACTAGCTGATTTCTCACCTCTAACTAATTATAGGTAGTTATATTCACTTTCTATGGGTATTATATGGTTTAGAAGTAGGATTAATGAGGCCTATCTGAACATGGGTGATTCAAGTTCTTTGACTAACTAGTTGGTTATTAACTTGCAGGATTGAGCGAAAATATGGTGTATTTAGCAAATTAGATGCTTGTTCCTTTGTTGTTAATGTATATGATGAGGGAAATATCTTAAGTATTGTAACAGATAGTTCTCCTCATGGTACTCATGTTGCGGGTATAGCTACTGCTTTCCACCCAAAGGTGGGAACAAACCTTATTCTGTTTGCTATGTTTCTTTTTTCTTTAGCTAAATGAGCTTAGGTCCTAATTTGTGATGCTGATGTTCTTAGGAGCCGCTCTTAAATGGAGTAGCTCCTGGGGCGCAGATAATATCTTGTAAAATTGGAGATTCACGCTTGGGCTCAATGGAAACTGGAACTGGCTTGACGCGGGCAATAATAGCTGCTGTGGAGGTGTTTAATTTTTTATACAGTGCTTTACTTTGCATATCTTAATGAACAATATTTAACTGCCAATTTGTAGTTAACATTCCTTGCATACAAATATTGTATGTGTGCACGATTTCATGTGTATGCGTGTCATTTTCGGGGCACCTGTTTGCATATGTGCATGCATGCTATACTTGGAGAGGAGGGGATGGAATTGAAAGTGGAGAAGTTAGTAATAAACCTTGTTTGGAGGCAAGTTAATAGTGGAATAGAGGGGGAAAGAGGAAGAATATTTCAGCCTCCTTATCCTCCTAAATATGTCCAAACCCTTCTTCCTATTTTGGAAGAGAATGGATGAGAAATAAATTGGATTTTTGTTTTTATTATGATTACCATTGGTATTTTTTTAAAAGCCCAAAATTCTCTTACCATTGACTTTGACTTTGACTTTGACTAAAGAAAAGAAGTATCATCCTTTTGACATCAGTAACTCTCAAATCCTTTCCCTCTCCCTGACAAGGTAAACTATTTTACTCTTATTTCCGTTATACTTTTAACTAAAGTGGAAGACTTTCCATTCCATTCCATTTCATTCTGTTACATTGCTTATCCTTCTTTCTAAACCTTCTCGGGAATATAGTCTCGTATCATAAGTGGGTTTGCTGTAGAATGCGATGCTAAATATTCAGTTCCACTTGATTCTATTCAATTATTATCAGCTTTATCCTCTCTCAAACTTAACATGTAGGTATGTCGAAGAATCTGTGCTTGATATGTGATGCTATGACTTGATGGAAAAGATAGAGAAATAACATGATTTCTATAATGCATTTAGTTGTTTGCTAATATGTATATTTTATGCAGCATAAATGTGATCTCATCAACATGAGTTATGGAGAACCTACATTACTTCCTGACTATGGGCGCTTTGTTGATCTTGTGAATGAAGTATCCTTTCTGAACCTTGCATTTTCTGTTTGATCTTCAGGAATTTTTATCCTGTAGTATTTTCATGCTATCTAACATCTGTGGTGCTGCCCTTTTGGTTTTACATTTAGGCAGTGAATAAGCACCGGTTGAT